>NC_056519.1:32520372-32525398 GCF_014905685.2 Nematolebias whitei
CTCTTACAATGTTGTGATTGCTAGTATCACTCAGCCCTCTGTGAACAATAAACAGCCATCAGTGTGCTAATGATCCATTGTTAGGCTGATGGTCCTTCTTGAGCATGTGATCAGCTGTTTTTTGTTGTCAGCAGAAAACTGGTTGATCCACTCTGAGAAGGTGCTATTTAAGAGACTGAGCTGAAAACAGCACCTCAGACTGAGGAAGCCTCTTGGATGAGGGGCGAAACGTTTCTTTTTTTAACAAAAAAACGAAGTCCAGATGACATGATTCAACCTTTTTTGTTGTTATATACCTGGATGACTGAGAAAACAAACTTTGTGTCTATATATATATATATATATATATATATATATTTTTTTTTAAATGTCCAGAGTACCAGATTGAACTTTTTTGGATCCCTTTATTTAGGAAGAAACCTCCAAGAAGATGATGGTGATGAAGACGATGATAAATGAGATGTGCAATTTTTTTAACAGATTTCGTACTGTAATGAAAACCTTCAAAGTGAAATGCATTTTAGTCTTCAAACACTGAAGTTTTCCTACTGTACTGAGGTTTCATTACAGTGAAATGTAGGTAAATGTTCAAAAACTGTACAATACAAAAGGTTGGATTACTCACCACACCATAAGTCAAAAATGAAAATGGCCCACATTGAACCAAAACAAAGCATCACTAAAGCCACTCAAAGTCCTGCCCCTCTCCTTTGAATGAATTATTCTTTATCTTATAGTCAAAGAGAAGCTCCTGGTCTACACCAGTGTCTTTTGACGCAATAAAAAGAATTATGTCCTTCTCCACCCCCTCATCCATTACTGTATACTGTATAGTCTTGGTTTGAGGTTGAAGGTTTTTTTTGAGTGGTTGATGAGCCATCCAAATGTTTTCTTGTCTGGGTGACAATCACAGAGTTCTTTGTGTGCATCAATGCACACTGCTTTACCTTTTTTGGTGTAAAAAAACATGTATTCGGTCTCTGATGATGTTGCATGGACTGATTGGCCCTCTTTACCTGTAGTCACCTTCCCATGGTAGTTGCAGACAACTTATCAAAAATCTCGTGTGGGTACAATGCTGCAGTTTTTTCCCTCAACCTCCTTCACTAGCAGGCCTCTCCATTTTTGTGACTTGATGGACTTCTGTATCCTGGCTG
Organism: Nematolebias whitei; assembly: GCF_014905685.2. Taxonomy (NCBI): domain Eukaryota; kingdom Metazoa; phylum Chordata; class Actinopteri; order Cyprinodontiformes; family Rivulidae; genus Nematolebias; species Nematolebias whitei. Next base: position 32,521,530 of record NC_056519.1, read on the forward strand.
AATTGATGGCATCCTCAATGTTTCCAGATGGCTTCCATTCCATGATTATCATAGAAGCACTGGGATTGTTGCTTGTCCAACCCCTTGATTGAATCCATGTCTCAACACAACTCTCAATGGGCAGGCACTGACTAAAGTGTTCTATGCTGAAAGCAAATATAATGGTCATTGATATAAACGTTTACATACAATGAGCTATGTAGTTTAAATTGTGGAATAACTCAAGAAACAAACATACCGAGCACATGTTGGGTATGTAGTTTCATCTGATCCTTTAGTAATCTTTTGTAGAGTTTCCTCTGGTGTTGCTGTGAAATTTATGCACACTCTTCTTTGGCAGGAACTTTCCCATCCAGAGAAATTGGATGTTCTTGCAGTAGCTTGTCAAATGCCATATGAAAATCAATCTGGGTATTGGAGCTAGTTGACAGTTTGGCTTCATTATATCTGCATGGTTGTTCAGATTTGTTGCTAAAAAGACATGAGATATAAGAAATGTTTAAAATCAGTAGCTCATGTGAAAATAAACGGTTACATGGCTTATTATTTAGAAAATGTGAACAGTACAATTATCTTACCTTGAGTCACCTGCAGTGCTATCCAGAATTATTCATGCCTGTACAATGTTTTGGGGTATTTTCATCCGGTAGTGCGGTGGTCTCGGCCATCTCCAGTGGAACTTAAGCAACTCTGGGCTGTCTGCTGCATCATATCCTGCCGACCATCTGCTGGATATTCGCCTGTCCGGGTGCTTCACTGATCCTGCTGCATCCTGCCTGATCCCCGTAGTTGACCCTGGCTCACGCCGTGGGTGCGCACAAAGCTGCAGCGTCTCTGGTCCTTGGAGGCGCGGTTCAAACTCTAGAAATCTGAAACAGCTGATCTGTGCTCCGAGCTCAGATTTTCCTTCAGCTACTGGTCCTACAAAGATTGCTCTGCTAAATGTGAGGTCGCTGACAAATAAATCATTCATTTTAAACAAAATTTTCTGTTCTAATGGACTGGACTTCATGTTTGTTACAGAGACCTGGCTTGTCCCTGGTGAGTTGTGTTTTTTCTGAACTTGTGCCAGTGGATTATGCCTTTTTTTAATGCTCCAAGGATTTCTGGTAGGGGTGGTGGATTATTAACAGTTTTTAAAAAGCCCTGGAACTGCAGACAGCTATAGGCTGTGATATTTCAAAGTTTTGAACTGCTGTACTTTGGGACAATCAGGGTACACCTGGTGATGAGCTGCTGAGATCACGTGAGAGCTGTGCTGCGTAAGTAGCATGGTAGGATACTGCTAAACCACATATGTCAGAGTCAAGGCCCGTGGGCCACATCCGGCCCGCGAGAAGGTTTTTTACGGCCCCTGGGATGATCTTGATTTATTATTAGAACCGGCCCGCAGACCGCAGCAAGCCGGCAGCCCGCAGATCTTTTACACGCACCAATACTACATTTCCAACAATGCAACGGTGACGCACCGAGCAGTAGGCTGCTTCATTTCAGTGTTTATTAGCACAGCAGTCATCAGCATAACTATAAAATTAACTTTCAGATACCCATCAAAAATGGCAAAAAGGAAGGCGGACACTGAGAACCGGGGGTTTCAAACAAGGTGGGAGTCGGAGTATATGTTCACGGAGGTAGCTGGAAAACCTGTGTCTTCTGTGTGGAGAAAGTGTGGCTGTACTGAAAGAGTATAATCTGAGACGACATTATGAAACGAAACACGCGGACAAAAACCAGAATATGGACATGGAACAAAGGCTACAGAAGGCCGAGGAATTAAAACGAGGCCTCAAATCTCGACAGGCTCTGTTCAAAAAAGCCAAATCACAAGGCCAGGCTGCTGTCAAGGCCAGTTTTATTTTGGCAGAAGAGATCGCTAAATCAACCCGGCCATTTACGGAGGGGATTTCATCAAAAACTGTATGATTAAAGTTTGTGACGAAGTTTGCCTAGAAAAAAGGCAACTCTTTTTAAATGTGAGTCTGAGCAGAAACACCATTGCCGAGCGAGTAGACCAGTTGTCCATCAATATAAAAGAGCAGCTTGTGAAAAAGGGAAAAGATTTCATCGCATATTCCTTGGCTGTTGATGAGAGCACCGACATTTCTGACATTGCCCAGTTGTCAATTTTCATCCACGGAGTGGACTCCAGCCTAAGCGTGACAGAGGAATTTTTGGCTTTACGTCCTATGCATGGCACAACTACGGGGCATGATTTGTATGAAGAGGTGTCAAGATGTGTAAATGAGATGGAGCTGCCTTGGGAAAAACTTGTGGGTTTGACAACCGACGGAACACCTGCGATGTGTGGACACAGTAGCGGACTGGTGGCAAAGATACGGGAAAAGATGCAAGAGGAAAACGCGACAGGTGAGCTGGCAGCTTATCATTGTATCATACACCAGGAAGCGTTGTGCGGTAAAGCCTTGAAAATGGAACATGTAATGAGCATCATCACATGCGCAGTTAACTTTATCAGAGCCAAAGGTTTACATCACCGCCAGTTCAAGGCATTTCTGACGGAGTTAGAAACGGAGCATGGTGATTTGCCTTATCACGCAGAGGTGCGATGGCTAAGCCAGGGAAAGGTGCTCCAAAGATGTTTCGAGCTTCGTGAGGAGATTTGTCTGTTCTTGGACAGCAAAGGGAAAGACACAACACAACTCCGAGACGAGATGTTTCTGTGTGAAATGGCTTTTCTGTGTGACATTACGAGTCATCTGAATGCAATGAACTTGCAGCTGCAGGGTCGGGACCGTGTCATCTCTGATATGTACAGTACAGTGAAGGCATTTAAAACCAAACTGACTCTGTGGGAGACGCAGATGCGGAAAGAAAATTTGAGCCACTTTCCCAGCTGCCAGACCACGAAAGAGAAGCTCTCTACCAGTGCGTTCCCGAGCGCACAGTTTGCTGATAAAATAGGTATGCTTTCCGCTGACTTTCGACGCCGATTTGCTGACTTTGAAGCACAAAAAAACAGGTTTGAACTGCTCAGTAATCCATTTGCTGTTGACGTGGAAAGCTCACCACCAAACCTCCAAATGGAGTTGATTGACCTCCAATGCAATGAAGCACTGAGGGCAAAATATGCGGCAGTGGGTGCTGCGGAGTTTGCCCGTTTCCTCCCCGACACAATGCCCCAGCTGCGCATCCAGACTGCTCAAATGTTGTCTATGTTTGGCAGCACATACCTGTGTGAACAACTGTTTTCTTTGATGAACCTGAACAAAACATCACACAGAAGTCGACTTACTGCTGAACACCTTCACTCAATTCTGAGGATTTCCTCAGCTCAGAGCCTTACCCCAAACATTGATGAACTTGTGGAAAAGATGGGACACCACCAAGTATCACCCTCAACCTCAAACAAGTGAACATTACTGTGCAATCACATATTTAGAGTTTTTACTCAGTTCAAGTTTAAAAGTTAAAGTTTAATATTTGTTTTCACTGCATGTTACTTCTCCTTGAGGAAAGTGTTGTTTTTGATTAATAGATTTTTGCACTTTATTTTATTGTATTTCAATCCAATTATATTTTAAAAACATTTCAGTTGAGTGGATGATAGAAAATTGCTATTTTTTTCTTTGAAGTAAATTTAGCCCACTTTTGCTAAAATATAAAATATAGGCTACTGATGGTGCCTTGAATAATACAGGTTTCTTTCATTTAATGTTCATGTTATGGGGATTTTTATATAAAGGAAATTTGTCTTTTGTGTCTGTTGAAAATTAAAGATTACTGACAGAGCCATAAGAAAATATTGCTTTATTTATCTGATCATATTGGAATATATTTGTTAGGTTTTCAGTAGGTTCAATTAGGTTCACTAGACTATATGCGTCATTTAAAAAAATTTCAATGAACAT
>NC_056520.1:0-8408 GCF_014905685.2 Nematolebias whitei
GTATATATTTTTTATATATATATATATATATATATATATATATATATGCGTATAAACACACAGATATTCCCTTTCAATGACTCCTTCCTTCAAGGGTCACCACAGCAATTGAACTTGGCAATCGTTTTATACCAGATGCCCTTACTGGTACAACCATTGACCATAGAGCCCCACAGCCCTCAGTGTGGAGCAGAAACCTGCCATCCAGGGCACACAGGAAAGCAGATATGGGGCTTTAAGGACAAACGAGTGTGGAGGCAGGTGTGGCTGCTTCACCTTTCTCACCCAAGTTTTGATATTACAGTTCAGGGATTTAAAGCGGCAACCTTCAACGCACATATTTTCACCATTTCTAACCTCTGCACCACCGTTCCCCTTTTCACATGTATATCCGTATGGCTGTTTATTGTTTATTTATCTTACTATGTTAAGGTTTTGTGAAAAGACCAAAAGTCATCATCAGTTTATACTTAAAACCAATGAGAGACAATGCTGTGAACAGTTAGAATGCCATGCCTTTTGGTATAGCAATTTTATATTTAATATCTGGGCCTTGAAACAAATAGGAACATTTGTAAGATTGGGATTGCTCCCAATTTTCCTGGGATATCCAGAGAACTGAAAAAAAAGGCTAAATGTTGCAAAAGAAGCAACATCTGATTTCATTAAAAGCGTCCAATAATAGTTTCCCATTTATCACAGCGCTCAGTCAATATGAGCCGTATTTTAAGCAAACGCTTTAAGCCCAAGTTGGTTCACAGAGATTTTAAATCACCCTAACTAACCCTATCCCAATTTTACTTAAGGTTTCTTAACATGAGATTGTTTAACATTAAGATCCTGGGTTGTACAACAATGAAACCACTGGTAATGTCACAATTTATTGCCTTTTTTGAAATTCTTGAATTTCTGTACGTGACCAAAAAAAAAAAAAAAAAGTTTAAATGCTTTTAAAGGCAAAGAAATGTGGAAAAATTGGGAAAAAATATAAACAAATTTAACCAAGCATCGCAATGTTTAAAGTATTTTGTAGATTCTGAACTTAAAACTACATGATGCCTACCTATGTACAAATTGAATAATTTCCACTAAATAGTCATTACTTTACAGCGTCATTGAAAATGACTATAATTTACAGGACAATATGCAAGTAAGACACTATCTCCATAAGAAGAAATACATTTATTATTGCAGTCTCTCCAAAAAAACCCCCAATCTTATTCCCACTGTATTTTAGGCATAAAGAACATGGATGCTGGGAAGTTGTGTGACAGTCGATCGTTCGCTCTAACCATCTCTCCAATGTTTGATAGCAGCAGTGTTCCCTGCAGTAGAAGTCGACAAGAAAATTGCCCTGGCATGACCAGACTCTTACTACCACTTTAGCCCATAAGGCTTCAAAGAACAGCAAGCCACGGAGAGAGGTTGTCTAAAAGTACAAAGTATTTTAAGGCTTGTTTCTTCGTAGCACTCAACCACATTATTAGCCGGGCTGTAACTACTCATTTTAGACATCCATTGGAAAAAAGAGTGACCTTGATGTGTGACTGACCTTGCACAAACTTTTTTGAATGAGTGAACAAAGATACATTAGTAATGTTTCTATATATCTGCATTTAAGGGATGCATGGGTCATTTTTGCACGCTCTCGTACTTATGTAACCAAAGCTGTGTTTGCATCTTTGACACCAAAAACTGAACTTGTTTCTTCAGGACTTCAGTATGTCTGAATAAAGATGTTTTAAGTTTAGAGAAGGGTGTATGATTTCAGCATCTTAAAGTTGTGCTTCTGCAGATGTTATGCTAGGTCCTTCAAGCCATGACCTGTCAGCTTGCACTGCAGCAGTTCTTAGACCTCCATCTCTGATCACATCATAATTGTTTGAGACCAATGGTCACTAGAAAAAGGTGGCATGCTTTTTACAGAAATAAAACTTATCCTCAAATGGAAAAGGTCAAGTATCTTGTTCACAAGTGATAACAGGATTAACCCATTGAAAGTATTATAAGCATTGCTACCTGCTGTCTTGTCTTGAATACTTCAACCCTCGCATATAATCGAGTCATCAGCATTGGATCTTGACTGATCGAATGAGATATCAGGTACAAGCAGCCAAAATGATCAGCCACCATAGGTCAGATAAGTTCACCCTTAGAAAAGGAAACAAGGAAAAGTGCTATGTGTTGTCATCATTGTACGTTCCCATACAATGATGAAATTAGTTCTCTGCATTTCACCCATCACATGTAAGATACACCCAGGTGGTGCAGTGGGCAGCTATATGGGTGCCCGGGGAGTGGTTCAAGATCGGGTGTCTCGATCCAGGGCACCACGGCATGTAGATATGGGGGTTGGAGCCTGCGACTTTCTTTTGACCAGCTGTTCAGAAATTACCTACTGAGACAGTAATGTTGCAAAATAATGAGGGTTTACCTGAAGGATGATTTGGGTATTCCGGAGTATTCTTCCTGTTCATATATATATATATATATATATATATATATATATATATACATATATATGTGTGTGTGTGTATATATAAACTTGCTGCAGGTTTTACACATCCCTTCAGCCTGGGAATGTCTTGGTGTCCCAAGTGAGTGTTGATGTGGAAAGGGATGTCTAATTTTCTCTCTTAGACCTGAATTGGGCTACATAAACTAATCTAAACTAATAAATAATGCCGATTCGTTCGTTCATTCCACCTTTATTTAAACAGATAAATCACACTGAGCTTTGAAGACTCATTTACAAGTGAGACCTGTTTGGACAGACAATAAAAAGTGATGCAAAATGACATGGGGTTAAGCCCATACAGGCTGAAACATATTATTACCCACCTGAAAAGGGTCTTGCACTTCTATCAACTTTTATGCGAGCTGAACTGCAATGTGTACCCCCACAAATGTTGTCTCAAAATGACCGTCTCTGCACCGTGATGTGAGCCATTACTTGTATTGGCATTTCGAGTTACCACGGCAACATAATTTGCAAACAAAGACGCCATTTTTCTAATTGAAAAAGCCTGACAGAACTCTTAGCAGCTTCTAACGGCCACAGCTCATGAACAGCTTGTAAGATTTTGGGGAAATTCACAGAAAGTAATCATCAAATGTATCTCCAGAACCTATTAACCTTTGGAGCCATTTTGGTTCAAGATGGCTACCAGAGCTACCTCAGAAAGCACAAAATTGACTACAATTCAGTAATTCTTTGAGATATTGAGCTGACATTTGTTATGGTCATAGCCGAGAGCAAGTGGTTAAACATTCCCAATGCAAATCAAGAATCCAAGATGGCCACCTTAGCTAAATGGGAATAAAAAAAAACAAACTATAATTTGGCTATTTTAAAAGAAATTGAGCTAATATCCAACGTGCTGGTACCTGATAGTGATGCACAACGCATTCTGAATTCAAATCTAAAAATACTAGACGGCTGCCAAATCTTAAAAGAAAAAAAATGATTATAACTCATTGATTATTTTCCCTTACTGAGTTGAAATTTGGTGTGATGGTAGCTGAAAACGAACCCCAACACAAAGCTGTCAATGGCCGAAATGTGGCAGTCCCTGTCATAGTTTCTCCATGAACCTTCTAGTTAACTTCTAGAATAACTTGAAGTTATTCTATACTTAGTGTTGGATTCTAACTCTAATACTCTTTGGAAATGTATTTCCTACTCTTGAGCTTGCAAACGTCTCACAAAATCAAGCCATGCATTAAAACTCTCATGGCAAAGAAGGAAACAACCACCTTTGTAAAATAGTTTGTGATAGTTTGTGACATGAGTGGGACTTATCTTGATCGTAAATTAAACAAAAACTGATTTCTGTGATATTATTAAAAACATGTGTTGTTTACGATTAGGATCTACTGATTGGTTGAAAGATTTGGTTTTCATCTCTATGAACTCCTCAGCAGTTGTGGCAAAATTATCCTGCCAGCTTGACGTGACAAACTTTCTTCCTTTCTACCCCCAACTTTGATCTTGATGGCAGTTAATTAGTGTGACATATCAGGAAAAGTTGTGAAATGAGAATCTCCTGGGGGTGGGGGGGTGGGGGTGGGGGGGGTGTTCCCTCACTTACCGTACTTCCTTTTGTATCTTGTACAAAATCCAACTCATCTTTGAAGTGGCCATATTGTTTTATGACCAGAATGTGAGATGTCTCCCTGCCTTGAAGCGGTTTTTAAAGATGCAGTCATTAGAGGTGCAGTTTTTAGTCCTTTTTATCATTTATGACAGTAGTTGTTTAAAGAACAATTTAAGTAAAGCCTGGATTATTATTTTATTTTTTATTTGAGTATTTCAGAAGAGGACAGTAGTTCAGAAGAGGGAGTAGTGGTACACAGGTTAGAGGAGGTGGGCCTGTGATCGAAAGGTCGCCGGTTCAACCACCCATACTGACAACATCATACCATACCATACCATACCACTTTATTTATAAAGCACGTAAAACAGCTACAAGGCCAACCAAAGTGCTGTACAGACAGAACAACAGGTAACACACAAAGCAAAATATAAAATGAAGTAAATTAGAATATACACAAAAAAACGATGCAGATAATGACGGCAAACCAGTGTGGAGCATACAGGATCAAAACACAGATCATCTTGTGTTGAAAGCTATTGAATAGTAGTGAATTTTTAAACGGGACTTGAAAACCGAGAGGGAGGGGGCCTGTCTGACAAGCAGAGGTAACTCGTTCCAAAGTATTGGTCCTGCTACAGAGAAGGCCCTGTCACCTCTGTGCTTAAGACGAGTTCCTGGAACTGTGAGGAGCAACTGGTCCGCTGTGGACCAGTTGCGCTCTCTCTCTCTCTCTCTACTATATATATATATATATATATATATATATATATATATATATATATCACCTTTTATATTGGTGAGTTATTTTGATGGAATGGCCAATGTCCAATATTTAAGTTTATCACTAAAATCGAACGATACCGATACTATGCCGATAATATCGTGCATCCCTAATAATTATTATTGTGTAACTAAATTTATTTGAAACACTTGTTTACTATGAACATCGTCTTGAGAAAGTCTTGCTCCTCCATTTAACAAATTTTCAAAGGTAAAGTTTTCTTAATTCACAATGTTCCTGTTTTGCTGCATTATGTTCACGTTCTCATTTTACCAAGATGGAGTGGATGGAGAAAAGTTTCAGGAGTGATTTGGGACAAAAGGGTGTCAGCAAAGGTCAAAGGAAAAGTTTACAAGACAGTGGTGAGACCAGCTATGTTGCATGGTCTAGAGACAGAGACATGGACAAAAAGACAAGAGACAGATTAAGATGTTGAGGTTCTCCTTAGGAGTGAGAAGGATGGATACAATTAGGAATGAGATCATCAGAGGTACAGCACAGGTTGAACAACTGGGAGATAAAGTTAGAGAGGCCAGACTGAGATTGTTTGGACATGTCCAGAGGAGGGACAGTGGGCATATTGGTAGAAGGATGTTAGAAATGCAGCTGCCAGCAAAAAGACAAAGAGGAGACATATGGATGAAGTTAGACATGGAGGTAGTTGGAGTGAGGACAGAGGATGCAGAGGACAGAGTGAGATGGAGGGAGGATGATTCACTATGGTGACCCCTGAAGAGGAAAAAGCCGCAAGGAAAAGAAGAAAAAGAACTTCACATTCTCATTTTTTAATAGGTTAAGCTGGGTGGTGAGGCTGGTAGAGCTGCAGTCTCTCAGCAAGATGGTTATAGGAACAAATCTTGGCTGGGGGATCTTTTTGGGTGGAGTTTGCATGTTCTCTCTGTTTATGTGTGGGTTTTCTCTGGGTACTTCGGTTTCCTCCCACAGAACAGAAACATGCATGTTAGGCTGATTGGGAACTCCAAAATTTCCCTAGGTGTCCCTAGTGAGACAGTGAATGTTTTTTTTTTTTTTGTCTCATTTGTATCTATGTCCCTGTGATGGACTGAAGACCTGTCCAGGGTGAGCCCCGCCTCTCACACAATGATAGCTGGATATGGTCACCAGTGACTCCCATGACCCAAAAAGGAAAGAAGCGGGTAAGTGTGATGGATGGATAGGTTAAGCGGTATTTACTATATCACACTGATTAGGATTGTAATTTGACACCATGGCTGTGTGCAGTGGAGTAGGCGGGGCTTAAATACTTACATTTCTAGTGCACAGACTCTGGTTCCATAAATGCAACAGCACATATGGAATCTGATGGATTTACAATTTAACAACAAAGGAGGAGGTGCTGCACATTCACATTTTACTTAAGTTTTTCTCAAACCAGATTGGGCAAAAGTTCAACATGGCTGCCACTGCTATTATTCGAACCGGTAGTGTAAAATCTGGGCAAAAGTTATAAGCAAGTTGTCCCAGTTATTTAAAATTATTGTATTTCTATTTAAGCTACTGTGTCAAGTGTGAGTGTTCTTCGTTGCTAAATGTATTGACCTTGAAAATACAGTATTGCACAGAAGTAATTTATGTGCGTCTGGCAATACTGAGATACGTACCAGTCTCATGTCAAAGTATCTGTTTCAAATTAGACTGCCATAACTCCTATTCACTAATGGTATTGATGGATTCACTGGCCTTCCACACATCTGTGTATTAACACTAATCCAGTTACCAGTGCTCATTATCTGTCATCTGCTGATTCCCGTTGATTGAAATATGACAGTCATCGGAGATTCAATTAGCAACAAGGTTACAGCGGTAACCTTCAAACAAATTCGTACAGGACTGCTTTAAATATCACCTGCACGGCTTAAAACTAAAGCCCATTTAGAGCGTGTGCAATTGTACGTTTATTGCTTGTGAATGAAATGTGCAGAAAGACTCGTGTCCGTTTTCAACGCTACATATTGATCCAGAGATGATTCAGATATGAAGATGTGTTCTTGAGTAATTGCTAATGGCTGCCATGTGTCTAATTAGTGTTGTGTCCTTGTTATTAGTTTTGACCAAATCAATTGTTCCACTATGCTGTCCTTGTCCCTTCATCCAATTAAAAAATGGCAGGAAGTCCTTGCAGGATGCACCGGCAGGCCATAAACATGCTTCATGCAAGTATGCAAAGCTTGGTTTGTGTATAATAAATGGTTGTAGCCTCCATCATGGCACATACTGGGCTGTGGAAATGTGATTTAAAGCTGTATGTTTGTCATTTTTTACCATTATGAAACGAGTAAATGGCTCATCAAAATGACAACAGCAGGATCACCAAATCCCATTGAGTAGCATTTTTTCTCTCCATGCACTTCCATGAAGAATGCACTTTTATTAAAATCTAGTTTGCTGTAAAATAGCTGAATGCTCAAAACATAAACATCAAATTGCATAAAAAAGGCGTGACTAACATGCTTAAGTCACATTTTAATGAAAAATATATCAATTTAAAGCAATAGACAATAATTAATTTATTTTTCTTGGCCATAGGTCCTGCTCGCCACTGGCTAATGAATAAACTGCAATTAAAAATCACTTAAGACAAAACATGCCACAGTCTTTTTGTCTCCTGTCGCAGAGCAAAGACAGGGAATAAGAAATACCCTCCGTCCATCCGTGCATTTCATGAGAATGATCATTTGTGAGGTAAGACTTCAGTCGGTGTGTGTGGCTGCATCTATGTACAAAATAGTCACTATCAAAATACAGGTAAGATGACGTCCGCTACACTATTTAAATATGTACAGTATATACCTATATATACACCTGCACCTGGACAGGGCAGGCAGCACTGTAAGAGTCATGTTCTTCAACTTTTCCAGTGCTTTTAACAACATAAGACCTGCTCTACTCTGAATTAAGCTCCAGGACATGTAGGTGGCCACCTGGATCAGACACTACCTCACAGGTCGGCCACAGTATTTGAGGCTGCAGAACACCATCTTGGACACCATACTGAGCAGCACAGGGGCTCCTCAGGGGATGGTCCTCTCACCGTTTCTGTTCACCCTCTACACCTCGGTCTTCAGGTACAACTCACAATCCTGCCATCTGCAGAAGTTCTCGGATGACTCTTCCATTGTGGGCTGCATCACTGGTGACCAGGAAGCCGAATACAGTGGTGTGGACAGAACCACCTGCAACTCAACGTTGGAAAAACTAAAGAGCTGCAGGTGGACTACAGGAAGAAGACCAGCAGCAGTTTTCCCACTCGGTGGTCTCTGCAGGACCATGCTGCAGATGTTTTACCACTCTGTGGTCTCTGCAGGACCATGCTACAGATGTTTACCACTCGGTGGTCTTTGCAGGACCATGCTGCAGCTGTTTTACCACTCTGTGGTCTCTGAAGGACCATGCTGCAGATGTCTTACCACTCGGTGGTCTATGCAGGACAATGCTGCAGATGTTTTACCACTCGATGGTCTTTGCAGGACCATGCTGCAGATGTTTTCCCACTCCGTGGTCTCTGCAGG
>NC_056520.1:8418-9857 GCF_014905685.2 Nematolebias whitei
TGCAGGACCATGCTGCAGATGTTTTCCCACTCCGTGGTCTCTGCAGGACCATGCTGCAGATGTTTTCCCACTCCGTGGTCTCTGCAGGACCGTGCTGCAGATGTTTTACCATTCGGTGGTCTCTGCAGAACCATGCTGCAGATGTTTTACCACTCGGTGGTCTCCAGCATCTTCTTCTACACTGTGGTGTGCTGGGGCAGCAGGGTGAAGAAAGCAGATGCCAACAGTCTGGATAAAGTCATCAGGACTATTCTCTGGTGACGTGCTCAGTCTGAATGTGGGAAGCTGCGACAGGGAGTTGGAGCAGCTGTTATCAGGACTGTGAACTTCCTGGCAGCACTCATGAATGGTGGGAATAATCTTGGAGAAGCTGTGAGCTCGACTTTTGGTGTAAAGGATCAATTCGGCTGTTTTGGAGTTCCATTGGAGAATATATACCAGCGTGACTTTAAAAGGCAGAAAACAACAATTCACGAGTTCTGCCTGACCCAAACTGTGGCCTTGATGCCGGACTTATCTCAATTCCTCCTGGAATGTTTTGAAAACAACAAAGATGCTTTGACTGTTTCCTCACCCCTCCCTTCCCCAAGGCCGTGGACATGTAACAGAACTTCAACTGAGCTGAAGATGAATGTCACCTCTTATCTGGACAATGGCTGGGGGGGGGGCTCTGGACTATGCTATGACTTTCCCTTAAAAATTCAATGTTTTCACCGCCTATATGTTCATGTATAACGTCTGTTTATGTTGCTCTGCTGTGGTAGGTTTTTTTGATGCCTCAAATCGTGCTTTGTCTAGGACACGGCATGAGAGATCTTTTTTTTTTTTATATCGTCTCTCCTCATGTTTTCTTCCCTTTTCTCATATAAGCAAAATATTCTTCTGAATAAGAATAAGAGGGCCGCACTATTTATTTATAGCCGCAGCTTCGTGCACTCCGCCCATCTTTCAGACGACTGTACGTACATATTCTCATTGTATCTCGGTGCAGTGCCAATAAAGTTTATTCAGATTTTGATTCTAAGGAGAGTTGGCTCAGTTCTGGGAGTGGAACTGCAGTCTCTGACAGAGGTGTCTGAGCAGAGGATGCTGAGGAAACTGCTCCAGATCCTGAACAACACGTCACACCCCCTGCATGACACACTGGGCTCTTACAGCAGCAGTCATAGACTTAGACCACCGCGGAGCTCCTCAGAACTCCACAGGAAGTCCTTCAAACTTTTCAACTCCTCCCCCTTTCTGCACATATAGGACAATTAAAATAATCCTGCACCACAATAAACAGTTTAATGTTTTCACATTGAAACATTTCACACATGTAATGTCAGCACCTGACCTGTTTGAATCTTATTTGTTGGTATTTTGATATTCTCTGTTATTTTCTACATCTTGTGTGATTCCTTGTGTATGTTCCTTTGTACTGAAACTCTGGCACAATT
>NC_056520.1:9957-22486 GCF_014905685.2 Nematolebias whitei
CTCCCTCACTATCCATCCTTCGGTTCTAACAGTCTTATACTGCCATCCGGTGGTCCAAAAAGGTACTAGACAAAAATTAACCGATATTTTTTCAAACATTATCGTAAATCGCATCATAACAAATTTTGCTGGGCGATAAATTGCCTCAGAAATTATTGCGATAAACGATAATATTGTTTAAAATTTGACAATAATCTGTAATTATTGTCAAATTTAAGAAGAAATGTTGGTTAATTTTTGTATGTAGTACCTTTTTGACCACTGGATGGCAGTATAAGACTGTATGAACCAAAGGATGGATAGTGAGGGAGCGAGCAGCGTGTCTCTTTAAGAAAAAAATGGGAGAGGGAGGCCCCTTGACGTGACATGGGCTGTCTCTCTTCGGTTATCAAAATGGCGGACGCTCGGTGTGGTTTGAGCTACTTAGCATTTTTCTCACAAAGCTTTTAATAAAAAACGAGTAAACAAGTTCTCAGCTTCTTTTTGCAGAGAAAAGCAACTTTTTACACGAAGGCACGGGTTTCAACCGTGAATTTTGGAGCTTCGACAAGACGGAGGTTTTTTTCCTGAGATGGGCCTGTTAGCTTAGCTCGTAGCTTAGCTGCTTTTAACGATCCAAAAACGGGATTTTTGATCCGTTAAAACGGATTTTTCTAAAAAAGAAGAAAAAGGGAAGGGTCATTAAAGAGCACCGGACTTGAGTCTTTTGTCATCCAGTGTCCAGTAGAAAGAGAGACTTGAAGAAACGATAAAGCCGATAAATGAAAATGAGGTTGATACTTTTCATTTATCGTGCGATTAATTGATTTATTGTTTATCGCGACACGCCTAATCAGGACACACATGACCCTGAGCAAACGACCAAGTGGTTTAAGGGCAACAAAGATTTAAAGTCCTGATCTCAGTCCCAGAGAAAACCTGTGGGCAGAGCTGAAAAAGGAGACTCAGTTAGACCAGTTCTGTCAGGAGGAACGGGATAAAAATGTTGATGGAAAGCCAAAACGTATCACCCAAGTCAGTTTGGGAAGTTAAGACCCAAAACAGGAAAGAATTAGTCAGACAGCGAGCTAAAAACAAAAAGGGTTGACTTTTTGTATGGTGCATTAAACATGTTTTCAGCTGTATGTCATAAAACAGACAAGAACGAACACACAGCTGTGTGGGACCCTCTACTTGAGACTTGAGACCAAAGAGCCATGATTACACAGATGCTGACGACCCTCCGCCTGTACTTTGGTTTGATGTGTTGACGTTGGCAGATGGCTTCAAACCTTTTCAAAGCCGGGTTTTTAAAAACACCTTTAAAGTCCCTCTAAACACAGGACGGTCCTCAAAGTGGCCCCCTGGCAGATGTGAAATCTGCCCCTTGGTTCTCCCAGATCGATCGGGAACGGTGTGTGAAAGCCTCCGAACTCATTTGGGTCTTGGGAGTTTGGCGAAAGAGGCTCGTCGTCGTTGAGCGCGGGAACTCTCGGCGGCTCCGAGCTGTTCGGTGTTTGTTTGGTCGTTACTCACACAGGAAGAGAACTTGCGCTCGGCTCTTTGAACCGCCTCCACTGGCAAATTAAGACGTCCCAAAGACAAAACTGTCTTTTTTTTGTGTCGTTTCACAGGGAACCACTAACGACGGGGCCAGCAGCCACAGGGTCCTTTGGTGCTACTAGTCCCTGGCGTCCCTCAGGGCGGCGGACACTCAGCAGGGAGCAGGACGGCTTCCTGAAGCCAGACCACACTCACCTTCAAATTATAACCCAAAGTTTTGTAAATTTGTTTCATACCTCATTTTGTAGTTTTTTTCTACTGTATTTTTTGTGTTTTGTTTTCTATTGATGCTACGGTTAAATTTGTACGTGAGCCGTTTCCTTGAAGCCGCAGAACGGCGACATAAAGTTTTTACGTAAAACTGAGCGTTGGGTTTTATTTCCGTCCAGAATCTCCTCCTTCGATTACGTCAAGAAATTTGTGATTGGTTATTTTTGGTACCATTTCCACAAATCATAAATCAAAACGTTCAGCTCTTTCAGGATAATCCTGCTGTGACTTTTGGTATTGGTGCAACTTTAGCTTTTTGAAATATTTAGCCTTTTCTGGCTTTTTTTTTCCTCACAGAAAATGAATTGAGCTCATTTTACAGCCTTTAAATCTTTAGAATTGTTTACAACCTGCTCCTTTAGCTTCTTTCAACTTCCTTCTGCAAATTTAAACTTTTTCAGCTACTTTCAGATGTTTTGTGCTCTTTTCAGATTCATCCTGCTAACTACAACATTTTTAGGCTTTTTCTAACTTCTTTCTGCTATTTAAGCTATTATTTAGCTGTTTTTATGCTAATTTGCGCTTTTTCGGCTAATTTTAACTTTATTCAGCCTAATTCAGCAACAATGTGCTCTCCACTTCCTTCTGGTAATTTAAGCTTTATATTTTTTAGCTACTTTTCAGCTGTTTTTCTTTTATAATTTTTGCTAATTTCAACTTTTTCAGATAATTTCAATTTCTTTGTGCTCATTTCTGCTTTCTACTGCTAATTTAAGCTTGTTCTACTTTTACAGCTACCGCTTTAGCACTTTGTAGCTAGTTTCAGCTGTTTTCAGATAAATTCAATATTTTGTGCTAATTTCTGCTGCCTTTAGTCTAATTAACTTCTTTACGCTAATTTTAGCTTGGTATGTTCCTTTCAGCTTATTTCAGCTACCATTTAGCTGTTTTATGCCAATTTTAGCTTTTTCAGCTAATTCCGCACTTTGCAATAATCTCAACTTTTTTCCAGCCCAATTCAGCAAAAATGTGCTCTCTCTACTTCCTTTTGGTAATTTAAGCTTCTTTCTGCCTTTTTAGCTTTTTTCTTTTTTCTAATTTCAGCCTTTTTAGCCAATTTCCTATTTTTTGTGCTCATTTCTGCTTATTTAAACCTAATTCACCAAATATGTGTTCTTTCTGCGTTTGCTTTCTAATTTAGGCTTGTTGTTCCATTTCAGCTACATTTCAGCATTTTTTAAGCTAATGTCAGCCGTTTTTCAGCAAGTTGTTCTGCAATAAGCATCCACACTGCATTTTCGCAGGAAATGCAGTTTCTCTAGTTTGACTTTAAATCGCTGTGATTTTGCATTCTGATATATTTTTTAGTTCTAGCTGAAGCACTTGCTGTCACCTTGAATTGTAGCTCAGCCAAAATAACTGATGCGAATCTGACGAAGATGTAAAAAGTTCTGAACACGGAGTCGTTTTAATTCATCGCCGTCCACTTTTGTCTTAGTTCTGCTGAGACTAGACTTTAGCTGCTCACGACAATCTGAACTAGAGAAGTTGTATTTCCTGCAAACATGCAGTGTGAATGCTTATTGTAGAAGAACTTGCTGAAAAACAGCTGAAAATAGCTAAAAACATGTTGAAATGTAGCTGAAACTCAAGAACAAGTCTCAATTTGCAGAAGAAAGCAGAAAGAACACACATTTGCTGAATTAGGTTTAAATAAGCAGAAATTAGCACAAATTTAGGAAATTAGCTAAAAAAAGGCTGAAATCAGAAAAAAATAGTTGAAAATGCAGAAAGAAGCTTAACCTACCAGAAGGAAGTGGAAAGAGATTAAATAAGCTAAAAAATGTGGAATTAGCTGAAAAGGCTTAAATTAACATAAAATCAGCTAAATAGTAGCTGAAATAGAAAAAGCTGAAACTAGCAAAAAAAAAGCTGAAATCAGAAAAAATAGATGAAAAGTAGATGAAAATGCAGAAAGAAGCTTAAACTATCAGAAGAGGAAAGAAATTAAATGAGCTAAAAAATGTGGAATTAGCTGAAAAGGCTTAAATTAACATACAATCAGCAAAATAGTAGCTGAAATAGAAAAAGCTTAAACTAGCAGACAAAAGCTGAAAGGAGCATAAAGAAGTTAATTTGGATGAAAGTAGCAAAAATTACCCTGGAAAAACTTGAATTTATCTGAAAACAGCTAAAATTAGCTAAAAAATGCTAAGGTAGTTGAAAAGGTAGAACAAGCTTAAATTAGCAGAAGAACAAAGAACACATGGTTGCTGAAAGAAACATAAAAAAGCAAAAAAAAAAGTGGAAACGATCTGAAAAACAGCTGAAAAGTAGCTGAAAAAGCAGAAGGAAGTGGACAGAGCATATTTTCACTGAATTAGGCTGAAAAATGTTGAACTGAGTGCAAAAATGTGGAATTGGCTGAAAAGGTTTAAAGTAGCATAAAACAGCTAAATAGTAACTGAAATAATAAAAGTTGCAGCTGAAAGGCGCACAACAAGCTTAAATGAGCAGAAAGACATTAGAAGCAGCACAAAAATGTTGTAGTTAGCTGAAAGAATCTGAAAGTAGCTGAAAAAAGTTAAAAGGTTGTAAACACATCTAAAGATTTAAAGGTGGTAAAATGAGCTCATTTCATTTTCTACGAGAAAAAAAAAAAAACATTCCTCATTCAAAGAGCTATCTACAACAGGTAAGATGTTAATTGTTAGTAACCTTTCCACAGAATCCCACTAAAACATCTGAACTGAGAAATGAGAAGGAAAACGTTTCAGTTTCATAATAAGACGCAACGGCTGCGTGTAGCATGTTAAGCTAGGTTTTTGTTTTTATTACATACGTTTGTCCAGCTTCAGCATTTAACATGTGGTTTTTGGAAAATTAAATTTTACGTTACTGGGTATTTTTATTTTACTAAAAATAACTATAATCCTACTGTATTTTTCTGCACTGCTCGAAGTCATTACTGAGACGTTACAATAAGACGGGTTTTTTTTTGTTTTTGTATTTGTAGAGATAAACCATCAGACAACCACAAGACAAAAAGTCCCGACCAAACATAAAACTCCTGAAAACATTTGCTCGTTCCACGAATATGACCCGAGGACGCGTCAGAGCACGAACACCGTAGTTTTTGTTTCGGCTCATCCTTTGAGGTAGAAAAAAAAAAAAAGACGCATCTGAAATCTGGATCCTTGTTTAAAACAGCTTCATCTCATGCAAAAACTAAACAGTCCCTCGGACTTTTCCAACAAAACTACCCCCCCCCCCACCCAGAAAGTTAAATTAAAACCCTCTTGTGGTTTAGTCCTTCGCTCCCCCCACAGCCGACCTCTTCGTCCTCCTCATCTGCCGACCTTGCCCAGCCGGTGGTCCGTTTTGGGGTTGGCGATGATGGCCTGAACGGCGACGATGGCCTCGTTGATCTTGGTCTGCAGCTCCCTCAGCTCCTCGATGTGCAGCAGGCGCAGGATCTGAGCCGCTTCGTTCAGGGTCGCGTCTGAGGGGACACGCTCGAGTTAGCGTTTTACAGTCGCTCCTTCTTAAATTAACTCATTCGTTAAAATCTCCGCTCACCTCCGGTGTCAAAACCCAAAACGTGCTTGTCTAAAGCTACAGGAACTCCCTGCAGAGACGACAAGGAATTAACAATTAATGTAACTGGAGGACGTCACTACGAAGGCTTTAACGGCCTCGATCGGGGGTGTGGCCTAATACATTGGAAACCAGAAGCTCCGCCTACATATGAATATGTAGGCGGAGCTTTTATTTTTATAGATTAAAAAAATAAATAAATCAGGCCAACTTTGAGATCAGAAATAAATTAATGAGATTTATAATAACTAGGAACTTGCTGAAAAACAGCTAAAATTAGCTTAAAAAAATTTTAAAAACAGCTGAAATTAGCTAAAAACATACTGAAATGTAGCTGAAAAGGAAGAACATGCCCAAGTTAGCAGAATAAACCATAAAGAACACATATTTGCTGAATTAGGTTTAAATAAGCAGAAATTAGCTAAAAAAAAAATATTAAATTAGCAAATAGCAACTGAAAAGTAGCTGAAAATGCAGAAAGAAGCTTAATCTACCAGAAGACAGTGGAAAGAGCTGAAAGGAGCTCATAAAATGAGGAATTAGCTGAAAATCCTAAAATTAGCACTGAAACAGCTAAATAAAATACGAAAGAGCAGAAAAAGCTGAAACGAGCAAAACAAGCTGAAATGACCAGAAACGAGGTAATTAGGCAGAAAGTAGCAGAAATTACCATGAAAAACTTAAATTTATCTAAAAACAGCAAAAATTAGCTGAAAATGTAGAACAAGCTTAAGCAGAAGAAAGCAGAAAGAACACATTTGTCCAATTAAGTTGAAAGAGGCGGAAATTAACACAAAAAGTTGAAATACGCAAAAAAAAAAAAAAAAAAACAGCCGAAAAGTAGCTAAAATACCAGATAGAAGCTTCAATTACAAAAAGGAAGTGGAGAGAGAATATTTCTGATGAACTGGGCTGAAAAAATGTGAAATTAGCTGAAAAAGTTAAAATTTGCATAAAAACAGCTAAATATTAGCTGAAATAGCAGAAAAAGCTGAAAGCTGCAGAAACAAGTAGAAAGGAGCATAACAAGCTGAAATTAGCAGAAAGAAGTTTGAAGAAGCACAAAAATGTTGTAGTTAGCAGAAAGAATCTGAAAGGAGCACAAAACAGCTGAAAAAAAAAAACAGCTGAAAGTAGCTGGAAAAAAGTTTAAATTTGATTAAAGCAGCTGAAGCAGAACAAAATGTGAAAGGAGCAGTAAAAGGTTGTAAACACATCTAAAGATCTGAAGGATGCATGAGCTCCATTCATTTTCTACTAGACAAAAAGTGTCAGAAAAGGCTAAATATTTCAAAAAGCTAAAGTTGCACCAATACCAAAACTCATAGCAGGATTGTCCTGAAAGAGCCGAACGTTTTGATTCACGATTTGTTGAAACAACTGAAAACTGGGGGACGAGAAAGACGCAGAAAAATGTACGGAAGAAAAATGGATCACAATAGAGTGATTGCTTCACAAACATTCTCACAACAATAAACATGTAAACTGTATTTAAATAATTTATCTAATCAGTTTTAATATCTGCATTAAAAGATTAAATTCTACGAAAACTCTTCAAACATTATTTCAGTTGAATCAAACATGCGCGCTGGTTAGGCCTGTCACGATAACAAATTTAGCTAATTGTCTCAGAAATTATTGCGATAAACGATAATATTGTTTGGAAATTTTCAATAATTAGTAATTATTGTCGAACTTAAGAAGAAATGATGGTTAATTTTTATGTGTAGTACCTTTTTTGACCACTTGATGGCAGTATAAGACTGTCTGAACCGAAGGATGGATAATGATCAGCTTAGCTGCTTTAAACGATCCAAAAACACGATTTTGGTTCGTTAAAATGGATTTAAAAGATCAAAGAGAAAGGGCGGGGTCAGTGAAGGGCACCGGAGTTGAGCCTTTTGTCATCCAGTGTCTTCAGTAGAAAGAGAGACACGAAGAAACGATGAAGCCGATAAATGAAAACGAGGCTGATCATTTTCATTTATCGTGCGATTAATTGATTTATTATCGTGACAGGCCTAGTCCTGGTAGTGCTACAGAGTGTGACGTGCGCACGTTTACCTCTCTGCTTTGGTTGGCTTTAGTGATGGCCTCGGGCGAAAGTCTCTCCTGGATCAGAATACGGACGGCCTGAATATAAAACATCAAAACAATTCGAAAATATAAAACATCCCAGGAGTTCAACTTCAAATCTGTAAGAAAACGAGGACTTTTATTGTGGTGATACCGAGTCCAAAGAGTTCACTGCTTCAACAGTTGGGAGGCTTTTATTGTGAAATTAGTCAGGAGCAACTTCCTCCAATAAATGTTTACCGCTTCTTAGACGGGTGCACGAGTAGTTAAAAAAAATAAAGTGTGTTTGGAAGCATTTCAAACAGTCAAGCACGGTGGTGGTAACATCATGCTGTGGTACTGACGCGCTACATAAAGTGGACAGAACAAATTTCTGCGCCGGCTGTAAACTGTGAAGTGTCTGGTGATCTGGCCGTAGCGTACGGGTACACGCCAACTCCCACCTTGAGCATGACCAGGTAATCGTCGTGTCTTTGAATCTTGAGGATGTTTGCCAGAGCTGTAACTCCTGCTTTGAAATCCGGAGCATTGCCTGCGAAAGAAGGAATAAAGAGTCAGAGGGGAAGAAGGAAAATCAGTAAAGGTGAAAGAGAAGCGCTCCAACACGTACAGTCCAGGTTGACGAGAGGATCCGCCGGTTTATCGCTCACACCCGAAGCTGCCAACGGCTGGCAGTTCTTGTACTTCTCCACTGCAAAACACGCACAAATTAAAGGATTTATTAATCAATAAAAGCATTAAATTCTGTATTTCCACCTCTTTTCCACGAGTCTCCATCATTCGCAAACGGCGAACATCGCATTTCTTTTTCAACGACTGAATAAATCATTTATCGTTAAACAAAACAATAACGGGCTTATAAAGCATCCTTGAGGTACGCCATTTTTTACTACTTATGTTCTTGCTCAATTCTAACTTGTGCAGATAAAAAGTTTTGAATACAGTTAAACATTTTTCCAGAAATACACATTTGATATAACTGTGAATGTTTGCATTCTTAACTTTTTGCAGCTACTTTTAGCTAATTTCATCAGTTTTTTTTAGCTGTTTTGTGCTCTTTTCAGATTCTTTCTGCTAACTATAACATTTTTGTGCTTGTTTTAACTTCTCTCTGCTAATTTCAGCTCGTTATGCTCCCGTAAGCTTATTTCTGCAAGTTTCAGCATTTTCTACAATTGCAGCTACTATTAAGTTGTTTTATGCTAATTTTAGCTTTTTCAGCTAATTCCACATTTTTTGCACTCATTTCCACTTTTTTCTGCCTAATTAAGCAAAAATGTGCTCTACTCACTTCCTTCTGGTAATTTAAGCTTCTTTCTACTTTTTCAGTTACTTTTCAGCTTTTTTTGGTGCTAATTTCAGCTTTTTTCAGCTAATTCCCACTTTTTTTGTGCTCATTTTTGGTTCTTTCAGCCTAATTGGACAAACATGTTCTTTCTGCTTTCTTCTGCTAATTTAAGCTTGTTCTACCTTTTCAGCTGTTTTTACATTAATTCAAGTTTTTCATGGTAATTTTTGCTACTTTCATCCTGATTACCTTATTTATGATAGTTTCAGTTTATGCTCCTTTCAGCTTATTCTGCAAGCGTCAACTTTTTCTACTATTTCAGCTTTTAGCTGTCTTTACACTAATTTTAGCTTTTTTAGCTAATTCCACATTGTTTGCACTAATGCCAACTTTTTCCAGCTTAATTCAGCAAAAATGTGCTCTCTCCTCTTCATTCTTGTAATTTAAGCTTCTTTCTGCCTTTTTAGCTACTTTTCAGCTGTTTTTTTGGTGTGTGCTAATTTTGATTTTTTTCAGATAATCCCCCTTTTTTGTGCTCATTTTTTGGTTCTTTCAGCCTAATTGGACAAACATGTTCTTTTTGCTTTCTTCTGCTAGTTTAAGCTTGTTCTACCTTTTCAGCACTTTTCAGCTAATTTCAGCTGTTTTTAGATTAACTCAAAATTTTAATGGTAATTTTTGCTACTTTCATCCTAATTAACTTCTTTAAGATAATTTCAGCTTGTTATGCTCCTTTCAGTTTTCTTCTGCTAGTTTCAGCTTTATATGATATTTCAGCAACTATTTAGCTGCTTTATGCTAATTTGAGCTTTTCAGCTATTTCCACCAGTTCATTTCAGCTCTTTCTGCTTCCTACTAGTAATTTAAGCTTCTTTCCGCCTTTTCAGCTATTTTTAGCTAATTTCAGTTTGTTTTTTTTAGCTAATTTCTGCTTATCTAAACCTATTTCAGCAAATCTGTATTTTTTCTTCTTCTAAGTTAGACTTGTTCTTCCATTTCAGCTGTTTTTCACCAATAAGCATTCACACTACATTTTCACAGGAAATCCAGTTTGTCCACTTTAATTAATAATCCTTCGCCCACGTCGTGCCGTACGCTTTCTCTACATAAAAACAGAAGGAATGCACGTCGCCCGCCGCCTTTCCTGCCAGAGCTTCAAACTAAAATCGTCGAGCCGTTTTGGTCGAAACACTGAAAATGACTTGGTGCCCACGCTCAGAGTCCGCGTTAGGGATGACTGTCGGCTACAACCACAAGTCTGAGCCCGATCTCTGCAGTCGGCAGCTGTAGCCGTTCTTATGTTGAGCTGCGGCGGACATATTGAAATCGAATGACTACAAGATATTTTACTAACATGCCTCTAAAAGGTTAAGGATAATAATAAAATGAACACTGGGAATGTGTAATGTCTGTCATCATAGCCCCACCTGCTGGTCAGCAGCGGTACTGCACCTGCTGGGACTTGGACCATACCTGTGCAGCTTCCATCTTACCGTTGTCCCCGTACTCGTAACGCACAGCCAGGCCCAGCAACCAGTCCACAGCCTCCTTCCGCTCCTGGACTCCAAACGGACAGTTCAGATCCTGCAGGTACTGCGAAACACACCAAGGAAGCTCAAATTATACGAGACCCGCACGACGGAGGGGGTCGTGTTGGATCGCCTCACCTTCTCGTAGGCTTTGGGCCAGTCTGCGCTGGGGATGTTCCTCAGGTTGCCTCTGTCCTCGATCTTGTAGTGTCTGATCTTCTGGTCCTCCAGCCAC
Organism: Nematolebias whitei; assembly: GCF_014905685.2. Classification (NCBI taxonomy): domain Eukaryota; kingdom Metazoa; phylum Chordata; class Actinopteri; order Cyprinodontiformes; family Rivulidae; genus Nematolebias; species Nematolebias whitei. The sequence goes on from NC_056520.1 coordinate 20,435, forward strand.
ACGATGCAGTTTCTGAACTGAGTTTCATCTGAACAGGAAGCAGATACGAGTCATTGTTCACACAAGCTGTAGAGCAAATCACATATTATGATTACCAGCTGTGTCGTACAGTCAAATTATTAATATTATAGAAATTGTGGAGAGTTTTGCTCATATATATTAAATGGACTTGGATGATAAAATTGTTCCCAATCATTATAGGCGTTTAATGAACAACAAAATACCTTAATGATATTGCATGTACCTTCCTAGTAATAATGCCGAAAAGTGCAGTGATATATTTGAATTCCTCCTAAAACATAATGAACACAACTTTTGCTAAAATGAGGAAGAATTCCAAAAATAGTTATTTTCAACATAGGAGTTCGGTCCAAGTCTTGAGGGATTCTGGGATACGTGCTCGTTAGCCCCAGGTCCACTTTCAACTGATCAAAACTTGCTTATTGTATATTAGTTTCTCACCTGAACAGTCAAAGCCGTTAGGATCGTGATAATCTAGAGCTGTTAGCTTTCTACGAAACATTTCACAGCGCGTTTTAGGTGCAATTCCACGGGTTTTTTTTTTTTTTTAAATGTTCTCACAGGAGTCTTTGACAACTATGCTACTAGCTCGCAATGTGCGGCAATGCGCATGCGTCACCGGAAACTACGCAATGCTCCTTCTTCTTCTTCCGCTTGTGAAGGTTTGTTGGCGGTTGGCAATACAGTAAGGGAGCGCATTAGCGCCACCGACTGGTAGGTGGCTCGTTGAGGATTTTTTTTTTCCTGAACTGTACAAATTCTAATAATCAGCTTCGTTAAAAGGAAATATATATATATATATATTTTTATTGATTTGATCCTAACCCTAAATGGTTAAGCAGCTCACTCACATAGTGGATTAAAATTAACTTATTTAAAAATGCTTTGCTCAGCTGTTACCTTTTGAAATACCACAGCTTATACGCTAACAGCCGAAATCAAATATGTAATTTAAACTTAATTTCAAGCGCTTTAAAAAAAAAAAAAAAACTAATGTTAGAATGTCAAAATGCTGTTCTTTGATGTATTAACTTTTAACAGAATTGTTAAAGTTAAAACAAGCAAAAGCTAAAGCACAAAGAGCTAAAGCTTTAAATTAGCAAAAAACATCAGAGCAGCCGAAGAAAAAAAAAGTTGGTTAGGAAAATTGTAATTATTTTAGTTGCTGTTGCGCCAGCTTTAGCTAATGTGTTGCAAATTTTAACTTCAATACTAAACTTAAAAAATAGTTTAATTTTAGCTTTTAGATAATGCCAAAACTAAAACAGTAGCTAAAAAAAAAAAAACACATTGTCTAAAAGCTAAAATTAACAAACTAGTTGCCAAGTTTAGTAATGAAGTTAAAAATAGCAACACATTAGCTAAAGCTGGCACAACAGCAACTAAAATCTAGTTATTTTCCTACCCAACTTTTTTCGGCTGCTATTTTCTTCAGGGATCACAATTCGCACAACCAGAGCAGCTAAAGTCCTGATTAAGTTAGACAGTAGCTAAAATTACTTTTAGTAAAACTTAGCACTCACTAAAAGCTAAATTAAATTTGAAGTAATCAAAACATGATCTAAAATTAAATTATCTAAAATGTTAATATTGAAACAGTAGCTAAATTACACTTAGCAAAATATTAGCACAACAGTTACTAAATGCTAATATCAGCCGAACAGTTAAATTAACATTTAAAAGCTAAAATTACATCAGTAGCTATAATCTAATAAGACAATAGCTTACGCTAAATTTAGCAGAACATTATCTAAAATTAGCACCACCATAGCTAAAAGCTAAAATTAACAAACTAGTTGCCAAGTTAATTAAGTAAAATTAGTAAAAGATAAAGTTGGCACAACAGCAACTAAAATCTAGTTATTTTCCTACCCAACTTCTATTTTCGGCTGCTCTTTTCTTCAGCTAAAATCTTAAGAAGTTAGCTGAAATTACTTTTAGCAAAACATTTGCTTAAATTAGCACTCGCTAAAAGCTAAACTAGGCTAAATTAAATTTGAAGCAATCAAAACATGATCTAAAATTAAATCA
>NC_056520.1:22496-25744 GCF_014905685.2 Nematolebias whitei
TAAGCTAAATTAAATTTGAAGCAATCAAAACATGATCTAAAATTAAAACAGTAGCTAAAATGTTAATTTTGAAATACAGTAGCTAAAATTACATTTAGCAAAAAGCTTTTAAAATTAGCAAAACAGGAAGTTATTTAAATAAATAAATAAACATTTAAAAGCTAAAATTACTAGATCAGTAGCTATAAGTTTAGTTATATTTAGTTTATCAAAACATTAGCTTAAATTAGCACTCGCTAAAAGCTTTAAGCTAAATTAAGTTTGAAGTAATCAAAGCATGATCTAAAATTAAATCGGTAGCTAAAATGTTAATTTTGAAATGCGGTCGCTAAATTACTTTTAGCAAAAACTGCTTTAAAAAATGCTAGTTAGCAAAACAGAGAGTTATTTAACGTATTATTTAAAAGCTAAAATTAGTGGATCAGAAGGTGTAAGTTTAGCAACACAACAGCTAAAGTTAAATTTAGCAGATTATCTAAAATTAGCACCATCGTAGCTAAAAGAATTAAATGTTCTGTTAATTGATTAAAAAATTTAAAATGAAATTCTACGCAGGACGTCGTTGTTGGGGGGGGCGATCAGCTTTATTCAACACAACTTATAAAATCAGTCAAAACCATAGAGGATGTCAGAATAGAAAAACACGAGATGCCGCTGCGTCCAACGCGTTCACGTGCTCAGAACGGCCTCATGCGCGGGCCGAACGGCGGCGCTCGGTTGGGCGGCGTGATGGCGATGTCCAAATAGTCTCCGATGTGGAACCGCTGGGACTGCAACGTCATGGAGTCGTCCGAACCCTTCCTGCCCGAGATGGTGCTGCCGATGTCCTTCAGCCTGAGCGTGGAGAGGAAACGTGCACATCGCAGACATTAAGCATCACAAGCCTTGGCTTGAACAAGACCGACCGGCGCCGCGCGATACCCACTTGTACATTTTCCCTCTGGGGTCAGGGAAGACGATGGCAAAGCTGAAGTGCGTCCCCTTTTTCCTGGCTTCTGGATACACCTCCTTAACTAAACCGGTTAGCTCCTTCAGAGTAGCGTCCATCCTGCAACACACGCAACGCCTCGTTTTGGTCTCCCTCCAACGCACACCGACCGTTAAAAAATTTAAAAAAAAAAGTGGAAAGGAGCACCCTCACCATGTGTAGATTTGCAGCTCACTGGAAGGAACGTTGCCTCGAAAAAACTCGTCTATTCTGTGATGTCGCCCACTGTTGGTGGTGAATACTCTTAGCAGAAGGGGGCACGTCTGCAGCCGAGAAGAAAGACGAGACATTTTTCAACTTCAACACAAAAACAGGTCCAATTTAAAAGAACGCAGAATCAACCTAAACAGGTGGCAATGTACGGAAAGCCATAACGCTGAATTTCATGAGCAAATCTTTGGAGTTCTCCAGCGTCCTCCATGTCATCCTGACGCTCTGAACACGATCTGAAGGTAGCTGGACCAAGCCACAGGAATACTCTGCTGTGATTGGTCAAAAAAAAAGATGAGAGAAAACCCCGCCCCCTCATTTGAATATAACATGAACTAAAAAGAGCTTAAAATAACAAAAAACGGGGTTAAAAAAATAAACGCAGCTGAAATATGTGAAGTAGCTTTACAACATAAAAGTGTCCGTTATTAAATAAACAAGTAAATCTTGAAATAAATACAAAATAAAACTTGGAGGAAAAAAAAATTATATTTAAATGTTTAATTTCATGGGAGCATTTATTTATTTAACGGAAAACTGATGAATAATTTTGAATGAAATGGCTTTCCATAACATAGCATGGCATAAACTTTTTTTTTTTTAAACTAACTTTACGGGTTTTATTTTGAAAGTTTTTACCGGAACATGTATTACGTAACAGCGCCCCCTGGTGATTTTATTAGGAAACTACACGGACCCAAAATAAAAACGTTAAAGTATTTACTAGTAAACTATTAGTCGACGAAGCTGAATAACAAAATATGCAAAAGCGAAATATTTTGTTTTCTATAAAAGTTCACAATTTTGAAGTTAGCACTTAGCTAACTTAGCTAGGTTAGCTTTACTAACGTGCTGCAAGGGAACTTATAACTTTATTGCTTTTCTTCCTAAGCTCATGAGATCAATGTTTAATAAACTGCTAACATCTATGTATATGACTGCATACTATATATATATATATATTTTTTTTTTTTTTTTTAATAAAAGGAAAATGTATTTTCAGCAGATGTAGCGTTAGCCTGTTGCTACTAGCACGCCGCTCGGTCTTTCCGTGATATTAACTAATTTAACCATAATTTAATTGGTGCGAAACAGAAAATAAACAGAAGAAAATAAAACACCTTTGCAGATGTTATTTCATACGACCCATGTTTTTAAATTACTTTCAGTTTTCACAGGTGCAAACTCTGGTATTAGCATTTCGCTAACCAGTTAGCTCGATGCTCAACACGGTAAACGAAACAAATAAGATATGGAATAAAATAGAAATATTTGCCTTTTCTCGGTCGATGGGTTTTTCTGGCTCCTTCTTTATCTCCTCCTGTGTGATCCGCGATTCTAACGCCATTTTTATTTATCGCTTTTACTTTAATATTGACTGGCAGAGACGCGCTACGTTCTGTAAATGAAGCAACAAAAAAAAAGCCGTAAAACGAGACGCGTTTTCTGTCGTGGTGCCGTAGGCAGGTCGTTGTATCATATAAATTACACTCACCGTTATTTCTTTAAATAGCTGTCCATTTAAACTCAATTGCATTCTTACAAATCGGAACTTATATTAAACATAACTAAAATATTTTCTACAAGGTATTCACGTTGATATTGTTTTAGGAAAAATATTTAAAATTCAGAAAACAGTTTTTGGACAAGGTGAAAATAACATAAGATAAGAACTTTATTGATCCGGCAGGAAATTGTTGTGACAGGGTTTCAGTCACACAACATATAAAAATAACAGAGAGATATAATAATATGCATCTTGAAAAAAACAACAAAAAAAAGAAACATTCAAATCTTTCAGTTTAAGTAGAACAATTAAAATATTCAGGATTTATTTTATTTTTCTTATTTGAATTATTCCCATTTAAACAATTTACATCTAAAGTAAAATGCCTTTTTCTTAAACCCATTGCAGTTCTTTTTATTCGAGTTATAATGTTCTTTTTATCTTTTTTATGGTATTTGACCTCTCAAAACAATTTTAGATTATTCCTGTTAATTTTTTTGCCAGTCATGATTCCAACAAATGATTAAAATTAAGCAATTTATT
>NC_056520.1:25844-46658 GCF_014905685.2 Nematolebias whitei
TCTTGCTCGTTTCACCCAACACAGATACAATATAAACAAAAAGAAAACACACACATACCCCTTGTCCAGCACTTTGTCAGACATGGCTGGCAGGCTGTTACAGCAACAGTGCTGGAGTCCAATCTGACCTGGTCCGTAGCCCAGAGAAGGAGAGCTGAAAAGATATGGATCAGTAGACTTAATGCAAGTATCCCCGGGGGTTTGAATGAGAGGTAGGACTTGGGTGGGACTCCTGGTGGGTGTGCCCGTGCACTCAGGGACCCTTACGCCTCGAGCGACGGGGTCTTTGACATGTGAGGACGGCGGCAGGGCCCACACTTCAAAGATCCTAACCCTAAACCCTAACATTAACCCTTAACCCCTGACTCTCGACCCTCGGACCCTGACCCTTGACCCGTGACCTCTGACCCTTAACCCTAACTAAATCATTGGACTGTTTTTATTTCAAATAATCTGCCAAAAAGACACTTTTTTTTTTTAATCTTAGAGTGATGCATGTTCCCACAACAGGGCATGCAATTCTCGGCAGCCATGTGGTTTTTGACTGATAAGGTGAGCTAGCATTAGTGGATCTGCACAGCCTACAGGTGCCTGGCTAGTTAATGTGTTGAATATTTCTTATCTAGACTGGTCCTATGGTTTTGATCTGCTCAGAGATGGGATTATAATGAAATTATGACCCGGTTCTGACTGGGTTAAACTGGGCCAGCAGCTCTAAGAGAGTCTCCCTGGGATTTCAATATCAGTCAAAAAAACAGTTTAATCTGCTTGCCACATCACATAGAAAGGCTTTTTGAAGCACTATCTCATATTTCCTAACACTTCAGAACCACATAAGATCCACTGAGATCACACTTAGTCACGCCTCCTCATACACTGACAGGTTGAGCTCCCCTTCTGCAAAGGAGGAGTCTAGGACCCTATAAATGAGTAATGACATGGGACATCGGGGCTCTTCTGGGTCTGAGAACGCGTCACGGACCGGAGAGTCCAGCGCTGTAAATTGTAACCTTTTCCTGCCTTGATTTTAATATAATTGATAAAACTTAATTGACGTTTCCTTGATTTATTGATAACGAGAGTTTTCACTTCTGAGGGAGATTCGAGCTGGGGGGAAAGACGTGGGCTGGAGGTAGTTTCCGGGTCCGGTGACCCACAGCCAGCTCCCGTCTTTAACAAATGGTTTTACAAAAGCACAGAGTTGAGCTTCCAGATCAGTCTCTCCTACAGAACTGACGTATGAGAACATTTGTTACATGTACTATTATCTTCAAAAGAAGCAGTGCCATCTGGCACATGGGCTCAAAGCCATGCTAAGCTAAGTGATAATTAGCAGATCTCAATACACTGAAACAAGAAATCCTGAAAAATAAAGACCACGGTGGAATAAGTTTAAGGTTAGGGTGATCAAGCAATATGGATCTGATGCTGGCAGTCTCTCAGTGGTGATACAGTCTCAGCTTTTGGGTGCGCTGAAAGTTAGTGGCTCGTTAGGCCCAGCAGATGTGGCGCAAGACTAGCTCTGCATAAGACTGGCTCCCTCTGCTCTCAAAACAAATAGAATACTGTAGTATGAACAGGGTGCAGATATATTCATACTTTAACGGGTTCTTCATTTTTCTGACTGTGTAACATGCGTGCATTGAATTTAACAGAAATGTAACGAGAGACGTTATTTATCTTTGACCCATCAAAATGAATGCGGTCATTTATTTACAGAATCAAAGTTTAACATCAAACATTTACATTAATTTGGCAGAATATGAAAACAACAACAGTATAGTTTTACAGGAAGTGAGAACAATACGGCGATTGTTTTCACTTTTCAGCTAAAACGGCAGACATCAATTAATCAGTTTTACAATCAGGAAAACCATACGGCCATGATTTTCCGTTGCATCACCACAGACATTAATGAAAACATCTGGACTAATTTTCTAGCAGAAAGGAGAGTTTAAAGATGGAAAATGGAGATTTATCTTACAGAGAGATGTGTGAGGGAATTTATCTGTGGTACCAGAACAACACGCTCTTTGGAGAATAAGCTTGGCCCACGGTACGCTTGGTCGAAATAGAACTTTTACCTGGCAGATGATAATCAGCGTCGGTGTAGAGTTCTCCTTTTGACTCTTTTCAGCGTCTCCGTGAGGACAGCCAAACCCTTAGGAGTCGTGTGAGGTTATCCAAACAGAAGTTATAATCCCCAAGATCGTCTCTGGATTCTGGATTCCAATAGAAGCATCCTGGACGCCTGCATTAGCATCCAAGAACTCTGAACTCTTTAACTCTCTTCAGAGAGTTAAACTCTGGAACTCTTCTCCAGGAAAAACTTTCAAGCTCTGAAAAACTCATCTCGTCTCGTCTCGACACGACAACGGAACTTTTAGACGACACTTCTCTCCGAGAACTGGGAAGTTGCCACATTTAAATGGGTTCGACTTCCGGTTCATTTGAGAGCTTTCTGATTCGTGGATGGACCAGAACAGTGGTGTGGTTTGTGATGTAAGGTGTTATGGAAAGTCAAGGACAGAGATTAAGTTTGTTTAAAACAGACAGAAAGATTGTTGGAGAACTTCAGACTTCGTGGAGTCTCTCCTCCTAGTATCTGCTGTGAAAGTTAAACATGACATTTCTTTTCAGTAAACCTTTTAGTTGACCGAGCCTCGAACTTTAACACACTTACAAATTTGCTCATTGAAGACATAAAAATCAAGAAATGCATATTAACCTGATTTCTTCTTTGCATGAGGAATAAAAATCATTACTTACTGTTTATGTAAAATAAAAATGAGTAGTTCTCTTCAACCTGTAAACATTGTTTGAACTAACACAATTTGATTATCAAACATTTGTAAAATAGTAATGATCATAGAGGATTGTCTTTTCCACTTGATTAATTCAAGAAAGAAAGTCTCAGGATGGGTCAAACTGTATTTCTGGATTCAGATCAATGAAATGACAGTTTCTGTCCCACAAGGTTCTTAAGGTCAAGGGTTTTGACCTTAGGCTTAGTTTGACATCAGGTTAAGTTCACTACAATACAACTAAAAACCAACAAGGGGCAGAAAAAACGTATTAATAAAACACAGTTTAAAGCCACACATGATTTCAGCTTAATGTGAGTTCAATCCAAGCCAATCTGAACCAATCTTATTATCTTAGCTTAGCACACAATTGAAGAACCTCACAGAACCATGCAACAGCCATTCACATAATTAAAAATACATCAAAGAATAAAGCACAAAACAAGAACAGCAAGGAATCACTAGAACAAAGTCAAGAAACAGAAACACTATTTAAAACTAGGGTGACTTGCCTGATTGATCTTAGCTTTGTGTTAGCGGTTAGCACAGCATCGTTGGGTCACGTGGCTCAAAGAAAACACCTAAAATAAAGCACAAAACCAACAAACGACCAGCATGCTAAACTAGCAAACAGTTTAAAGAACAGAAGAAAACAGTTCATAGCAAGTGTGAATCATATAAAGTGTGGGTGGCTGTGGTTGAGTGGTTGGAGCAGTCATCCTCCAATGCTAAGAGTTGGGGGTTCGAATCCACCAGCAGTCACATGCCGAAGTGTCCCTGGGCAAGACAGTGAACCCCTCATTGCCTCAGATGTGTGTCCCGTTGGTGTATGAATATGATAAAGCACTGATTAGTGTCTTTAGAATGATTTGTTCAAATAGCTTTTTAGAGATCTAGTAGAGTGCTGCATGAATGGGTAAAGGAGGGCACAGATTCAAGTGTAAAGTACTTTGAGTATCTTAATCAGATAGAAAGGTGCTATATAAGTACAGTACGGTCCATTTCAAATTTTAATTTCTCTCAAGCGACCTCTCCCCAAGCAACCAGAATTCCCATTTTCATCTGCACAAACAAGCACATATCAACAGTTTGAACGGTTTACTTACAGTGCAAGAAGTCAATGACCCACAGAAGGAGACGTTTCTCTGTAGCTGCATCCAACTCCGAATGACACCATAACTGGACTGGGTTTTTAAAAAAGCACATAGATGAGAGTGTGCTTAGAGGTTGTATCTGAATGACACTTGCAGTTTAAAATGAGCAGTATGGATGCGTGGATCCACTGTGGGTCGGCTGTTCTGTCAGTGGAAGGGGTTCAGCAGTGGCAGGACCTGACTGGCTTGGGGAAGAGTCTGCCCCAGATGGGTTTAGGGTACATCAATAAGGCAGACTTTTAGCAGAAGGAGGCAGGTCCACCACAGAGTCTACTGCTATGTGGGAACTGACCACATTTCTTCACTATACTACTGTCTTTACTTACTCTGCTCAACCTGTTTTGTATTTGTAATTATTTTCCATACTTGACATGTGTTTTTGGCTTTCAGGTACACCTGGACCTATATCTGGACTGACCATTCTATGTTTGTTTGCCTCTCCTTCTATGCTCTCAAACCAGCTGGTCAAAGCAGATGGACATTTGTACTGAGCCTGGTTCTGACATTCACAAATTATGCATACAAATAATTTTTTTACAATTGAAAACAAAATGATAATTAAAAGGATAATTAAAAGGAAACGTAGCAAAAAAAACCCTGCTAGATTACAAGGTGGTGTAGAAAACTAAAAACAGGAACATGTCTGCATTGGTTCTTGCCAGGAACTTAACAGATGTTTAAAGCCACTTAGAGAGGTCAAGGTCGAGCTGTTTAAAGCCACTTGCCTTCTAACTTATTTATAGATTGTTAAAGTGAATTTCATTGCAAATTTAAACATTACTGTACCAAATGCAGTCATTGTGATGGTTAGGGTTAATGATATTATATTAGGGTTAGTGATATTACCATGTCAGACAAGGACAATGAGGTTTTTGAGTATTTATGGCAATGTGGTACAATATGCAGGATGCTAACTGTTGATGATAGCTCATCTGAGTTCAAGGGCATCTGTAATGTGGTTGGGACACAACAATGTGTATAGGTGTGTGCGCAAACAAAGTGTGCAAAAAAACAGCATTTCGCCTAGATTTCCTTTAATTCCACACATTTAAAGCATTTTTCTCACCAAGTCTGTGTAAATTCAGCTGTGGGTTTTAAAGACATTTCAACTTTAATGCAGTTTAACACACAGCATCAGGACTGCACTGTGTTTATAGAGAAATAAAATAAAAACATCACCACTAGACTTTACTTTTGTTCAACACTACTCATCTAAAGGATGTTTCTCACGAAGCTTGAGGACAATAAGGTGTGGGGTTTTAAAGACATTTCAACTCTTATGCACCTTAACACACAGCATCTTACGCCTGCAGCATCTTACAGCATCACAGTTACTGCTAAGCTAAGATGCTACATAGCACTCCTCTCAAGCATCCTCCTAACCATGTATACATGTTTATGATCAACCTCCCCTGGTCAACAACTGCCCGCACTAAGTTTGCTAAACTGGCAAGCAAGCAACACAGAGGTACTTACACCTCCTCCACCTGTACGCATTTTCTGCCGGGGCAGGAGACTCAGAGAAGAAACAGTGCAGGAGGCAGGCTGCTGTGTTTAGAGTTGGAAGTAATCAGGAAAACCTGGAGTGGAGTTTTAGTGGCTTGAATATTCTCATATTAATCAAGTGGAATGGATTGTTCACAAAGAAAGAGAACCTGCACCGACTGAACTAATGTTTCATAGTAAAAGTGTGTTTGGGGGGGTCCAAATAAATGTTTTTTTAATATGGGGGGACATGTCCCCTTCACATATAATGGTTGTGATGCCTATGTCTGAGTTTTACCAGAGTCAGGTTGTGGAGTTTGCCTCTGGTTTAGCTGTTAAGCAGTGTTGGCCATCTGACCATGGTACCCTTCCAGTTCTTTTATTCCCTGGTGAAGAGGAAACTCACACGAACTCAATAAAATCAAGACAGGTAAATTCTATTTACCATTTAAAGTTAATAAGGCAGGAAAAGTTACAAGCTCAGCGCTGAGGCATCCGTCCAACCTGTCTTAACCCCGAACCAGAAGTGGAGATCCTGTGCAACAGAACACTCTGGCTTACGTTGGCCTTTGGCTCCTCCTTCACATCCGGGGTAGGCACAGCCTATCAGAGTGTATCAGTGGGGTGACTGTGCGACATCATTGGTTTTATCTGTTTCTGATGGTGGATAATGGGGTGATGTGCAAATCTATCTAAATGTTGGAAGCAAAAAAACAAAAAAGACTTGTCATCAGGTGTTGACCCTGGGATCACTCATTGTGAAGAGCTGATCTGGTCTAAATTAGATTATAATTTAGAGTAGGTCAGACCGGGCCTCAAGCAAGATTAAACTTCTAAGTTAGCACCTGCTTTATCTTACCTCTATCTGTCAGCTGATAATCCCAATGTTAAAAATTGTATCTGCACTTCAACAGATGTTTACACAAAAACTGTAGGGGACAGTTTTACTAAAACTTACCTCACTGAACTAAAGGGTTTAGCCAAGGTAAGTGGGAATGATTTTAAAGAGTTGTTGCGGGAGGTGATGTCAAAATTTGAGGAGTCCATTGAACCTGCTGGGACTGCTGCAAGACCTGGGTTAGTTAGTGATGCAGAGTCCACACAAAATACTGGTTTCCCTCCACACCACATTGATACCCCCATGCTCCTAAACCCATCCAGGGCCCTGATCCAAGTACCATAAACCCTAACCTGACACCTCACCTGCTGAACTCAACTGAGCGTATCTCATCTGAGGTACAGAGGATCATGGTTTAGCAAATTATCAAAACTACTGAGAAGACATCTAACACTCAATCACCTTCAGGTTGAAAGCCTTCTCTGGAAAAGTTCCCAGAGAGTAAAATTAACTCTATTGGAATTGTGCAATTACAAGTGATTTCTTCAAGCTGACCATGTGTGTAAACACCGGGTTGTGTGTGTTTCCAGTGGCTTCTTCACCAAAAACTTCTCTGATTTTTGAGCTAGAGCTACCTGCACGCTGGGAGACAGAGACCGCACGGTACCCATGATGACATCCGGAGAGTGCTACACGAGCAAGTGAGCACTACACAAGCATATCAGCAGAGAAGGAGGAAGAAGAAGAGGACGGAAGGAAGGAGATAGATACAATGATGACGATGAAGTAGTGAAAGAAAAGAGGGGATGAGGATAAGGGGAGTAGCGCTTCTGAAAAATACTTTGCACATTAAAAACATTTAGTGATTTGATTTGAATTTTTATAGACAGAGTACAATAAAAAAAAGTTTAAATTTTTTACCTGAATAACTGTTTTTAGTCTTGTGACCCTGAGGCTGCCGGTTTGTAGAAAAACTGCCAAATCTTTTCTAAGTTTGCTCACTGTGGCAACCCCTGAAGAGGGAAGCAGGCAAAAATGGAAAAAAAGGTATTTCGTCAGACAGCAGTTGTAAAACAGTAGCAAACGTGTTTATACAATGAAAACAGACTAGACTCACACACCACACAACTAAAACCCATAAAAACATAAACTTATCAGTCAGGGGGTCAAAACACAGGAAACACACAACATGTGGAGTAAGATGTAAAAAGGTCCAAATTTTCTGAAAGTGCTTATAAAATAAGCAGATCACTTTAGATTAGACAATTTCAAATTAAAATGATAAAAGCAAGTTTCAGAAGTAAACATCCATCCTTCCATCCATTATCTTTTAAGTACTTCTTCCTATACTGGGTTGCGAGTCGCTGAAACCCACATCCAGCAGTCACTGTGCAAGAGGCTGTTTAAAATAAAAAGTTTCAGATTAAATGTGATTCAATTTAAAACGTGCTTCAGAATAAAAAATGTTTGGGATCAAAATATGTTTCAGATTAAATCATGTTTCAGCTTCAGTTTGTTCTGAAAGTGAAAGCTGACTGTAGGTGAAAAACATCTAATTTATTTACAGTTTGAGCAGAGCATAAACCATAAAATGTGACCACAGCTGCAGTGCATATAAACATATACATGTAAAAATAAACATACATGTAGAAATAAGCATACATGTACAAGCATGTGATCGAAGTGATCAATGAGAGTTTGTTTTGATTGATTTGTGATGAATGAAAACTGCAGCGACTGATCCAGAATCAGATTATTCGCCTCCCCCATCTGTGTCCATGTCCTCATGCATCTCTGTGTGTGCATGCGTGCGTGTGTTAGGGGGCGGAGCTTGTGGCAGCAGAAGGTTCATTGTCTGTGCAGGAAAGGTTGAGCGAGCTCCACAAAGACTGTAACTGTGAGGGAGAGAGAGAAACAAAGAGGGGGAGGCCGACCCTTTTTTGGTGTGGGGGAGGTGAGGGGGAGGATTAACCGGCTGATCCGTGACACACGTTCACACACACCACACATTTTAAACAAACACACAATAACAGCTGCAGCGTGAGGCTTCATCTGGATCAGCATCGTCACTATCATCATCAGCATCAGCAGCGACAGACAAAGACAGAGCAAGGAGGAGGAGGAACAGGAGTGGATCTTCATCATCTGTGGAGTCAATCAGGAGCACAGAGATCGGCCTTCAGCCTGACAGCATCCTCCTTCAGTCATGGCTGACCACATGTTTGTGCTGCTGTGAGTGTGTGTGCTGCAGACAGTGGGTGTGTTTGCTCTGTTTGCTCCTCACTGTGTGTGTGTGATGGGGAACACAGAGAGCATGGAAAGCCAGCTGGCTGTGATCCGGTCCAGAGCTGCCCCAGTTCGGCTCCCAATGCCGGACCCAGCTGAGCTAGAAGAGAGGTTCTCCATCGCACTGGTGAGTACACATAAACAAGATGTGCATAGCAAACACAGGAAAAATACACTACACAAAGCAAGTGCACAACAGCAGATGAACGCACAATAAACAAAATATTTAGAAAATGAATTTAGTGTCATATGATGTGCCAAGTGCAGAAGCAACAAATTAATCATGTAAAGATGCAGTTTTGATAAAGGATAGAAGTCTTGGAGGATTCTAAGGTGGGACTCTATTGGTCTGTAGGGGTCTACTGAAACCTGAGGTGCACTCTACAGCATTTAAAAATCCAATAAACCTAAAGGTTTAGCGACTCTACAATGTTTAAAAGTCCAGTAAAAACAGAGGGGTTGGTCGAGTCCAGTGCTTAAAGCTACAAAACAACTAGAGGGTCCAGTGAGCTAGTTCTGACTTTTACCACTTTATGTCACTGATTCTATTCAATGGGTTGGCCTTAAATTATGCACTTTTTGAGACCAAAATTGTACTATAATCATCTCTATGTTTGATTTAGTTGAATAATAATAATAATAACGAAAGCTCAGTTGGAACAAAGTTCCCATTAAAAGGTTGAAAGTTGTGTCTGAAGCATATGCTCTGTGGTTTAGAATTCGATGAACCTGCCTCCTGACAAGGTGCGTCTGCTGCGTTCCTATGACAGCGAGAAGAAATGGGAGCTCATCTGTGATCAGGTGAGTGGTGTAGCAAGTTTCCTCACATCTTAATAAGTGGCATCTATTTTTCTTACTGGCATTAGATATGAAGCAGTTCTTTAAGTCAAAGCTACAGATGGAGTTTGTGTGGCAGGTACCTCAAGCCCACCAAAGACTTTGCCAGATCCCATGTTCCTTCTACGTGTTTTGTTTTAATGTTGGGACATAGGTGTTTTTATATTTCAATAAAGGAGAGGGTTATTTGCGTCTTTACATGGATATTTGTCAGCTCTATAAGCTGTGCCTTAAAATACATAAATTTATTTTATGAAATAAACTATTTTATGAGCACATAAACTATCATGTATTGTTTGATGTACTACAATGTATGTTTAGTATCAAAACACCAAAACACATCTGTTTGTCCAAGTCATATGCAAGCTAAATAACCAGTTTATCATGACTTATGTGGCCTTATTTAGGTCTTTTAAATCTAGGATACAAAAACATTGTGATCACTTCAAAACAAAGAAAATCATTCAAGTACTGGTAGTTGCTCTTAAATGATAACGTTGTGTTGTTGGGTGTGTTTGTAGGAGAGATTTCAGGTGAAGAACCCACCACATACCTACATTCAGAAACTGAGAGGTTTCCTCGATCCGGCTGTAACACGCAAGGTGATATATAAAAAAGTTTTTATGACATCAAAACTGAGGTTCAACTCTGTGGAAAGACAGCTTAAGGGAGAAATTGTTTAAACTTGAGTTTTCTGTACTGTTCCTGTCATTTCCAGTAACTTTGTTTTTGGACTGAATGAAAACCTAACCTGTCTGCCTACCTGTTTGCCTACCTGTCTGTCTGTCTGTCCACAGAAGTTCCGACGAAGAGTTCAGGAGTCGACACAGACACTCAGAGAACTTGAGATTTCGCTTCGGACAAACCACATTGGGTACCCGTCTGTCCGACTACCCATCCAGACCCCATCCAATTTTCTGAACTGTTTATATGACCCACCTGTCTCTCACCTGTCTCTCTGTATTCAGGTGGGTCCGAGAGTTTCTAAATGAGGAGAATCGAGGTCTGGATGTTCTGGTCGAGTATTTGTCCTTCGCTCAATATGCAGTCACGTGAGTCACATTGTGGATTTTTTATCTGCTGTTTGTGGTCCAAAAGGTTCATCTGGTGGTTTTCAAGATGGCGCCGGTGTATGTGGCTGCTCGTCTGTCTCTCTCGCGTTTGCTGTTGTTTGTGTTGTTTCTGACCTGGGTTGTCTGCGGAGCTGGGTCTCTGCTGGTGTACGATCGCAATACATTACTAGACCTCCGGCCACTGGTCCAGGATATGGAATTATTGGATGTTGCTGGCCAACAATCCTTGCCCCCGCTTCTGTCGGAGATTCCAAGCTACCTGTTCCGGGTTCCTGCGCTGCTTACACGGCGGAGACGTCATCGTCGTCGCGGTAGACGAAGCGGCTGGCTGGTGAAGCTGAATTTTATATGACGCACTGTTCTGCTTTTAACCGATCATCACATGGATCGTTTCTGGGCTCTCGGGTGCCTCGGCGTTTCTTGGATCCCGCTCATGTCTGCTTGGTGCCAGTGGTCGGCTTTCAAGCTCCTCTGCATCGCCGTCCCCGCCCTTCTTGGATCAACATGCGCCGACGGTGTCTCCAAAACCTGAGACCGCTGTGCCGGGTTTCCCGACCTGTCGACGCCCAGGATCCAGTTCCTGTCAGGATTGGCCTGATAAACGCCAGGTCGCTTGGGAATAAAACTTTTATTCTTCGGGACTTTTTTAGCTGCCAAAACCTGGATTTTTTGTTTGTGACTGAGACGTGGCTGAGTGTTGGTGAGTACAGCGCTCTATCTGAGCTCTTACCAGCAAATTGTGCTTATTTTAATTCACCACGGGCATCGGGGAGAGGGAGAGGCACAGCAACTGTTTACAAACAGGACTACAAATGTAAGCAGTGTTTTCTACAGACGTCTTTTCCCAGCTTTGAGTTTACGTCTTTTGAGATGAGACACGTAAACCCAGTTTTCTGTGCTGTCGTCTACCGGCCCCCCAAATATAACAAGGATTTTTTAAGTGACTTTTTTGACTTTTTATCTGGGATTTTAACTAATTATGACAAAGTTCTTTTTGTTGGAGACTTCAATTTGCACGTGTGCTGTCCTGATAAGCCTCTGGTAAAGGACTTTTTAAGCCTTCTGGACTCTTTTAATCTGGTACAGGCCGTATCCGGCCCTACACATGAACATGGACACACATTGGACCTGGTTATTTCCTGTGGTCTGCCAGTGACTAATCTGGAAATCTGTGACGCTGTGTTCTCGGATCACCTGCCTGTTTTATTCAGTGTCACTTTGACACCTACTACAGTTAAAACTCGCGCTGCTGTTCGGCGCTGTCGGATTATTAACCCTTCCACTGCCACTCAGTTCTCTGCTGCTTTTCTTCAGCTCTGTGGATCATCTGACTTCCTCCACTCCAATACAGAAGAGCTCTGGTCATGGTTCTGTTCTTCCTGTCAGACCATCCTGGACTCGGTTGCTCCGTTAAAAACTAGGCAGCCAAGGATTAAACCTGAGCCTTGGTTTAATGACAGAACTCGTGCTGTAAGGAAGGAATGTCGTCGTATTGAACGCAGATGGAAAAAGGACAAACTGCAGGCTACTTTTCAGATTTTAAAAGACTGTTGGCGTCTCTACCAGAGCACGGTTAAAGAAGCAAAAAGGGAATATTTGGCTAGTGTTATTTCTTCAAACAGCCATAACCCACGTGTTTTATTTGACACCATTGACTCTGTGCTTAATATTCCACAAAATGCCTGTTTGGAAGCTTCTCCTGGCATGTGTGAAAATTTTCTGCGTTTCTTTATTGAAAAGGTTGGTAGTACCAGGGCTCTTATTACAGCTCCTGACTCTGACCCCTCAGTTTCAGTCCCTTGCTCTGCTGTTTTTAATCAGTTTGAGCTTGTGACTGTTTCACTTTTAGAGGACGTAGTTGGCCGCATTAAGCCATCAGGTTCCCCACGTGATCCTGTCCCTCCACGACTTTTTAAAGATATTTTATCTAGTATAGGGCTGCCTGTTCTTGCAATTTTAAATGGCAGTCTGTCCTTAGGTGTGGTCCCTGCTAGTTTTAAACATGCAGTGGTGCAGCCCCTGCTTAAAAAACCTGGCCTTGATCCAACTGTTCTGGCTAATTATCGGCCTATTTCAAAGCTGCCTTTTCTTTCTAAGGTTTTAGAGAAACTTGTATACCGTCAGCTGACACAGTTTTTAAATGACAATGGCATTCTGGAGGTTTTCCAGTCAGGTTTTAAAACTCTCCACAGTACAGAATCTGCTTTAATTAGAGTTTTTAACGACATCCTTCTTGAGTGTGATTCTGGTAATCATGTTGTTCTGATTTTACTTGACCTAACTGCTGCTTTTGATACAGTGGACCACAACATTTTAATATCGCGATTACGACATATTGTTGGTATTGATGGCACTGTTCTTAAATGGTTTAAGTCTTACTTGGAGGAGAGAACATTTTCAGTGAAAATTAATGACTCTGAATCATCTTCAGTTCCAATGCAATATGGTGTCCCGCAGGGCTCAATTCTGGGCCCTATGCTCTTCTCGTTGTACTTACTGCCTCTGGGTTCTATCCTTAGGAAACATGGGATTTCATTCCATTGTTACGCTGATGATTGTCAGATTTATTTACCCCTAAAGCAGAAGGATGGACATACGTTCACACATCTCCTGGAATGTCTAGGAGATATTAAAGCTTGGTTGGCCTTGAACTTTTTAAATTTTAATGAAAACAAAACCGAGGTGATGGTGTTTGGACCCAGTGGCTCCTGTGAGTCCTCCTCTATTGACCTGGGACCCTTGGAGAAATATTTTAAACCTGTTATTACAGATCTTGGTTTTAAGGTGGACAGTGATTTTAAATTGGACAGCCAAATCAAAGCCGTGGTTAAGTCCAGCTTTTATCATTTAAAGCGATTGGCGTCAGTGAAGTCTTTTCTTTCCAGGCAGCATTTTGAAATGGTGATCCACGCTTTTATTTCGACTCGATTGGATTACTGTAATGCACTTTATCTGGGAGTCAGTCAGTTGCTGCTCTCACGTCTGCAGCTGGTTCAGAATGCTGCTGCACGACTTTTAACAGGAACTCGAAAGAGGGAACATGTGACCCCTGTCCTGGCTTCACTTCACTGGCTGCCTGTATATTTTAGGATTCATTTTAAAATTCTCATGTTTGTTTTTAAATCACTGCATAATCTTGCCCCGGCTTACCTCTCTGAGCTTCTTCATCCCTACATACCCTATCGGTCTCTCAGGTCAGCAGATCAGCTGCTCTTGGAGGTACCAAGAACAAGAAGGAAGCTCAGAGGGGACAGGGCTTTCTCTGTCATGGGCCCTAAGTTATGGAACGACTTGCCTTTGCAGGTCAGAGAGTCCCCTTCACTGTCCATTTTTAAAGTTCATCTTAAAACTCATTTATTCTACTTGGCTTTTAACACCAGTGGGATCTAGTTTTTAAATTTTGTATGCTTTTAAAATGTATGTTTTTAACACCAGCAGGATCTAGTTTTAAATTGTATGTTTTCTGTTTTTAAACTGTTTTTTATTTTCACTTTTATTATGTTGTGTTTTAATGTACAGCACTTTGTGTCAGCTATGGTTGTTTTAAGGTGCTTTATAAATAAAGTTGGTATGGTATGGTATGGTATGGTTTTAATGGTTAAATGGATTGGGCTGACTTGGCTGTTGTTTATGCCTTAACTTTTGGTTGTCATGCTTACAAATAGTTCAGTTGTCTTTGTTTTCAGAATATTTCAGTTTGAGATCTCTGTAAAAGAATCAGTGAATCTGGCTGTAAGAATATGGCTCTCAACCAGAAAAAGAAAAAGGTGAAATGCTCGCTCCAGGTTGGATGCAAGTCTCTGCCCTAAGCAGAAGAGTTCAGGTATCTGAGTATGTTGATCCCAAGTGATGGTAAGATAGAGTGGGAGATGATCAACTAATGGGAGTGTTGCTCCAGTTTGTTGTGGTAAAGACTGAGCAGAAAGGCAAAGTTATGGATTCACTAGTCTCTCCATATTCTAACCCTCACCTGTAGTCACCAGGTTTGGATCTTGACCAAAAGAGCTGGATCCTGGATGCAAGCACCTGAAATTCAATTCAATTCAGTTTATTTATAAAGCACCATATCACAACAAAGTTGTCTCAGGGCACTTTACAGGAGCATTCACATGCATAGAAAAGCCAATTAGTAAAGTTCTCTATCTAAGGAATCCAGCAGACTCGAATCTTCACTTTGTCACAGTCTCCCATTCTGAACAAGCACAATGGCAACAGCGTAAAAGGAAAACTCACTTTTAAAAGGAAGAAACCTTCAGCAGAACCAGTTTCAGGACAAGCGGCCATCTGCGTTGACTGGCTGGTTTTGGAGGATAGAAGGAGAGGCAAACGAATACAGAATGATAGGTCCAGATATAGGGCCAGGTGTACCTGAAAGACAGAAAAAAACTAATTACAAATACAAAACAGGTTGAGCAGAGTAAGTAACGACAGTAACAGAGTGAAAAAGTGTGGTCGGTTTGTCCTCCAGCAGTCTAAGCCAATAGCAGCATAACTAAGGGACAGTTCAGGAAACCCAAGCTGACCCTAACTATAGGATTTAGCAAAAATGAAAGTCTTAAGCCTATTCTTAAAACTGGACAATGTGTCAGCCTCATAGACAGAGATTGGAAGTTGGTTCAACAAGAGGGGAGCCTGATAACTGAAAGCTCTGCCTCCAATTCTGTTTTTGGAAACTCTAGGAACCACAAGTAAACCTTCAGTCTGAGAGAGGAGTATTCTATTATTAAAATATGGAACAACAAGATCTGTAATAAAAGATGGAGCTAGGTTGTTGAGATATTTGTAGGTTAGAAGTAAGATTTTTAATTCAATTCTGGATTTGACATGGAGCCATTGGAGAGAAGCTAAAACTGGAGAGATATGATCTCTCCTACTAAATCCAATTAAGACTCTGGCAGCAGCTATTTGGATCAACTGAAGACGTTTTAAAGAAGTATTTGGACACCCAGATAGTAAAGCATTACAATAATTCAGTCTAGACGTGACAAATGCATGACCCAGTTTTTCTGCATCATATTTAGATAAGTAGTTTCTAATTTTAACGATATTATGCAGGTGGAAGAAGGCGGTTCTAGTAATGTTTTTATTGTGGGGAAAAAGACATGTCCTGATCAAAAATAAC
Source organism: Nematolebias whitei (assembly GCF_014905685.2). Classification (NCBI taxonomy): domain Eukaryota; kingdom Metazoa; phylum Chordata; class Actinopteri; order Cyprinodontiformes; family Rivulidae; genus Nematolebias; species Nematolebias whitei. The sequence continues at coordinate 41,444 of NC_056520.1, forward strand.
AACACAATTTTTAACATTAGAGATGGAGGCCAGATTAATGCCATCCAAGGATGGCAAAAGACTGAAAAATTTATTCCTAAAATGCTCAGGTCCAAAAACTGAAACCTCAGTCTTGTCATTGTTCAAATGGAGAAAAATAAGGGTCAACCATATTTTTATGTCTTTAAGACATGCTTGTAGTCTAAGTAGCTGATTGAATTCATTGGGTTTAATGGACAAATATAAATGTGTATCATCAGTATACCAATGAAAATGTATCCCATGCTGTTTAATAACTTTACCTAATGGAAGCATATATAAAGTAAAGAATATGGTCCAAGCACTGAACACTGAGGAACTCCATGACTAACTGGTGTATGAAGAAGATTTATTATTTGCATTTACAAACTAGAATGTATCAGATAAATATGATTTAAACCATTTTAGAGCTGTTACTGTAATCCCAATATCATATTCAAGCCTCTGTAGTAAAATATTGAGATCAACTGTATCAAATGCAGCACTACGGTCTAACAGGACCAGTGTAGACACAAGTCCATTGTCTGAGGTCATGAGAATAGCATTAGTGACTTTTACTAGTGCTGTTTATGTGCTATGATGAGCTCTAAACCCTGACGAAACTCTTCAGATTATTTCTTTGTAGATATTCATGCAACTGATCTGCAACTATTTTCTCTAGATTTTTTGAGATTTGAAGTTAGGTTAGATATAGGTCTGTAATTGGCCAGAATTTCTGAATCAAGGTCAGACTTATTAAGTAAAGGTTTAATTACAGCATCCCTAAAGTGTTGTGGTACATAACCATTCATTAAAGACAAATTAAGCAGATCCAGAATGTGGACAATAATTCGGGGAAATACCTCTTTAAACAGTCTGGTTGGGATGTGATCTAGCAGACATGTGGATGGTTTGGATGACGCTATTATTTTTGACAATTCAGAGAGCTCAACAGAACAAAAACAGTCCAAACACGAATCAGGTTCTAGTAAATTTTTTAAAGTTGTCTCATCTGACAGGGTACTAGGGGTATTAGAAGGAAGGACGGTTTGAATTTTCTTCCATCCATCCATCCATCCATCCATCCATCCATTTCCTTCCGCTTATCTGGGATTGGGTTGCGGGGGTAGCAGCTTAAGTAGGGAGGCCCAGACTTCCCTCTCCCCAGCCACTTGGGCCAGCTCCTCTGGGGGAAACCCAAGGCATTCTCAAGCCAGCCGAGAAACATAGTCCCTCCAGTGTATCCAGGGTCTTCCTCAGGGTCTCCTTCCAGTGGGACATGTCCAAAACACCTCACCAGGAAGGCGAACAGGAGGCATCTTAACCAGATGCACGAGCCACCTCAACTGGCTCCTCTCGACATGGAGAAGCAGCAGCTCTACTCTATGACACTCTCAGATGACCAAACTACTCACCCTATCTCCAAGGGAGAGCCCAGACACCCTGCAGAGAAAACTCATTTTGGCCGCTTGTATCCATGATCTCTTTCTTTTGGTCACAGCCCAAAGCTCATAACCATAGATGAGGGTAGGAATGTAGATTGACTGGTAAATTGAGAGCTTTGTCTTTTGACTCAGCTCTCTCTTCACCATGACAGATCAGTACAGCACCCACTTTACTGCAGATACCGCACCTATCCGTCTATCGATCTCTCACTCCATTTTTCCCTCATTTGTGAAGAAGACCCCAAGATACTTAAACTCCTCTACTTGGGGCAGGACCTCCTCCCCAACCCAGAGAGGGCACTCTACCCTTTTTTGGCTCAAGACCATGGCTTCAGATTTGGAGGAACTGATGTTTATCCCGGCCATGTCACACTCAGCTGCGAACTGCTCCAGTGAAAGCTGTAGATCATGACCTGATGAATCCAATAGGACCACATCATCTGTAAAAAGCAGAGACATGATCCTAAGGCCACCAAAACAGATCCCCTCAACACCTTGGCTGCACCTAGAAATTCTATCCATAAGCACAAACAGCAATCAGAACCCGTCCCCCCACAAATAGGTGGAGGGAGGCTACCCTCTCATTGACTGGAGTGAACCCCAATGTACAGGCACCAAGATGGGGGGCAACAAGTATGCCCACTCCTGCTCGGCACCTCTCACCAGGGGCAACTCCAGAGTGGAAGCATGTCCAACCCCTCTCAAGGAAACTGGTTCCAGAGCCAGAGCCATGTGTCGAAGTGAGTCCGACTATTTTTAGCCGGAACCTCTCAACCTCACACACCAGCTCAGGCTCCTTCCCCACCAGAGAGGTGACATTCCATGTCCCAATAACCAGCTTCTGTAGCCGAGGATCAGTCCGCCAAGGTCCCTGCCCTCAGCCACCACCCATCCCACATTGCACCTGACCCCTTTGGCCCCTCCCACAGGTGTTGAGCCCATGGGAAGGGGACCCACGTCTCCTTTTGGGCTGTTCCAGGCCAAGCTCCATGGGTTAAAGCCCGGCCACCAGGCACTCGCCAGCCTGCCCCACCTCTAGGCCCGGCTCCAGAGTGGGGACCTGGTGACCCACATCCAGGCAAGGGAACATCGAGTCCATTTATTTTGCTCATCATAGGGGTGTTTGGGCTGCTCTTTGTCTGGTCCCTCACCTAGGACCTGTCTGCCTTGGGTGACCCTCTCACAAGGGGCAACTACTAGAGGCGTGAAGCTCCTGACAACATAGCTCCTAGGATCACTGGGACACTCAAACCCCTCCATCATGGTATGGTGGAAGCCCAGGGAGGAGTTTGAATTTTCTCTCTAATTGAAATTATTTTATTTATTAAGAATATCATGAAGTCATCACTGTTTATAGTTGTAGGGATACATGGTTCAACAGAGATGGGACTTTTAATTAGTCTAACTGTAGTACTGAAGAGAAAACTAGGGTTATTTTTATTCTCATTTATTAAAGATGAATAATATTAAGTTCTAGCTTTACAGAGAGCTTTCTTATATGTTAGCAGACTATCTTTCCAACTTAAATAAAATTCTTCAATGTTAGTCAAGTGCCATTTTCTCTCCTGGTTTCTAAATGCCTCTGGAGACTCCGGAAATGAGTTTCCTTTTTAGAGTGGCTGGGCTGAGCCTCAGATAGGTTGAGGAGCTCTGTCACCTGGGGGGAGATTCGAGTAGAGCCTTTACTCATTTGCATCAAAAAGAGTCAGCTGAGATGGTTCACACACCTTTGTTGGATGCCTTTCAAGTGTCTCATTCTGAGGTTTTCTGGGCTTGTCCCACTAGAAGGAGACCCCAGAGCAAACCCAGAATTTGATGGAGGAATGATCCAATCGCTCTGGCCTAGGATCACCTCGGGATCCTCCTGGAGGATCTGGAGACTGCCACTGGGGAGAGAGATATCTGGGTTCCTCTTCTGGAACTGTTACTTCCACAACCGAACAATGGATGGATGGACAGATGGATGGACAGTGTCTCTGGCTGATGCAGGATGTTTTGTTCAGGTTTGATGGAGAGCAGTCAGACACTGGCAGTGAGGTCGGATCCATTGACTCTCCCTGGAGTCGCTCCATAGAGGATCTCCAAGGTGATTGCAGCCTCCCATCCCCATCCTCATCTGTTCCTCGCTCAGCACGACACTCCATCAGGTAAAACAAAATGATGTGATAGACCAACACAGGTAAACTCATCTGATTAGTTATATCTTATATGCCTAAGTGTTCACAGCTCAACTTTGGTAACACGCTCGAACACACTGCCGAGTCGTCGAACACTGAAGAACTCACGGCTTGTTTGTAAGAAAGATGATGTTCATGTTTGCATCATGTGTTTGAGAGCCATCATGAACTACCAGGTAACAAACACAAACAACAGCTTCTGTCAACTTTGGACACTCAAACACTCTGAAACATCTTCCTCTTTCACAGTATGGCTTCAACATGGTTATGTCCCACCCTCACGCTGTCAATGAAATTGCTCTTAGCCTGAACAATAGGAACCCCAGGTACTACAATAAATACTTCTAGTACACAGCAGTATGTGACCTGAACACATGGCTAAATGTGTCATTCTGACTCCTCATCAGGACAAAAGCCCTCGTTCTGGAGCTGCTGGCTGCAGTGTGTTTGGTCAGAGGAGGACATGAGATCATCCTGTCTGCATTTGACAACTTTAAAACTGTAAACAGTAACACCACCACATTGACCAAAGAGTGGCACACACCTGACCAATGAAATGTTCCATTCATTGATTACTAAACTGCTCTTTTGCAGGTTTGCAATGAATCAATGCGTTTTGAAAAGTTGATGGAACATTTTAAGAATGAAGATGACAACATTGACTTCTTGGTAACACAGTCCTGAAGAGTTTATCATATAGTGACCCCTTCACATGAACATAATGTTTTCTGTTGTCATGGAAACCAACAGGTGGCCTGCATGCAGTTCATTAACATCGTGGTGCACTCAGTAGAGGACATGAATTTCAGAGTCCATCTGCAGTATGATTTTACCAAACTCAACCTGGAGGAACATCTGGAGGTAACACGCCATCCAATCAACATGGTCACATAATCAGTCCCATCCTATTCTAACATGTAGATGAAGTCATGAGGAACATTCATTCAACCTAAAACGATAGTGGTGATACAGAGGCTACAGAAGGCAACCCTGTGATTAAGAGGTTGCTGGTTACAATCCCCTGACATTACATCAAAATGTGGGAGGGCAAGGTTTCTTTATTGTCATTCACATTATATGTGGTACATGTGATGGAATGAAATTGTGTACACAGGGTCCCAGTTTAATCCAACAAAAGTATAAATTGTAAAGAAAAACAGCAATATGATTTTTTTTAATTTACCCTTTATTTTTATAGGTAGTCTCATTGAGCCATGAGAACTCATTTTCAAGAGAGACCTGTTTTTTTAAGGAGCAGATTGGGGTTAAGGACCTTGCTCATGGGCCCAAGGTGGGGCAAATGAGGGTGGGGGCAGGTGTGGGTGCTTCACCTACCCCACCCACATTTTTGATGTTGTCGTACCGGGGCTTGAACCGGTGATCTTCCGATCACAGGCCCAACTTCTCCAACCTCTGCGCCACCAATCCCCAATATATCCTGATGCATGCTCAATAATCCAGGTAGAAAAATCTAAAAAAGTTAAATCTGGTCCTCTGGACATTCAAAAAAAAACCAAAACAAAGCAAAACAACAAAAAATGTAGAAACGTTTCGTCTCTCGTCCGAGAGACTTCTTCAGTCTGAGGTGCTGTTTTC
>NC_056520.1:46758-50646 GCF_014905685.2 Nematolebias whitei
GAAAACAGCACCTCAGACTGAAGAAGTCTCTCGGACGAGAGACGAAATGTTTCTACATTTTTTGTTGTTTTGCTTTGTTTTGGGTTTTTTTGAATGTCCAGAGGACCAGATTTAACTTTTTTAGAATCCCCAATATACTAAAAATACGCTTAAACTAAGAAATACATTAAACACTAATAGTACAAAAACAATACGCCAAACAACAGCAGCACAAACATGAGTCTGTGTGAGCATATGAGCACGATGGAACACAGCAGCATGAAATAAATCAGCAGCATGGATAGTCAGCAGCACATATCAACAATCAAGTGGAATTACAGTGATTTTTTTTCCACAGTGATAATCCTGGTTAGATATGCATAAGTCTAACAGCTTCAGGGTATAAGCTGTTCCTCAGTCTAGTGGTTCTACACTTAATGCTCCTCAACCTCCTAACTGAGGGGAGCAGGGCAATAAAGTAATTGTGCTGGATGAGTGGGGTCCTTCATGATGCAGGTGGCCCTCTTCCTGCATCTGGAGGTATAGATGTCTGTGACTTCTGTGCAGCCTTCACCACTCTCTGCAGAGCTTTTCTTCATACAGCTGTGCAGCCTCCATGCCTTTCTGAGGGAAAGGTGAAGTGCACACTACTGATTTCTACTCTCACATGCTCCAATCTGGGCCCTTGAGCAAGGTCCTTAGCCAGTGGTGTAGTCTACATTTTAGCAGTGGTTATACTGTGCTTATAAACCAACATACACCAGTTAGTACAATGTAATCATCAATTTATTTTGATTTTTAAGCATATTTAACATTTCAAAATTTCTTTGATGATTATATTTCAATAAATATACAACAAACAAAAGTACAGAAGTAATAATTATACAAAAAACATCCAGATGCATTCTCAATAATCCAGGTATACAATTAAACATTTTTCAGTCAGGTCATCAGGACAGTTTCTTTTTTTGGTGCTGAAACATTTCGCCTTTGATCTGGAAGGCTTCATCAGTCCAAGAAACACATAACAAAACTGATCCCCCCCCCCCCCAACAGCTTACTCCAAAGTGGAACAAACCAGTTCTGCTTGTGATAAGATAGTCTCTTTGGTACGCCTCCTCCTCCATTGCCGGCCCTCTTCCTTGTAGACAGTCTTGTCAAACTGGTTGAAAACAACAAAGTCCATGCTCAATAATCCTGGTATACAATCCAAAATTTTTCAGTCAGGTCATCTGGACCTTCTCAATCTTTGGATTGTATACCTGGATAATTGAGCATGGACTTTGTTGTTTGGGTGTCTACTATTTAAGCTCTTAAAGAGAGCTCACATCAATTAAAAACTAGAAACTAGTTTCTCATATGTCTTATGTCCACACTCGTCTTAAAACTCATTCAGTTTTTTTGTCCATTTTTCTGTATTTTTGTATTGTCTCCTTGCAGAAATTAAAGCACACAGAAAGTGACAGACTTCAGGTTCAGATCCAGGCATATCTGGACAACGTGTTTGATGTTGGGACACTTCTGGAGGATGCTGAGACAAAAACTGCTGCTCTGGAGAGAGTTGAAGAGTTGGAAGAGAGTCTGGCCACAGTAAGAAAATAAGTGGTGACAAGATAAATATGTTTTACTATTATACAAGTTTTAATGAGATGTAGTTTTAGAATTCACATAACAGTTGTAATGGGCAATACTACACAATAAAAATGCAATACTACACAATAAAAGACAGTATTTCACAACAAAATACTTCATAATAAAAGACAATACTAAACAATAAAAGACAATACTACAGAATAAAAAAATGTGCTACACAATTAAGGCAATACCACACAATAAAATACAATGCTACACACTAAAAGACAAAATAACCAGTGGTGTCCTGATACCAGTTTCATATACTCATACTTGTAAAAAAATATATATTCTGGATCAACACCACTTTTATGCTTGGGGAAACCCTTTTTCTCTTTGCCTGCTCATTTTACTTTTTAATTTATTAAGCTTTATTTAATCAAACAAATCCCACTGAGATCACAGATCTTTTTTTACAAGGGAGGCCTTGGCCTGAAGGAAACCTAACATTCAGGTTTTAGGGCTGTGGGAAGAAACCAGAATATCTGGAGAAGACCCCTGCATCCAAACCAAGGATTGAACCCACAGCCTTCTTGCTGTGAAGCCACAGTGCTAATTTTTACAAAGCTAACATGCTGCCCCAAAACTGAAGATAAAAGAAAATATACATATTTTGAAGATATTTTAAGATAAACACAATGTTAAAAAAAATACTGTCTGCTGTTTTTGAAAAAATAGAATAACAATAAGAACAACTTTATTTATCCTGCACAGAGAAAATTATCATTGAGAAAACTTCTTTGGTAGATAGTAGGGGTGCATGCTAACCGATGGCAGTTCAATGTCTCTTGGACAGAGTTCCTTCACACAGATGTACCGTGGATTACATCTGTTGTTAATATAGATTGCTACAGGTCCTTCTCAAAAAATGAGCATATTGTGATAAAGGTCATTATTTTCCATAATGTAATGATAAAAATGAAACTTTCAGATTCATTGCACACCATCTGAAATATTTCAGGTCTTTAACGATGTATGCCATAATATGACGATTATGGCATACAGCTCATGAAAACCCAAAATGCCTGTCCCAAAAAATTAACATATTTCATCCCACCAATGAAAGACAAGTGTTTTTAATACAAAAAACGCCAACCTTCAAATAATCATGTTCAGTTATGCACTCAATACTTGGTCGGGAATCCTTTTGCATGAATGACTGCTTCAATGCGGCGTGGCATGGAGGCAATCAGCCTGTGGCACTGCTGAGGTGTTATGGAGGCCCAGGATGCTTCGATGGCGGCCTTAAGCTCATCCAGAGTGTTGGGTCTTGCATCTCTCAACTTTCTCCACAATATCCCACAGGTTCTCTATGGGGTTCAGGTCAGGAGAGTTGGCAGGCCAATTGAGCACAGTAATACCATGGTCAGTAAACCATTTACCAGTAGTTTTGGCACTGTGAGCAGGTGCCAGGTCGTGCTGAAAAATGAAATCTTCATCTCCATAAAGATTTTCAGCAGATGGAAGCATGAAGTGCTCCAAAATCTCCTGATAGCTAGCTGCATTGACCCTGCGCTTGATAAAACCCAGTGGACCAACACCAGCAGCTGACATGACACCCCAGTGACTGTGGAAACTTGACACTGGACCTCAAGCAATGCGAATTCTGTGTCTCCTCTCTTCCTCCAGACTCTGGGACCTTTATTTCCAAAGGAAATGCAAAATTTACTGTAATCAGAGAACATAACTTTGGACCACTCAGCAGCAGTCCCAGGTGAGATGCTTCTGACGTAGTCTCTTGTTCAAGAGTGGCTAGACCTGGGGAATGCGGCACCTGTAGCCCATTTCCTGCACACACCTGTGCACGGTGGCTCTGGATGTTTCTACTCCAGACTCAGTCCACTGCTTCCGCAGGTCCCCCCAAGGTCTGGAATTGGCCCTTCGCCACAATCCTCCTCAGGGTCCGGTCACCATTTCTCGTTGTGCAGCATTTTCTGCCACACTTTTCCCTTCCCACAGACTTCCCACTGAGGTGCCTTGATACAGCACTCTGGGAACAGCTTATTCGTTCAGCAATTTCTTTCTGTGTCTTACCCTCTTGCTTGAGGGTGTCAATGATGGCCTTCTGGACAGCAGTCAGGTCGGCAGTCTTACCCATGATTGTGGTTTTGAGTACTGAACAAGGCTGGGAGTTTTTAAAAGCCTCGGGAATCTTTTGCAGGTGTTTAGAGTTACGTCGTTGATTCAGATGGTTAGGTTAATAGCTTGTTTAGAGAACCTTTTCATGATTTGCTAATTTTTTGGGACAGGCATTTTGGGTTTTCATGAGCTGTATGC
>NC_056520.1:50746-52111 GCF_014905685.2 Nematolebias whitei
TTTATCATTACATTATGGAAAATAATGACCTTTATCACAATATGCTAATTTTTTGAGAAGGACCTGTACACCTCCTTGGAGTTAAATTCAGGCCTAAAAAAATCCAGCCCGAGCCAAGACCGTAGGTTTTTTCCAAGTCCAAAAAGGACCTGACAAATTAATTGTAATTAAAGGACCAAACCCCCTCAAAAAACTTTTTTTTTTTAATTAGGCTTTTACTGCTTTTGTAAGCAAATCATGACATGATAGTTTTAAAAGCTTAACCAAAAGAAAATATAAGAATTCTTGTTTTTTAACAAGTCACCAAATGGATATTAACATACGCACAGACGCATGGCACAACACAGGAGAGCTTCTTCCTCAGGACAAGATTCAGCTGTTCACCTCCACCTCACAGAGAAGGAAAACTCTTTTGAGGACCAAATTTGGACCGAGAACACAGATGGTTTGAGAGGGGGGTGAAGGAAGCAATTTATGTAAAAAGAGAAAAGCCATCTTTTAACAGAGGAGGAGGCCTCAGATTTCCACTTTCTAAAACATATAATGCAACTTTAAGACAGATTCCCAGCCGGTTTTCACACCTGATGGGAACAGAGGGGCTTCGTCTGTGAATTAGAGTAATAAAAGACTCTTATTGTTAAGGTGTTTAGGTGTGAATTGCCAATCTACATATGTGTGTGTGTCTTATCTCAGTCAGCCTTATAACCTGAATCTCTCACTCACTGCTCTTTGAATTGAGAAAGCTCCTTGGATGAGAAGCGAAACGTCTTCTGTTAGAAATAAAGTCCAGTTGTTTTTGTATTGAACGTTTTTTGAATTCATCATGTCCTGGATGACTGAGAATCTTCACCAGGATATTAACATAAAAAATGAATAACCTAAAAAATCAGCTCTAAAGATAAGCTATTACACAGATGAACAAAAATATTTTTAGAGCTAAATTATTTGAAAAAATATAAAACAAGGCAGGCAGCACGGTGGCGCAACTGGTAGAGCTGCTGCCTCTCAGCGAACAGGTCCCTGGTTCAAATCCTGGTCCGGGGGCCTTTCTAGGCAGAGTTTGCATGTTCTCTCCGTGCATGCGTGGGTTATCTCCGGGTTCTCCGATTTCCTCCCACAGACCAAAAACATGCATGTTAGGCTGATTGGTAACTCTAAATTGTCCCCATCTGTGAGTGCGAGAATGAATGGTTGTTTGTCTCATATGTCTATGTGGCCCTGTGATGGTCCAGGGTGTACCCCGCCCCTCGCACAGTGATTGCTGGACATGGGCACCGGAGACCCCCGTGACCCAAAATGGAAGAAGTGGGTAAAAGATGATGGATGGATGGATGGATGGATGGATGGATGGATGGATGGATGGAT
>NC_056520.1:52121-60166 GCF_014905685.2 Nematolebias whitei
ATGGATGGATGGATGGATGGATGGATGGATGGATGGATGGATGGATGCATGGATGGATGGATGACAGTAGCCAAAAACTAATATATAGCACAATCTTGAATTGCAACAATAATGGGAGTGATAAAGAACAATAAAAATGATCAAAAAAATATTAATAAGAATTACACAAACATGAACAAAATAAAAAGTGCATATGTTCAGCTGGCTCAGTTTGCGCCAGATCGTATTATCAGCAACACAGCCTCGTTTCTTTGGCTATGAACCTGCAAAATAAATCTGTAATTAGACCGCGAATTGCCTAAATACAAATTTACAAATATATTTCAAAATCTGTCAAGAAGTTATGTTCTACTTACATGGTTTTACATGTTGTCATGTAAGAACAATATTGCCTCCACTGTAGCAGGTTTGAGAGCAGTTTGCTGATCTATTGTGTGGCCAGCTATGCTTAAAACTTGTTTGCTGTTGCTGCTCGATGGGATGCAGAGCACAGATCTCGCCAACTTGGCCAGTTTTGGGTACACATTTGAGTTTAGTTTCCAAAATCCCAGCAAATCTTGTTCATCGGCCATAGCATGCTTTTGAGTGATTTACAGTGTAACCTCATCATCACTCTCTGGATCATTCATTGCATTCTCCCACTTGGCAAAAGCACTTGTTCTTCTTTGTCTGGATGGTGGTAGTGAGAACACACTGCTCGCTTCAGCTTTTGGAGCTTCAGGTTCAGCAACTTCTTCCACCACAGATGAGAGCAGGGTGTGGACCTGAGCATGCACCTGACACACATCAGCAGGTGTCATCATTTTAAGTTTGTTATAAATAGGCCACAGAAAAAGTGTATCACTGTATAAGTCGTGGATAATGATTTTGCACTCCAATACTTATGCATGTCTTTGGCGCACAAACATTTGCTGTTGGGAGTCTGTGTGTTAGGACTGTGTTGTTTCAGTTTCTTATACCAGAGAAAAACAAGGTTGATAGTGGCATATTTGTCACCAACCAGTTCTCTCTGTACACAGTAAAACAGTGCTAGAAATGTGACTAAAAAGCCCAACTTGTCAATGTGTCAAGAGGAGCAAAGCAGAGTGGGCGTGGCCATGTGTAATTGCTGCGCATCAGTGCTACTCTCTTTTCACAGTCTGGTTAACTGCTACACTCCATTTTATTTATTTATTATTCATTAAACTTACTGCCTCCTCCTCTACAAGTATATTAACACAATTTTATATTGTGCATTCATATTTAGTTTTCTTTTTGCTGTATGATTCATAAAACAACATCAAAGCCTGAGACCGGCTCGGCCCCCACATTAATCACATTATTATGGCCTGAATTCAGGCCAGGCTAGGCCAGGCTTTTGGCTTGGGTTAGAAATTACAGCTATAGACCTCCTTCCTTCTTCCTACTACTCTTAGCTGCTTCTGTGACTTTCTTTAAGTTAGAAACCGTACAAAGTTACCTCTTTGGACAGGTGAGCTTGCCCAGCCAAGTCTCTGAATCACATGAAGCTGGACTCCCGGTACTCCTGCTGCAGCCTGGCCAGTGCTGTTAGCTCCAGTGCTGTTAGCTCCATCATCTTGGTAGAGATCATACAATTCACCAAAGTGAGGTTAGTTCTATGTTGGATATTTGTGCTCCATAGATTCAGTTGTGTCTTCATGCCATCTGACCTGATGCTAACAGTGAAAATTCAGTCAGCTGATCTCTGTGTGCTCCCTACTCCTTAAACAAATTCATGAACCAAGGTCACTTAAAAAACAAAAGTAAATAGCTTGGAAAATTCTAGAATACCAAACTTAGCTAAAATATTACAGTGATGAAATCTGATTGGCTTTTGGTATAAAACCTTCAAGGCCCAATTGTAGAGACTTTCCAGTGGTTTAGGTTTTTTTTTTTTTTTTTTTTTTTTTTTTTTTTTTTCATTTAGCCTTTATTTATCCAGGTTAGTCTCATTGAGCCACGAGAACTCATTTTCAAGAGAGACCTGTTTTTTTTAGGGAGCACATGGTGGGGGTTAAGGGCCTTGCTCATGGGCCCAGAGTGGGGCAAATGAGGGTGGGGGCAAGTGTGGGTGTTTCACCTACCCCACCCACAATTTTTGATGTTGTCGGGGCCGGGGCGTGAACTGGCGATCTTCGGGTTAGGGTTAGGGTTAGGGTTAGATGGAATTGAAATTAATAGAGTCAATGAGGTGAAATTTCTGGGTGTCATCATTGATGAAAAACTAACATGGAGATCTCACGTAAAAAACTTAAGAACTAAAATAGCTAAATCGATCGCAGTAATGTACAAAGTTAGAGAGTTATTCAATGATAAAGCAATGTTTCTATTGTATAATGCCATTATTGTTCCACATTTAATTTACTGTATTGAAGTCTGGGGTAAAGCATGTAAAACAATTACAAATCCAATTTTTATTTTACAGAAAAGAGCTATAAGAATTATTACCAGAAAAGATTATAACCATCCGTCAAATATATTGTTTCATCAGCTAAAGATATTAAAATTTTAGGACTTGGTTGATTACAATATCTTAGTGTTTATGTATGGGGCCAACAAAAACATACTACCTACTAACATTCAAGGGAAATTTGTTAAAAGAGAAAGTAATTGCTTATCTTAAGGGGATGGAGATGTTTGTGAAGCCGTGGTGTCGCACCAGTCTGAAGATGCGATCCACTAGCTCTTAGGGTATTAGATTGTGGAATGATCTGGAGGTTGATATTAAAAATGCCAAAACTATGTACAAATTCAAGAAGATGATAAAAATTTGTTTTAAAAAAAAATATTAAGTATAATGTGAGTTCATAAAAATTGTTTACAGTTGATCTTATATTTTAGCTAAGTTTTTATTTTATTATTTTTTATTTATTTTTATTAATTCATCTTGCTTTTGTATAGTAATTTTGTTTGGAATATATTTTGGGGACAAGGAGCAGATTTTATAAGAACTCATTCTTCTTCTGCTGCCTTTCATTTTATTTCTGTGATTGTATATCTTTTTTCTTTTCTTTAAATTGTATTATATTTGTTGTTTGGATGAAATGAAATGAATAAATAAAACATACATACATACATACAGTACCTCCATAAGACTAATGTGAAAGAATCATCGAGTTGAAGAACATCTCTGCACAATGAAGTGTCAAACATTTTCTAATAATTTTAAAACAATTTATGTTGAAATATAAGTTTCTATTTTTGGTTCATACATGTGAGCATCGATTCCAGACAGTGCACTCTCCTGTCACAAAGCTCACTGCACATCACTGCAAAAAATAGGCAAGTTACACCCACTAGCACCATCTTCTATGCTGTTGATTCAAAGGTCTAAAACACCCAAATGAGGATAGAGACTTACTCCACATGCATTTGGTAAATCCATAGTAATGGTCTCACATACACTATCACAAAACAAGTTTACAATAAATATTATTGCACACTCTCCAGGTAAAAAAAGGCAACATTTTACTGTAAAGAGTTACAAGAATCTATTGTCTGTGTTCGAGTTCAATCGTGGGTCAGTGTGGTGAGAAGACTTTCTATCTCTTTCTAGATGTCAGAACGTCTGCTGGATGTAGAAAATGAAGCAATGTTGAAGATTGTTGAACTAGAGAAACAACTGATGCAGACAAACAAGGAGCTGGACCAACTTCGGGTCAGTAATAGTACCATAAAAAACACACAGTTCAGCTCCGTGGAAACAAAAAGGATGGGTGTGAGCTGAGATGGATAAGATACTGGTATCAGATGTTCCTCGCATCACCTCTTGCCAATTCTTCACGTATTCACTGTGCAGGAGGTGTATGCCAGTGCCAACTCGCAGGTGCACACCTTACGCCGGATGGTTCGGGAAAAGGACCAGACTATCCGAAGGCAGAGTCGTCTGGAGCGTCAGGCTCAGGAGGCCCAGCAGGCTGGAGGACCTGGAGCTCCTCAGCCTCAGAGAGGTGAGGGAGATGGGGGTGCAGCCGATTCTGCCTCCCCCTCTCCTCCGCCTTGTCTAAACCTTTCCCCCAGGTAAGACACATTACCTAAAGGCAATCTGTAGCTCAATCCATCTGCTTTGTATTGATTATCCCTTTGATTTTTGCAGCCCTGAAACTGTAACCTATCACAGCATGGGACCTGGTATGGGTGGAGCTCCAGGCATACCAACCCCACCCCCTCCACCTCCACCACCACCAATGCCAGGCACATGTGAGTCTCATGTCCACCAGTCAGAGCAAGTATTGCTGATAAATGATTTAATTACTGTTTTTAAATACTTTCATTACAGTCAGATATATCTTCTTTTTGTCCTCAGTGTCCAACGGGCCATACCCTATGCTTCCACCTCTTGCTCCTCCTCCACCACCTCCTCCACCTCCCCCACCCTGTCGTAGCAGTGAGCTTTCTTGTGTCCCCTTGCCCCCTCCTCCTCCTCCCGTCGCCCCACCTCTCCCAGGAACAGGGGGTTCTCCTACAGTTATCTTTAACTCAGGGCTGGCAGGTAAGGATCTCCATCACTCTCATTATGTTTGATCACACACCTTTATTTTAACCATGTATTTTGTATTTCTGTAAAGCACTTTGTGATTGTATCTATGAAAAGTGCTATATAAATAAAGTGTATTTACTTACTTATTGACAGGGTGAGAGTAACATGATGCTTGTGGCCATGGTGACAATAGCTTGTTATGCAGCTCTATGCCTTGGTGACATTAACATGTCCTTAAGCTTACTGACAGAGAAACACTTACTCACAGTCCAACTGGTTGCCATAATGACAGTAACATACTGTCCAGCTAGTTACAATGACAACAGTAAAATACTGCTTAGCTGGTTGTCAGGCCAACAGAAACATACTGTCCAGCTGGTTAACATGACAACAGTAAAATACTGTTCAGCTGGTAGCCTTGATGGCAGCAACATAGTGTCAAGCTGGTTACCATGACAACAGCAATATACTGTCCAGATGGTTACCATGACAACAGTAACATGCTGTTCAGCTGGCTGTCATGATGACAGTAATGTATAGTTTGCTTTGATGCTAACATGTTGTCCTTTCTCCCGTTCTGCTGACAGAGGGTCCTCTCAAGTTATTCTGTATGTAGACTTTTTCAAATGTCTTTATATTCACTAAAAAACCCAAAATCCCACCCACCAAGCCTCACCCTCCATCAGTTGATAACTGTAAACCAGCTGTCAGCTGATTCCTTTCATTGTGTTTTCATTTCCATTTCATCTGTGGGCATCTGTATGTTCAGACTGAACGAGGAAAAGACAAGAAAAGATGTGATGACGAACACTAATACCACTTTTTACCCAAATGTTCATGTGCTGGGTCAGAGGGATCCCAGACCACATTTTTACTCTGGATCATCATTCAGATTCAGTGGTGCTACTGAAGCACTGGTTTAGACAAAACTAGTTGGCTCAGAACCAAAACTGGAATCACTTTTTTTCACTCACTCCACAAAAATATTAAAATTAACTAAAGCAACTGGTCTTATTACTTCTGTGTAAGCATGCAGAATCCTGAGCACACCTGTCAGTCAGCAATCAGGTGAATTGATGACCCAAATATGGAACAGAACTTTCAGTCTGAACATGAACAAACCTCATCATTTCTCACATGCTGGTCAACATGAGCATCATCTGATGGGATGATGGAGTTGACCTTGCATTGGTTTAACCCTAAACATTTAGAAATGTGTCAGTATTCAGTCCCACCATCAGTCAAAGCTTTGACTTTCATACTAATGCTGTCATGTTTTGGTATGAGCTCCAACATGTACATGTCTGCAGAGCAGAAATTTAGCTTCAGATTCAGGAACATGTCTCAAACCTCTTACCTCTACAATTCATTTACATTAAAACATCAGTAAATTCTGCATACCTTCAGCCTGGTGTATTCTCAAATCCTTTCCTTTATCTTCCACAACACAAACACTTTGGTAAAATATTGTATCCTGATAAAAATTGAATATTTTTCTGTTATCTGTACAAACAACATTTTGTTGGATTCTAAATGACTCAAAATACCAATCTGAGGCATGGGTCTGTATGTCTGTGTCCTGTCCGCCTGTTTCCTGCAGCTGTGAAAATAAAGAAACCCATCCAGACCAAGTTCAGAATGCCAGTATTGAACTGGGTCGCTCTGAAGCCCAGTCAGATCAATGGAACTGTCTTTAATGACATTGATGACGAGTCCATTCTGCAGGTAACAGAGCAGGAGCTGGAAATCTTTGAGGTTAAATCAATCAAACTTTATTATTTTTAGATTCATTACTTCTAAGTAAATCTAATCCTGTCTGTACCTTAGGACCTGGACATGGAAGAGTTTGAAGAGTTGTTCAAGACCAAGGCTCAGGGTCCAGCAGTTGATCTGACTCTGTCCAGACAGAAACTTCCTCAAAAAGCACCATCCAAAGTTTCTCTGCTAGAGGCCAATCGAGCCAAAAACCTAGCCATCACACTGAGGAAGGCCGGCCAGGCTTCAGAGATCATCTGCCGCGCCATTTACACGTACGTGAACCTATACTTTATCTTCCTCAAAGAGACATCTTTTACTAGCACTTTTAAAAGGGAGTGTTTCCTTTCCACTGTTGCCATTGTGCTTGCTCAGGATGGAAGACTGCAACGAAGCCAAGATTCAACTTGTCTGCTGCTTCCTTAGATAGAGAACTTTAATAATTGGCTTTTCTATGTATGTAAATGTTCCTGAAAAGTGCCCTGAGACAATTTTGTTGTGATTTGGCACTATATAAATAAACTGAATTGATATCCTGATGCATGCTCCATAATCCAGGTAGAAAAATCTAAAAAAGTTAAATCTGGTCCTCTGGACATTCAAAAAAAACAAAGCAAAACAACCAAAAAAATGTAGAAACGTTTCGTCTTTCATCTGAAAGACTTCCTCAGTCTGAGGTGCTGTATTCAGCTCAGTCTTATAAATAGCACTTTCTCAGAGTGGATCAACCAGTTTGCTGTTGACAACCAAAACCAGCTGCTCACATGATCAAGAAGGACCATCAGCCTAATAGCGGATCATTAGCACCTGATAGCTGTTTACTATTCACAGGAGGCTTAGTGATAGTAGCAAAAACAGCATTGTAAGAGGTGGACAGTTGAACACGGAGGCCTCCGCCCCTGTTTAATGATGGACGGTTTATTTTCACAACCATTGTTCCTCTCTATCAAGGATGTGAACATCTTGATCACTGAAAGAGTGACCGCTGGCCTGGAGATGAGTGTAGACTGCAGAGTCCTGGCCTGATGATGTTGCTCTTCTGTGCTGGACCATCCTTTTGGCCAGTGGCTGTTTAGTTTCCCCAATGTAAGACTGATCAAAGACAGCCTGACACTGAACAGCATACACAATAGTACTCTGTCTGTGATGGGGGACTGGATTTTTGGGATGAACCAGTCTTTGAATTGAAAAGCACCAGTAACTAAGTAACTTGAGATGGACCAACTAATAGCTCAACCAGCATCAGGTCCAGGGTTCAGGTTAAACCAGATCTTTGAGAAAGAGCAGGTAAAACCAGTTCTGTTCAATATGTCATGTTGTTGGACCTTTCTGAGACTGGAGCCCATCAGACAAAGGTATGGAGTAGGAGTACCACAAAATGACAAATCACAATCCAGCTTGAGCTAAAAGAAAGCCCATGTGCACACAGATCGTTGTTAAATTTACTTTGATCCCCATTTTCATATTCATAATTAATTTAATCCTCAGCTTTTATAGATAGTACAATAGTCTTCATTTACCGCAAGGATTTACAAAGGGTCAAGTCTTGCCACGGAGAAAAGTCAACAGCCTGAAAGAAGAAGGGCCAAGAGTGGGACGAATGAGGGTGGGGGCAAGTGTGGGTTCTCCACCTACCACACCCACATTTTTGATGTTGTCGGTACCGGGGCTTGAACAAGCGATCTTCTGATCACAGGCCCACCTTCTCTAACCTCTGCGCCACCACTCCCATGACATATATATACAGGTCCTTCTCAAAAAACTAGCATATTGTGATAAAGGTCATTATTTTCCATAATGTAATGATAAA
>NC_056520.1:60266-61093 GCF_014905685.2 Nematolebias whitei
ATATATATATACATATATATAAATATATATAAATATATTAATATATATATATACATATATATAAATATATATAAATATATTAATATATATATATACATATATATAAATATATATAAATATATTAATATATATATATACACATATATATACATATATATATATAGCTAGTCATTACTGACTTGACTTCAGCTGGTTCCGAATGCAGCTGCTCATCTTTTAACTGGCACCAGAAAACAAGAGCACATCACCCCTGTCCTAAAATCAAAACACTGGCTCCCAGTTCGTTTCCGTATTAATTTTAAGGTTCTTTTGTATGTATTAAAATGTCTTCATGGTCTCGCCCCACAGTATCTGTCAGACCTTCTCCAGCTGTACAATCCCTCATGCTCTCTTAGGTCAGCTGATCAGCTGCTGTTGGCCATCCCAAAGTCCAACAGGAGGCTGAGAGGTGACCGAGCATCCTCAGTCGCTGCTCTTAAACTGTGGAACAAGCTGCCTCTGCACGTCAGACAAGCTGACTCACTTCCTGTTTTTAAATCTGCTCTGAAGACTCATTTTTTCTCTTTGGCTTTTAACACAGCTTGAAATGTTGGCTTTATTGTCTTATGTTATTTGTTTTTTGTTGTTACTGTTTGCTGTTTTATGATTTGGTAGTTCATTACTTTTATGGTATTTGTTGAGTTCATAGTTTTTATGCTTGTATGTGTTAGTGTACAGCACTTTGGCCAACGGTGTTGTTTTAAAGTGCTTTATAAATAAAGTATTGTTTTGTATTGTGTGTATATATATATATATATATATATATATATATATATATATATATATAT
>NC_056520.1:61103-66015 GCF_014905685.2 Nematolebias whitei
TATATATATATATATATATATATATATATATATATATATATATATATTCCATTTTTTCTCCATTCAAAGGTTTGTTTCTGATCTAAAAAGATTTGAACTATTTTTTGTGCAGTTTTGATCTCCGGACAGTTCCTGTTGACTTTGTTGAGTGTCTGATGCGTTTCCTGCCCACGGAGGCTGAGGTGAAGCTTCTACGGCAATACGAGAGAGACAGAAAACCTCCAGAGGCCCTGAGTGACGAAGATCGATTCATGATGCAGTTCAGTCGTATCGAAAGGCTCAGTCAGCGCATGTCTATCATGACATTCATGGGCAACTTTGCTGACAATATCCAAATGTTGACACCGGTAAGAAAATAAAATAAAAGAAATAGAAATTAAAAGAAAAGTATAGAAAATAAATGACTGTGCTGTGTTCCCCTCAAGCAACTTCATGCCATGATTGCCGCTTCAGTGTCCATCAAATCATCTCAGAAACTGAAGAAGATCCTAGAGGTCAGTTTGTGTAATTCAGTCTTTGATTCAGAACTTTTCAAAAGAATATTGACAGAATATGGTCTGGGATTAGATAAGCATGAGTTTTGTTTTTTTGGGGTTGCTGTTTCAGATAATTTTGGCTCTGGGGAACTACATGAACAGCAGCAAGAGAGGAGCCGTGTATGGATTCAAACTGCAAAGTTTAGACCTGGTAACACAACACACACCTCCCTGTGTTCACTCTGCAATCCCATCCAAATATTAATAAGATCGTCATGTAGCAACAAAAAGTCAACAGGCTGTATAAAGGTTTAAAGTAATGCTAAACTCCTCCAATCACCACCTTATTATGGTGCAAGAGTTTCAGCATAAATGATCCTAGGAACTCTGCTGTTGGGACAGTTGCCAGTGTTAGGATTTCCCAAGGCACATTAGTCCTAGGTAACGGGTCAGATGAAGAGCGATTCCAAAGGTTCAAATGGGCAGACAAAATAAAGGAGCTCAGTGACCAATGCCCAGACGCAAGTTACCGAGGCCCACCCTGGAGTCAGGCCTTGGGGAGGGAATTATCAGCAAGTGCCTGGTGACTGGGTCTCTACCCATGGGGTCCAGTTGAGCTCAGCCTAAATGAGAAAAATGTGTTTGCCTTCCTGTGGGCCACCCAGTGGCCTCAGGGTTACACCTCTGCTAATTGCAGATAATACTGTTCTATTGGTGTCATTGTGCCATGATCTTCAGCTCTCACTGGAGCAGTTTGCAGCTGCCAAGTGTGATGTGGCTGGGATAATTGGGGGAGTGGTGGCGCAGAGGTTAGAGAGGTGGGCTTGTGATCCGAAGATCGCCGGTTCACGCCCCGGCCCCGACAACATCAAAAATTGTGGGTGGGGTAGGTGAAACACCCACACTTGCCCCCACCCTCATTCGCCCCACTCTGGGCCCATGAGCAAGGCCCTTAACCCCACCATGTGCTCCCTAAACAGGTCTCTCTTGAAAATGAGTTCTCGTGGCTCAATGAGACTAACCTGGATAAATAAAGGCTAAATGAAAAAAAATAAAGATCAGCACCTCCATGTCTGAGGACATGGTCCACTGTCAGAAAAGGATGGACTGTCCTCTCAAGGTCTGGAGTGAGGTTCTGCCTTAAGTGGAGGAGTTCAAGTATCTGAGGGTTTTGTTCACAAGTGAGGGAAGAACTCTAAGCACAGCTTGGATTCTAGAACCCAACTCGTGCAGAAAGGCTGGACTTTCTCCTACTCCAGAGTAGCCCAGAGAGAGAGGCATTCAGTGGGTGTGAGGTTACTCATTGGTTCATGTCTGCATGCCTCGATGTGGACATTTTCCCCAATGAAAAAGAGGGTTGCGCCTCTGTGGCTTCAGACTGCAGGAGGGAAGGGTCTGACTGTTGTTTGTGCTTTTGCACCAAACATATATATATATATACATACATATATACACATACATACATACATATATATACATACATACATGCATACATACATATACATACATACATACATACATACATATGTAGTGATGTCGGGACAGCTTTGCTGTAGACACACTACTAATTAATCATTCTTAAAGCTAGTTCAAGCACAAAGAATATTAATTGTTTAATTAACAATGGATTCTTTCTTTTTCGAGTTAAATTTCTGAAATGTGACCAAGATAACTTGAGAGTGGAGTTTATAATCAGTGACATGAGACGTCATTTTATCTTTGACCCATCAGAATAAATGTGGTCATTTATTTAACAGAATCAAAATTTAACATCAAAACATGTACACTTGATTTGCTGATCTGTTTCTGATTAATAAACTTCATCCATCCATCCATTATCTTTACCCGTTTATTCCATTTTGGGTCACGGGGGTCGCTGGTGCCCATGTCCAGCAATCACTGTGCGAGAGGCGGGGTACACCCTGGACAGGTCGCAAGTCCATCACAAGGCCACATAGAGACAAACGAGACAAACAACCATTCACTCTCTCACTCACACCTAGGGACAATTTAGAGTTACCAATCAGCCTAACATGCATGTTTTTGGTCTGTGGGAGGAAACTGGAGTACCCGGAGAAAACCCACGCATGCTCGGAGAGAACATGCAAACTCCACCCAGAGGGCCCCTGGACCGGGGTTTGAACCAGGGACCTGTTCGCTGAGAGGCAGCAGCTCTACCAGTTGCGCCACCGTGCTGCCCGATTAATAAACTTGGCAAGTTCAAATAACAAGACAACAGAAGATTACTGATGGAGAATGATTCATCTCTGAAGGCACTTAACTTGATTTACTAGCGAATAGAAGTTTAAAGAGAAGGAGTAAAGAGGTTTAAAGATTTAAAGAGGAGGTTTAGATGGATGAAGGAACATGTGTTGACCAGAAATGGCACCCTTCCTCCGACCCCGGCTCAGCCCTCCGGTACACTCAGCGTGTGACGACTTGTTACCTTGGCAGAAGATACATCAGCTCCGGAACAGAGGTCCATTGCACGCTACCTTTTCAGCATCTCCGGTCAGGGTGGCAGAGAATCTTCTGAAGTAGTTCCATATACTCCGTTCAACAGAATAAGCTTCCTTCGAAGTCGAGAGCATTTAATGCTCAGTTTGAGTTCACAGCGAGGCACGCTGTGACTACACTGGAATGGACAGACCCTTGGCTCATGGTCCAAAAATTCATCAGCTATTTACTTCAGCTGTAAGACTCCAGCAAGACTGCAGTCCCAGCCAGAACTCCAAACAGACTTTCAGTAAGAACTGAAAGTTCCTGTACAACTCGCCATCAGACTGAGTCTCATCTTCGACTGAAAGTTCCAGGAAGACTGAGAAGACTGAATAGTTCCAAGAAGTGTTGACTTTTAAAGGGTATCCACTTCCTGTTATTTGGTACTTCCTGATTGGTTGACACAACCAGCAAGGGTGTAGTTTTAATGATGTCAGAGGGTTAATAGAAGCCAGCAGACAGCAGAAATGTTTTTAAGAACGGTTAGTACAGACAGGAAAACAATTTTGAAGAAATGACAGACTTTGCAGGTGCCAGTTTCTTATTTACTGTCTGGGAGTCTTAAAAACAAGGGTTAGGGTTAAACAAGGCTGTGCTGGGGTGGGTTCAGGGTGGGCGCGGGGGCTTGGGGTTCTGGGGGCTTGTCGCCCCCGGGCTTGGGCCTGTGGGATCAGGGATTTTAGGCTCTGGCGGGCGGGTTGCTGGGCTCTGGGCCGGCTTGCGCTCTGGTGCCCAGTTCTGGGCAGGGGCCTTCGGCTCGCTGGTGGGTTGTGGGTTCATGGGTTGGGTGATTGGGTGTTTGGGGGCGTGGGGCGTGAGTGGCCTCTAAGAGGGGGTAGTTTGACCCAGCCTAGGTGTCTAGTGTGCTATGTGTTTTGAGAGATGTCCGAATGAGGGGTGGGTGTAGCATTTCTTCTGGGGGAGCATTTGCTCTCACAGTTCTATTTCTCCCCATCCCTCACCATGCACCTCCACCCTCTTCATTTCAATTCCACACATTTAGGGTTGTTTGGGCTTGGGTGTGCTGCAACAATTTTACATCTCTGTTGACCATAGCCACCTGGGACTCAATTTTATTGTACACCTTAGACATTCACTCATAACATCCTCTCCTCATGACATTCACATATAGGAACTTGAGGTGGGCACATGGCTATGGGTGGTGGGATGACTTTACTCTCACCCCCTGTGCCTGTGCTCACTTACAATGGTTGTATTTAGACACTAGGGTTTGGATAGAGTTGGGGTGGAGGGGAAACTGGCATCATGCCAGCCTTTGCTCCTTCTTCTTTCCTTTTTAATGGCACTATACAACAACACACATCAACAGCACATCTAGGGGCGGAGGTGTATGTGTCGGGGGTGTATGTGTCGGGGTCTTCTTCTTTTTTTTTTTTCTCCTCACCCCCCTAGTTCCCTAACTGCCATTCCGGGGGTGGGGTCCGGGAGAAGGGCAGGCCGTCGGGTGTTGACCAGGACTATGTGGAGGTTCGGGGTCTGGGGGATTGCTGTGGGCAGTGCTGGCACTGTGCTCTCCCTGGGGTTGTTTGGACCCCCTGAGCTTGGCTCTTGGGTGCCATGGTTGGCCCGCTGGCCAGGGTGGCTGCCGGGGCCTGGCAGGCGGTTGGCTGGGGGCGCGTGCTTGGTTGTTGGTGGTGTGTGGGGGTGGTTGGTGGTGTGACCTCTTCGTGCCAGGGGGTGTCCTGTCGGCTGGGCATGGCCTGGGCCGGGTCTGGGATATTGGCTCCTCTCCGCTCGAGAATGAATGGGTCTACCTCCTGGGTTTGGGCATGGGCTGCCCCCTGTAGAGAGCGGGTACATGTCTTGGACCTAGGGGGTATAGAGTGCGTATTGGGAATAAGAATGAAATGTATCGTTATTGTATGTCTTTGAGTGAGTGAGTGAGTGAGTGAGTGAGTGAGTGAGTGAGTGAGTGA
>NC_056520.1:66025-67613 GCF_014905685.2 Nematolebias whitei
TGAGTGAGTGAGTGAGTGAGTGAGTGAGTGAGTGAGTGAGTGAGTGAATAAGGCTGGGACTGTGTGATTGTGTCTGTGTATGAATGGGTATTTGTTAGGCCGAGACTCGGACTGCCCCCTCTTTGATACAACTGGGGTGCTTGGTATCGCGCCCCTATCGCACGGCCCCCTGGTGGGGTGTGTCCTTGCCTGCCGGCACGCTTGGGGCCCTTGGTGTCAGGGGCTGGGCGCTTGGGCGTGTGTCGGCTCGGACTGGTGTCTGCCTGGTGAGGCTCGGGTCTTCTGGCCCTGTCAGGCCTTGGCCTGGGTGGTGTGCGTCCTCAGTGCCCGGGCCTCGGTACCCGGGCCTGGAACTGCATCGGTGCAGCGGGTTCTGGCGGGGGCCTATGAGTTTGTCGCTGTTGGCCCCAGGGGGTCACTGCATGTGGTCGCTGGTGGGGATCTTCCGGTTCTCCCCTGTGGTCCGATCTGGGGGGTGGGTGAGTGGTTCGTCCTGTGTGGGTGGCCCTGGGGGCTCTGCGGTCGGGGTCCCTCCTGGGGTCTTGGGCTCTAGTCCCCCCTTTTTCATCTGCCTCTGGTCTTGGGGGTCGGGTCTCTGCTGCTTCACAGTTACTATTAAATGTTCTATTAGAGAAGCCTTATACACTTATGCATGCTCACAACCACACACAAATAGATGCAGGGATGCTTATGTAGGCTTTATATGTAGATATATAGATATATAGATATGTGTATGAATGTATATTCATGTGTATGTATGTATGTATGTATGTATGTATGTATGTATGTATGTATATAGGCGTAGGCATGGGTATATATATTTATGGAAACTTACTGCAAAGCCATGAATATTTTAAGTTCTTTATACATATGTATTTTGTTGCTGTGTTTTGTCATGTTCTTTGCAGATGAACAGACAGTGGCCGGGTGTTTTGCCGTGTGCTCTCTTTGTGTATATTTCTTATATTTTGGAGTCTTACTTTGTCTTTTCTTTCTTTCCATCCTATTAAAAAAAAACCTACACTAGATAATCACTTGAATAAATATTTCATAATAATGGTGTGGAGAGGATGGCTGTAAGCGGAGAAGGGAGGCCATCAAAAAAAAAACAAGGCACTTCGTTCTCATAACTTATGCGCTGACATTTGACTGACATAAAGTCCACTCCTCACACAGACAGAAGGGTAAATGCACACTTACTTCGTGAATAGACATTTAACTTGTATGATCTAAGTCTAATGAGGTTTAAAAATCATTAATACTGTTTCACAGTTGATTTAAATGAGTGGTTTTCTTCAACATTAGAAATGTTATGAACTAAACACACTTTTGATTATCAAGATATTGTAAAATAGTAATGATAATATAAAAAAGAAGAGTGTTCTTTCAATTGATTAATTCAGAATACAATTAAATAGTCTCTTGATGAGATAATTTGTATTTCTGGATTCAAATCAATGAAATAACAGTTCCTGTCCCCTGAAGGTCCTCAGAGATAGATTGAGGTCGGAGGTCTAGTTCACTACAGTCCCCCCTTTGGAAATCATCGCCTGTCCATGGGGATGAATTCCAACATGAACTTACACCT
>NC_056520.1:67713-69853 GCF_014905685.2 Nematolebias whitei
CCTTTCTCCTAAAATCATTACAGATATTTTAGAAATATCTGAAGCAAAGTTCTCAATCACTGCCGTGTGATTGATGTCTGTTATTCTGCTGAGAAGTGAGGACAATCGCCGTATTGTCCACTTTCTGTGAACTTGAAATTGTTATTGTTTTCATATTTTGCCAAATTAATGTAAATGTTTGATGTTAAACTTTGATTCTGCAAATAAATGACCGCATTCATTTGATGGGTCAAAGATAAAAACGTCTCTCGTTCGCATTTCTGTTAAACTCAACGCACGACATTTACACAGTCAGAAAGATGAAGAACTCGTGAAAAATGTATGAATATATCCAGCATATGTCATACTACATGATTGATCAGCATGTAGAGGGGTTCCTTCAACTGAACTGCAGAGGCAACCACTGGATGGAGTTTGGAGACCCATGTTGGAGTTGTAGGTCCCCCGTTGCTGCTGGTGATTCCCAGTGGGTGCCATTCTGGTTCTATGTGTTCATGCATTTATGTGGTTTTAAGAGGGCTTATGAGTGGGATTTCACATAAGACCTTAACCTATATGCACCTGGTGTGTAAGCTATCGTGGTTTAGATCAGCTACAGGTACCAATTAAAGGGTGGGTCATGCTGAAAAGTTATCTATAGGGATTTATACCTATAGAAGGGCATTCCAAACTATTCTTCCATTCCTAACTTGGTTTAAGTTAGATTTACATGGCAAAATATAGTTTGGTTCAATTGGCTGTTGTCCCTTTAGACGAACAACTTGAGTTTTGGGTTTTTGGTTTCCCCCTAAATGTTTTTGAAGTCTATGGCGAGACTCATTTTAAGGATTAGCTAGCTAACTTCTGAAGTTGGATGATGTCTGGGTCAGTCAGCACAGGTTGTACAGAGACTGTGTTGTCAGCCGGTTTGGCTGCAGCCTGTGCACATGTGACTGCCATTATCTCAGTTGTAGGTTGTACTGCCAGAGTTGCAAGCAGCCAGGAGGGGTTAAAGGACCACGGAGGGCCGTCCACGGCTCCGTCCTTGGCTAGGAAGTCTGCAAGGTCATTATACAGCTTGTCATCACCTAGGACTCTTGAATGTCCTGGAACCTTCTTCCAGTAGACTTGTAGGTCATGTGATGTCACCAAGTGATCACATGCCATGAAAAGCTCTTTGTGTTTGACCACTTTCTTGTTGCTTGTGAGAAAGCCGTTCTGTTTCCACAGAGCAAGATGACACAAGAAACTAAGTCGAGGGTAATTAGAGTCCGTGCAGATGACTAGAGTTTGGATGGAGCGCTCTACTGCCATCTGGAGAGCTATTAGGATTCCTGCTACCTCAGCATACTGAGAAGACTGAGAGCCTAAATTATAGGTAAAAGTGACCTCTTTTTGGTCTTGGAGGAAAATCACTCCAACACCTGATTTGCAGGTACTTTTGTGGTCGAATGAGCATCCATCCACGTACAGTGTTGTCATATATTTGCAGATATTGCTATCAAAGTAGTGGTGATTTGGGTCCTCACTTACTGAGGGTTTTTCCGCAGCTGGCGGTTGGGTGGCTGGTACATCTTGCGTACATTCCTGGCAGACCTCTGGAATGGTCTGTCCACCCGTAAGGTTTGCTGTGTCTAGCACAGGAGGATCCTTTGTGGCTGGTTTTAGTGACCACAGTACGTTGTGGGTGGTGTCCACTCGGACACATACTTACATATATACATACATACTTACATATATACATACATATATATACATACATACTTACATATATACATACATATATATACATACATACTTACATACATATATATACATACATACTTACATATATACATACATATATATATACACACATACATACTTACATATATACATACATATATATACATACATACATACTTACATATATACATACATATATATACATACATACTTACATATATACATACATATATATACATACATACATACTTACATATATACATACATATATACATACACTTACATATATATATATACATACATATATATATACATACATACTTACATATATACATACATATATATATACATATATACATACATATATATATACATACATACTTACATATATATATACATACATACTTACATACATATATATACATACATATATATA
>NC_056520.1:69863-79394 GCF_014905685.2 Nematolebias whitei
ATATATACATACATACTTACATACATATATATACATACATATATATATACATACATACTTACATACATATATATATATATATACATACATATATATACATACATATATGTACATACATAAATACACATACATATATATACACATCACCCGCTGGTAATGTAATTATCTCCCGCTGAAGCTTTTTGTTAAACCACATGCGCGCGTGCGCGGTCGGACAGATGGCATATTTCTATCAACATGGTGGCAGACAGTGCTTTCTGAGCTGCGATTGATGGAATTTTTTTTAAATCTCGTAGTCAATCTAAGTCAGATTCCAGGTGCTGTGACCGACATCTTTGTTGGAAGAGAGACAGTCTGATTCAGTTCTAATGTCGCTGTTTATAGAACGAGGCACGCGCACACGTCGCGCTACACTATTACATAAATGTGCTAAATAATAACAGTTTAATAATAATAAACAGTATTTATGTTAGTGTGAGTGATATAATGAAGCTTTGAGCTAAATGAAGCTATCTGGACATTATGTAATTCAAATTTAAAATTATACTAAACATATTGCATGTTACTAAAGTTGAAAATGAAGACATCAGGTTTAATTTTTATTTATTTATTCAACACCACAAACTGTATGTCACACAAACACTGAATTAAAATGAACACACTATTAAAAACAAGTTAACTGAACTGTAAACTACATTAATGAACTGGACTCTGCTCTGTTTTCATCCTGGAATCTGGTCCCACGTTGTTCATCTGGCTCGTTCAGGCTGTCACTCTGACTAACGCAGCTTAAAATATTGAACGGATTAAATGAAAGAACTGAGGGGGATTCTAAATAAATAGTTCATCCAACATCTCTCTCTTTGATGTCCTCCTGCACTGCACCTGGGCCGAGCCTTGTTCAGAACCGGTCCACCTGGTGGGAGGACAGCTTCTTCTTCATTCAGGAAAAATAAAAATAAAAACTCAGTTGGTTGTTGTGTGATCCAGGTAAACACAAGCAAACATTATTAAGAACGTTGATTTACCTGCTGTAAATCAGCTACTGATTATCACGGATTAAAGTCCAACATCGTCGACTCGGTTCTGGTCCACTCAGTGACCGGTGTGGAGCTGAAGCGGTCCCGCTTGGTGTCAAATCTGTCGACTCTTATCCAAAATCCAGCCAAAATCCAGCTTTAACTTGTTAAATTGTTGTTAGCTGAAGTTTTAGCCCAGAGGAAACATGCCGAGGCAGCATGCATGTGCATTAGGTGAAGGTACAAAATTCACAGCGTCATCTAATGACCCGGCATGGTAACTACAGTGGATTCAGTGGGGCGGGGGGTATTCCTCCAGATACATGTAAACACAAAATGCATCTGTGTCAACGCGGATCTTTTCCTCTAATTAACATACGATAAAACCTACATTTCCCCCCCATCGTGTCTGTGTAAATAGGGCCTAGCAATAACAGCATTATAAGAGGGGGACAATTGAACCTGGAGGCTCCACCCCTGTTTAATAATGGACGATTTCTTTTCACAAAGATGGCCTCCTTTACTCCTCTCTCAAACCATCATCTGCCACACCTGTGGAGTGTCAGACAGGGGTGTTGGTTCCTATTTTTAAAAAGGGGGATCAGAGAGTATGTTTTATCTATCGTGGGATCATATTTCTCACCCTCCCCAGGAAAGTTTACTCCAGGGTGTGGAAAGAGAGACTCCAACCAATTGTCAAACCTCAGATTTAAGAGAAGCAGTGTGACTTCCATCACATCATCCATCATCATTTGATGACGTGATATTTTTGTTAAGCACTTTGGTAACAGTTTCTGTTTTAAATGTGCTCTATAAATAAATCTGACTTGACTTGACTTGACTTGACTTGACGGTCATGGAACAGTGGACCAGATCTTTATTCTTGCAGCATTGATAAGGGGGTCATGGGAGTAAGCTTTTCTGGTCTTCATGTGTTTTGTGGATCTGGAGTGGGCTTATGACCATGTTCCTCAAGGCATTCTGTGGGGGGCCACTACAGTAGTATGGTATGCATAGTATAGGAGCCTGCATTGATTTTAAGAGCTCTCCAGTCCCTGTATAACCAAAGCAGGATCTGTGTTTGCATTTTTGGCACAAAGTTGAGCTAGTTCTCAGTGTGGGTTAGACTCGGCCAAGGCTGACCCTCATCTGTGATCCCATTTGTTGTTTTCATGGACAGGATTTTGAAGAACAGTCATGAAGTAGGGTTCCAGTTTTGGAACCTCATGGTCTCATCTCTGCTTTATGTGGAGGATGAGGTTATGTTGGTGTCTTCAGACCAATACCTTCAGTGTGCACTGGGGTGGTTCGCAGCCAAGTGTGAAGCAGTTGGAATGAAAGTCAGTTCCTCTTAAGTCAGAGACCATGGTTTATGACTGGAAATGGGTGGAATGCCCTCTGGGTTGAGGAGGAGACTATGCCTCAGCTGGAGTTCTAGTATCTGGGTGTCTTGTTTGCACGTGATGGTATGATGGAGAGTGAGAAGAATCAACAGATTGGAACCTCATACTCAGTAATGAGGATGTTGTCTGTTGTGATGAAGAAAGAGCTGAGTCAAAAGGCAAAACTCTTGATTTAATAATAATGATAATAATAATAATAATAATAATAATAATAATAATAATAATAATAATAATAATAATTAACAATAATAAATATTATAATAATAAACTTTATTTCTATAGCACCTTCCAACAATGCCTTGCACTGACCAAGGTGCTTTAAAAGATAAAAAAAATAAAAACAGGACACAATAAATTTGTGCAAATTAAAAACTCAGTCAGAATAAAAGAAGGTAAAAGAGATAAAAAATGCTACATACTAAAAGTTAAACAATAAAAGCCCTTTTAAATAAGTAGGTTTTCAGTTTGGCTTTGAACAGAGCCAGATCAGAGATGGCGCACAGTTCATGGGGAAGAGTATTCCAGACTGTTGGACCTGCAACAGAAAAGGCTCAGTCACCCATTGTTTGCACCTTGAGCGAGGCACCTCCAGCAGATATTGAACTGCAGACCGTTAAGCTCTGCTGGGCTGGTGGACTTTCAAAAGTTCTGAAATATAGGGTGGTGCAAGGCCATTCAAAGATTTAAAAACAAACAGTAGCATCTTGAACTGTATCTTCAACTGAACCGGGAGCCAGTGTAAAGAAGAAAGGACAGGAGTGATAAGTTCATATTTACATGTGTTAGTCAACAAGCGAGCAGCAAAGTTTTGTACAAGCTGTAAACGGGAGATAGAACACTGATCAATACCCACATACTGTATGAGGCATTACAGTAATCAAGCCTAGAGCTCAAAAAGGCATGGATGGACCTTCTCCATATCACTACAGCTAAGGAGTGACTTTACTTTAGAAAGCAGACGGAGCTGAAAGAAGCTGGTTTTCACAACAGAACTGATCTGTTTATCTAGCTTTAAGTTACAGTCTAGCTCAACTCCTAGATTTTTCACCACCTGGTTGGAGTGGGGGAGCGGAAAACCTAGACTGGTAGAAATGTTGCATGAATTACTGGAAGCACCAAATAAAATCCATTCAGTTTAATCATTATTTAAGTGGAGAATATTCTGAGACAGCCAGTGCTTAATGTCATTTAAGCAGCTGGCAATAGAGTTGAAACTGAGTGAGGAACTGGGAGTGACTAGAAGATAGATTTGTAGAGGTTGCAAGTCTATCACAGGTCCACATAGAGACAAACAAGACAAACAACCATTCACTCTCTCACTCACACCTAAGGACAATTTAGAGTTACCAATCAGCCTAACATACATGTTTTTGGTCTATGGGAGGAAACCAGAGTACCCGAAGAAAACCCACACATGCACGGAGAGAAGATGCAAACTCCACCCAGAAAGGCACCCAGACCGGGATTTGAACCAGGGACCTGATCACTGAGAGGGAGCAGCTCTACCAGTTATGCCACTGTGCTGCCCACAAACAAAACAAAAACAGCTGCAATGTAAAGTGATGTAGAATACTAAAAACAGGAACATGCCTGCATTGGTTTTTTGCCATGAAGCCACTTAGAGAGGTCAAGGTTTAGAGCTTCAGATCTTTTTGCAAGGTGTTTCAAAATACAGGAATGTAGTATGAGAGGCTTGGATCATGACTGAAAGAACAAGATCCCAGATAAAAGTGGCCAAAATGGGTTTCCTTTGTAGGGTGGCCAGCCTCATCAGAGATAAAGTGAGGAGCTCTGTCATCTTGAGGGAGCTTGGAATAGAGCCACTGCTCCTCTGCATTGGAAGGAGTCAGTTGAGGTAGTTTAGGCATCTGATGCCTCATAGATGCCTCCTTTTAGAAGTTTTGTGGGCATATCCCAATGGTAGGAGGCCCTTGGGGAAGACCCAGAAGTTGCTGTAGGGATGGTGTATCTTATTCATTCAACCTTTATTTAGACAGGTAATCCCATTGAGCCTCGAGGGCTCATTTACAAGAGAGACCTGATTTCAACAAAGAAAGATGACAACAATGGACAACAGCAACAACAATAAACAATTACAAAAAGTCATACTGCAGTTTTTTTTTCCAAATAGGATGGCTAAAAGAAAAAGGTAACAAAAAACAGCTAGATTCTAAGGCCCTGTACACACGTAGCCTGGTGTTTGAAAAAACGAATATCCGCGCAAAAAAATATCGCCGTACATACATGTTCGGATAGAGAAAATGATCGTCTACATGAACCCGGTGATGTTCACCACAGAGCGTTGTAAAGAATATGCCCAACCCATAGGAGGCAGTGTAGTGCAAAGGTGAAACATATATCAGCCAATCACAACCCTTCAAAGCAACCACAACTTCCTGTTAGTATTGAATCATGGCGCCTGGAGGTTCGTTTGTGTGGACAGACCGCGAGGTTGAACTACTATTAAATACCGTGTTGGAGTACAAAGTTAATAAAACTCAGGAAAATGTCGACTGGGAATCCTGTCAGAACAAGTATGTTGATATTTTAGCGCTTTTTTTAGAGCATTACCCAACAGAGTCCTCCGACGAGTTTCCCCATTCACATGCCGACATCACGCGCGGGAATTTAACAACAAAAATGAAAGCAGTCCGAGGTAAATATCGCCATGCTGTTGATACAGGACGCAGGAGTGGACACGGTCGAGTGGTTCTTCTGTACTTCGAACTGTGCGAACAAATCTGAGGTGGCTCTCCAGCTAGTACTACCATATCCTCCGGTATTGAAACAGCTGACCTGGATCATTCTCGGACCCTACCCTCACCATCCACATCTTCTTCCTCCACTACCATGGATGTAGCAGACACAGGGTCTGATAATGAAAGCAGTGTGGGTCCTACTTCAAAGGAGAGGAGAGACCTGCTTGATGTACGTATATTTTTCTGTCCATTCCTCATAAATAAAAAGTACTTTTGCTGTAAATGTTCATCTGTTGGATGTACTATAATTCACGGAACAGGTTTGTTGAATTGTGTTGCTATTAAAAATACAGTTAAGGCAATATGTGTGTTAAAAATGATGCAAGAGTTGAGGTGTGTAGTGGAGGCTGGAATGTGATGTTTTTTATATTTTACTGTGTACGGGTTGCTGATTTATTTTTATTATTATTGCAAAAAAGAAATGACACCATCATGCTCTTACTCATCTCATATTATGTTAGGCCTACATATTCATTAGTTTGATGGGGTGGTGGGTACAAAATACACTTTAAGACATATAGCAAACATTGGATACGCTGTTATTACATATTGTTATGTAGAAGAGATGTGAAAAGTACAACATCAACATGATCCAGGTTTACTTTTTTATGTTTAATTGTGATGATTTTCATTTCTCTTTTGAAGGCAAAACTAAAAGGACACAGACACGACCGTCTGAGGAGAAAGCTGCCTGCTGAGACCCAGTGGCTGAATGCTCTTGAGGAAGACCAGTGTGTGAAAAAGAGACTGGTGGAAATCATTGAGACATCAGAACAAAAAGCATCCGAAAACTATTCAAAAATGTCCAATACACTGGAAAGACTTACCACATCGATTGTTGATGGGTTTTCTCTTCTTAAACAGGTCATTCATACACCTGCACAACCACCACACTACATGCCATATGAGCCAAGAGGTCCGATGTATTCGCACACAATGGCCCACCATTCTGTCCACCAAAACTCAGCAAATTACCCATACCCAAACAACTCCACTTCTGACAGAACACGTCAAAACACAAGACCAGGAAACACTATGAACACTGAAGCTGTGTTCCACACACCTGCTGAAGCCACTGACCAATTTTCATTCAGTCAGGCCCTTTTTAGGGACCAGTAGAGTACTGTTTTATACATCGAAGCAAGTCTGGTACAGTTAAGTATATACAAGTTCCACTTTTGCACAAGGTTGCACACATGTCAGGTTGTTAATCACAGTGTTATTTACTCTGACAGTGTTTTTTTTTCTGTTTGCTATCTTTTTATACATACTGTGAAAAGCTTAAAATGTAGCAATTGCACAATACTTTAACTATTTACATTTTTGTTACGTGAATCTTTATAAGAGTGGTGATCTAGTCCAGTCCTTGGGAGCTACTGCTACTTAGATGTATTTATTTCTCCAAAACACCACTATCAAATACATACTGATGATTGAAATCAGCTATTTCATACTGGTTTGTTGAAGAAAATGCAGCTGAAATGTACCTGTGGTAGCTCCCAAGTTATGGACTTGGGCATCACTGATTTAAAAGTGTACAGTAACTGTGCTGCTTTTCTCCCATGTTTAAAAAGCTTTATCTGTTGTAGATCTGTTATAATCTGATCTGTTCATAAATGAAACACAAAATAAGAACATGTTAAGTGTGTTCGTTTGAATAAATTGACAAACATTTTAAAAGCAAGTTTCTTTATGTGAATTTTTGTGAATATGACATTTATCAGTTACAAATACAGTCATGTTCATCAGAAAGTATTGGCAGCACTATTTAATACACTACAGGTCCAATTTTAAGAGAGAAAAGTAAAATCATTTCACTTAAAAGTCTGTCTAATGAGCTACAAACTATTATATAATGTATCTAAATCCTGGGTGGTAGCTTTTCATGCATTAAGAGAATGAAATGCAATAACATTGCACAAAACAATTTAAAAATTCTCTAACATACATGGTGCTAACTATAACATTTTTTTATGAAAAAACAACGCAGTCTGCTAAATAGTTCACAGGTTTTTGTGTTTATGGATCCAGACACTGAGTGAGGACTCTCCTGACCCGCTTTCCTTCTGCTGCCAAGCTGTCTCCTCTGACCACTGGCTGTGTGTCCGGTTGATTGTTCCTGTCATGTTGAATAGCTTCAGTTATTCTGTTTTCATCCACAGTGTCTTTTGATGCCTCACAAAAATTGTGCAACACAAAACATGCATAACAAATGGAAGATCATTCATATTGATGTCCATGGCTCTCCTCAGGGCTCCAAATCGGGCTTTTAGTCTTCCAAACGCACATTCAATCACCATTCTAGCTCGGCACAACGAAAGTCCAAAGTACTGCTCCTGAACATTGCTTCCTCCGTTAGCATATTCTTTCATCAGGTAAGGTAGAAGTGGGTATGCAGGGTCACCCAG
The DNA here is from genome assembly GCF_014905685.2 of Nematolebias whitei. Lineage (NCBI taxonomy): Eukaryota > Metazoa > Chordata > Actinopteri > Cyprinodontiformes > Rivulidae > Nematolebias > Nematolebias whitei. Next base: position 77,453 of record NC_056520.1, read on the forward strand.
TATGTAAATGGGTATAGCGTCTTCGTTCTCCACAATTTGTCTTGGACAGGGGGGAATCTTCATGTTTTTCAGATTTGTGTTTATTGTGGAGTTAGCAAAAACTCTGGCATCATGCACACTCCCTGGCCATTTCACAACTACATCAATAAAGCTGTACTTGTAATCACAGGTGGCTTGTATGTTAAGAGAAAACCTCCCCTTCCTATTTAGGTACTCTGTAGAATTAGCTGATGGCTGCTTTATCTCCACATGAGTCACATCCACAGCTCCAAGGCACTGAGGGAGACCATAAGCCTGCTCAAATCCCTCAACAAGTGCACGCACAGCAGTCTCTGTTGTTGGCATTTTTATGTAAGATGGTCCCAAGTACACAGTTATAGCCTTACACACCTCTCTAATTATGTTTGAGACTACCTGTCTTGATAAGCCAAATGCATTGGCCGTTTTACGCAGTCTTCCCTCGTCAGCCAAATAATATAGCGTGCATGCAACTTTTTTGACCACACAGACTGGAGATCGCATTACAGTACTCTTCCCTTGAATGTAAGGAAGGAGTAACTCCGAGAGCGACAGTAATGACGACCGTGACATTCTGAAGTTCTCACGCCATTCCTGTGGGAGAACAATTTCCTTCTCAAAGTTTTCCCACCAGCCAGCAGTGCGTCCAGGTCTGATCCAAAACCGGCGACGGCGACGCTGAATGGCGGTATTGTGCCTCCGTATCGGTAGGGATAGTTGCTGTAAAAGAGCTGAACGCCAAGCGCTTTTTCTCCTTTGTAATTCCATCTGTTGGAGCAGTTGTGCTTGTAAAAACAAGCAAGCAAAAATTGCCTGAACCAGCGTTACAATTAGTACTTCCCTAAACGCAGTCATTTTCCCTCCGAATGAATGGGCAAACAAAAACAATTGTCGCACATGTGACGTCAGCGCCGCGCTGCACCATCTGTCGCAGACATAATGCGCATATCTCCGGTTCCGAAAGTCCACACGCAAACCCGAAAGAGGAGATTTCTCAAATCTCCACTTTGGTCGGAGTTTTTGTTATTATTCGTTTATAGTTACATCAACCGGAGTTCACGTGTGGATGAAAGGCCACACCGCATGATAAACTATTCGGTTTTCCTGATATCCGGCTACGTGTGTACAGGGCCTAAGATGAATGTAGAAAACTAAAAACAGGAACATTTCTGCGTTGGACCCTGCCAAGAGTCCAACAATCTGACCTGGGAATGCCTGGGGGTCTCCCAGAATAAGATGGAAACTGTCACTGGGAAGAGGGATGTCTGGGTTTCTCTCCTGGACCTGTTGCCTTTGAGACCCAACTATGGACAAGCAGTAGAAAATGGATGGCCATATGGACATTCTGCACTGCATATTGGAAAATATAACCTCTGTATTTGTTTTTAGTTGCTGGAAACCAAATCGACCGACAGAAAGCAGACACTCCTTCATTACATTTCCAATGTAGTGCAGGAGAAATATCCAGTAGTGTCTCCATTTTACAATGAGCTTCACTATGTGGATAAGGCTGCTGCAGGTGAGTCAATCAGCCAATCAGAATGCTTTATACAGAGCCCAGTGAGGGACTCACCTGTTCACCTATTCTGTACAGTGAGTCTGGAGAACGTGCTGTGTGATGTGAAGGAGCTGCAGCGTGGCATGGAGTTGAGCTGGAGAGAGTTTAGTGTGTCACACAATGCCACGCTCAAAGATTTTATCAGCAGAAATGAATCACGACTCCACAAACTCCAAGAGGATGCACGCATTGCTCAGGTGAGCCCGATGCAAAGGAGAGGGATTCAAATGTACACAGCTGACAAGTTCTTGTAGCACCTGTCAAGGTTACAAGAAACATCCCAAACAAACCCTCAACACAGAGGATTGTTCTAAACGAGGTGTGTGTGTGTGTGTGTGTGTGTGTGTGTGTGTGTGTGTGTGTGTG
>NC_056520.1:79404-81097 GCF_014905685.2 Nematolebias whitei
TGTGTGTGTGTGTGTGTGTGTGTGTGTGTGTGTGTGTGTGTGTGTGTCCGCGTGCGTGTGTGTGTGTGTGTGTCTCTTTTAGGATGCCTTTGAAGATGTCGTGAAGTTTTTTGGAGAAAGCTCCAAGACAATGCCACCATCAGTCTTCTTTCCCATTTTTGTTCGTTTCATCAAAGCCTACAGGGTAAGGGATCCAAAGAAAGCCCAGTCCCTTTGTTATGGATGTGGTCTACTGACCTAAAGCTCCTCCCACTTTCAGTTTGACCTACAGATTTGATCAGTGATGTATGTGCCCTCAGGTAGCTGAGGAGGACAATGAGCAGAGGAGGCGTCAGGAGCAGATGCTACTGGAGAAACTGGAGCAGGAGGAGCAGCAGCACCAGGAGGAGGAAGAAAACACAAAGGTGACATGTGCAATTCAATGCAATTCAATTCAGTTTATTTATATAGCGCCAAATCACAACAAAGTTGTCTCAGGGCACTTTACAGAAACATTCACATATATAAAAGCCAATTAGTAAAGTTCTCTATCTAAGGAATCCAGCAGACAAGTTGAATCTTGGATCATGAACACTGACATCATTGTCCAAACATATTCTGATTGGTTAGATCTGTGCCATTCCTTAAAAACTATGTAATAAGTCATTGAACACCAGTGTTTCCTGTCTGTTACAGGACTGCTTTGAATATTTTATTCTAGCTTTTTAAAGAACTAATTAAACAGACACAAACATTATTATTTCACTACTGCCGGGTTGCAAAAATTAGCTTACGGTGGTGAAGATTCTCAGTCATCCAGGACATGGTAAATAAAAAAAATAGGTTAAAAACAAAACAACTGGACTTTATTTGTAACTGAAGACATTTCACTTCTCATCTGAGGACATGACACATGCATATTAACCTCTCACTCTTCACAATAGATGATCGTTAGGGTCTTTGTTAGTTCCACCCACAGGGGGGCCACTCTGCTCACATGGATGAAATTCCTGTTAGGTGTGAAACTGGCTGGGTATCAGTCCTAAAGCTGCATTCTGTTTTTGAAAGCTGAAATTTGAGACCTCCTCCTCTGTTTAAAGATGGTTTCTTTCTTTCTTGCATAAACCACTTTCTTCACTCCCCTCTCAAACATCTGTCCTCTCAGTCCAAAATGCAGACATTCTGGTCCTCAAAAAGTGTGTCCCTTATATGTCCTGATGCATGCTCAATAATCCAGGTAGAAAAATCTAAAGTTAAATCTGGTCCTCTGGACATAAAAAAAAAAACAAAGCAAAACAACAAAAAAATGTAGAAACGTTTCATCTCTCATCCAAGAGACTTCCTCAGTCTGAGGTGCTGTATTCAGCTCAGTCTCTTAAATAGCACCTTCTCAAAGTGATCAACCAGTTTTGCTGCTGACAACCAAAACCAGCTGATCACATGCTCAAGAAGGACCATCAGCCTAACAATGGATCATTAGCACACTGATGGCTGTTTACTGTTCACAGAGGGCTGAGTGATACTAACAATCACAGCATTGTAAGAGGGGGACAATTGAACACGTAGGCCTCCACCCCTTTTTAACGATGGACGATTTCTTTTCACAAAGATGGCCTCCTTTACTCCTCTCTCAAACCATCGTTCCTCTCTATCCAGGATGTGCACATCTTCATCCCTGAAAGAGTGACCGCTGGCCTGGAGATGAGTGTAGACC
>NC_056520.1:81197-82916 GCF_014905685.2 Nematolebias whitei
ACACTGAAAATAATCAATAAACATGTTACAGGCTGTTGTGATCATTGGACAATTAGAAACAATAAAACATATTTTCTCAGAATGCAATAAATATACAAAGGAAAGAGAGTTACTAGTTAGTGAGTTAAATAAAAATAAAAGTAAATTAGAGATAAAGGAATTGCTGCAAAGATCATCAGGGGATAACATTTTTTACCAGTATATTTGGATATCTGAGAAGAATAGGTAAATTAGAAAGGATATAACATCTAAAATAATATAGAGTGGTATAGCATCTAGTCCATACTCCAATCCAGAAGGTGGCGGTAATGCACCTAAAAGTTGTTTGCCAACCACCATAAAAGGACAAGAAGAAGAAGAAGAAGAAGAAGAAAATAAAAACGGAGGGGTGTTAAATTTGAGTGGTTTTAGCATTTCTGTTTTGTCATTTTTCAACTATGGACTCAGCATGAGTGGAAGATGAGGCAGAAGACTATGGAGATGTTGTTTTTCACACAAGGCAGCTGATGGCTTCGTATGAGGTAAGAGAAATGCATATTTGTTTGCCCTGCGCTGAAGACCACTTCCTGCTTTTGGAGCAGTCTCCGGTCCTCTTGCATTCACAATGCATTTGAACCCAGTGGTGTAGTCTACATTTTTGTAGTGGGTATACTGTGCTTAGAAACAAAAGTACAGTGCCTAGTACAATGCAATCATTGATTTATTTTGATTTTTAAGCATATTGAACATTTCCAAATTTCTTTGATGCTTATATTTGAATAAATGAACAACAAACTTTGTACAACAGTTGGGTTTGTATTAAAAATTTTGTAAAATTTATAAAACGGTATCAAAGCAAAGCACTGCATATCGATAGATTGTTACGGAAGCGTTTAACTGCCATTTAATGTATCAATGACACGTGCCTAAGGATATGTCATGTATTGTTGGGCACTTAAGTGGATATACTGAAATTCTTAAGCTTTTCTAGTGGGTATGCTCCGTATACTCGAGTATCATGTAGACTTTACCACTGTTTGAACCGTGCTAGGGTTCACTTCAACTGAATCGAGACCTAGGTATTTAGGCAGGCCAGAGTTCGCTTTTTTGGTCTGCATCAATCAGAGTTGTATTGCGCATTCACACCTTCCCAAATGAACTGGACTTTCAAGGCAAATGGACTAGAGTTTAAATTAAAGTAGATTAAACAACAGGGCTGGTGTGAATGTACACATAGTCTTTCCAGCATGTCCTGGGTCTCCCCAGGGTCTCCTCACAATTGGACTCGCTCAAAGCACCTCCCTAGTGAGGCACTCAACTGACTCCTCTCAATGTGGAGGATTAGCGGTTCTACTCCGACTCTCTCACTTAAAGTTCACAGACTACACTTAAAGGAGCTGATCTCAACTCTAAATGAAATGATTAAACAGGCCAGGTCTGCATATTTTTTTCCTAATCTTGTCAGAGTCAGAGATTCTTTATTGTCATTCGCACCTCATGTGGGACATGTGGTGGAGTGAAATTATGTACACAGGGTCCCAGTTACATCCAACAATAAAATGTACAAGAAAAACAGTAATAACATCTAAGATATGAACTAAGAAAAACATCAACTAAATATACACTAAGCACTCATAACATAAAAACATTGAACATCAACACAAACATGAACATGAGTCTGTGTGAGCAGATGTGCACGCATGAACACATCAACATTGAAACAGATCAGCAGCAACATGA
>NC_056520.1:83016-95724 GCF_014905685.2 Nematolebias whitei
AGCGTGACATTTTGTTCAACCAGATGGTCCACTTCCGCTTTCAGAAGTAGGGAGATTTTTGCCAAGCGTTCACGGCTCGATTTTGTGTCCTCCGACACTTTGGCTGCTTCCGCCAACCTCTGCAGTTCCTCATTTCTTTGATCATCATCAAGGTTTTCTAATTGCTCTAATTGTTTACCAATAATTGAATTTGTTAAAATATGTAAAGCCGACTGGACGGCATCTCTGGATTGAAAGGGGTCAGTGTTTACCTCTTCGTCTTCCATTATCTGCTATTTAAAAATTAAATAGGAGATGTAAATGTTTAGGTGGTAAAATAAAATCAGAAAAGTTTCTCTCTACTGTTGTATTTACTCTTATTTTGTGAGTTTAACAATTAAACGTGCGTTATCTTTTTAGCAAGTGAGTAAACTTTTTCCATTTTTGTGAAGATCTGTAACTGTTTCTATTTTTTAAAAGTTCGCTTTAATTTTTATTTTGTACCTTCTTTAAGGAATTATCAGTGAATAAAAATGCGTTCGGTAAATGCTCTTTGCATAAATACCTTTATAACTTTTAAAATGCAAGATAACAGTGTTTATTCAACTTTGAGGAACGTTTATTTACTCAAAAATGCCTTACAGAAAAATAAAAACGTTTAATTTCACTCTTTAAACCTAAAAACGAAGTGAAAACCTGTGATCTTCCGTTTATCCAGAAGGTGTCAGTACAACCTTATTAATTTTAACCCAGACACTGTTAGTGTTGTCCAGTAGGGGTCGCTATGACTTCCTGTGGCGTCTGGTCGGTAGCTGTTAGCTCAAAATTAGCATCGGCTAGACCCGGATAAAACCAACATTTCTGAACGGATTTTTTACACAAACGTGGCAAAATTTCAGCAATTAGACTTCGAAGAACCTAAACAGCGTTTCAGAACACAGCTTTAAAGCGCTTTTCAGCTTTAAAAAGCAGATTTTATTCCCTATGAAAACGAGTTTCCATTTCCGGGTCACGTGACTGAAATCACCAATGACAAAGCAGCAGGGTTGAGAGGAAGTTACGTAGGCACGTCATTCAACCTTCTCAGCAAATCAGAGCGCTCCACAGCCACCAGCATGTTAGATTAGCGTGAACTAAAATTCGTCAACTTTTCGTCTTTTAAACTGTCAAAATGCACTTTTTCTGTTAAAAATTGTAACGAATCAACTCTGAGCTGTGCGGAGTCTGCTACTCCGGTCTCAAAAACGTCTTTCTAACTATTTAAACAACTCGTCCGAACCTTTTTCAGAACCGAGCTGGCCAACAGAACCTCCGTCCGTTTGGACCACAGTTTAAACAGAATAACGTTTTCCACAAAACCCAGCTTTTAGTTACCATAACAGGCGTACAACTTCAGCTTTCATAAAGACTCAATGACACTAATTTCAGCTTCCTGTGAGCTTCCTGAGCTTCATAGACCAACACGCTTAAAACATGCAGCGTTTTGACTTCAGGCGGTGCAGCAGCTTCACCGCGCTGCGTTCAATCACAGCTGATAAACTGTTATTTTATGCCAACATGTAAAAATCTTCACACGAATACACAGTCATTTATGAGCACGTTACGGGCCACCAAATGTAGTACTAACGTACGGACGGGCCACCAAATGTAGTATGTCATATGCTGGATATTTCATACTTTTTCACGAGTTCCTCATCTTTCTGACTGTGTAAATGTCGTGCATTGAATTTAACAGAAATGTAACGAGAGACGTTATTATCTTTGACCCATCAAAATGAATGCGGTCATTTATTTTCAGAATCAAAGTTTAACATCAAACATTTACATTAATTTGGCAAAATATGAAAATAATAACAGACAAGTTTCACAGATAATGGACATCAATCACACGGCGGTGATCGAGGACTTTGCTTCAGATATTCCTAAAATATCTGTACTGATTTTAAGAGAAAGGAGAGTTTAAGATGGAAATGGAGATTTATCTTACAGAGAGATTTGTGAGGGAATTAATCTGTTTGACCAGAAACGTGCACGCTCCTTCAGATCTCAGCTTGCGACGGTACGCTTGGTCGAAGTGGACTGTTACCTGGTTGATGATAGGTCAGCGTCGGTATAGGATCCTCCTTTGACTCTTTCAGCGTCTCCGTTGAGAGCAGCTGAAATCCTTCGAGAGTCGTGCGAGGTTATTCAAACAGAAGTTATAATCCCAAAACGTCTCTGGATCATCCTGAATGCGTTTGCATCCAAGAACTCTGAACTCCTTTCATCTCCTTAGCACTCTCTATCAGACTTCCGACATCAGACTCTTCAGCACTCTGTGTGGAACTCTGTGTGCTTTGCAGCATCAGACTCTTTAGAACCGGGAAGTTGCCACATTTTAAATGAGTTGACTTCCGGGTCAATTTAGAGCTTTCTGATTCGTGGATGGACCAGAATAGAGGTGTGTTTTGTGACGTAAGATGTTATCAAAAGTCAAGGGCAGAGAATGAGATTGCTTAACAGACAGAAAAGATTATTGGAGAAACACCAGACTTCGTGGAGTCAAACTCCTATTATCTTCTGAAAAAGTTTAAACATGACATTTCTCCTCAGTAAACATTTTAGTTGACCGAGACTCGACCTTTAACATACTTACAAAACTTGTTCATTGAAGACAGAAAATCAAGAAATGCATAATAACCTGATTTCTTCTTTGAATGAGGAATAAAAATCATTACTTACTGTTTATGTAAAATAAAAATGAGTAGTTCTCTTCAACCTGTAAGCATTGAGTGAACTAACACAATTTGATTATCAAACATTTGTAAAATAGTAATGATCATAGAGAATTGTCTTTTCTACTTGATTGATTCAAGAAAGAAAGTCACCAGATGGCTCAAACTGTATTTCTGGATGCAGATCAATGAAATAACAGTCTCTGTCCATCTGGTCAGTTCTTAAGGTCAAGTGTTTCGACCTTAGGCTTATTACTTCAGGTTAGGTTCACTACATCAGGCAGACCCCGTCACTTTCTGTTTTTAAAACTCATTTAAAAACACATTTGTTTTCATTGGCTTTTAACCTAGAGTGAGCTAGCATCTTTGTCTTAATTTTGCATTCTTTTACTTGTGATCTTCTGATTTTTTTTTAATATATATGTTTATTTGTTTTTATTGTTTTACTGTTTTTTTGTTTTTATTTTTGTACAGCACTTTGGACGGCTGCTATGTTGTATTTTAAGTGCTTTAGAAATAAAATTGGTATGGTATTCCAACAGGCTTTTAGTACTTAAATATGTGGTGACATTTCTGTTTTACTTGTTATTATTTTTGTTGTGTTTTTCTTGATTTTAACTTGTTGTCATGTTAATTACTGTTTTTTTAAGCACTTTGGTCACCATCTCTGTGGTTGTGTAAAGCGCTATAGAAGTAAATAAATGAAATTAAGACTTTCCTTTTTGCTAAATCTCATAGTAAGTGTTGGCTTGGGTTTCCTGAGCTGTCCCTTAGTTATTAGTTATGCTGCTATAGGCTTAGACTTCTGGAGGACAAACTGACCACACATTTTCACTATACTGGGGCGGCTGTGGCTGAGTGGTTAGAGCAGTCGTCCTTCAATGCAAGAGTTGGAGGTTCGAATCCACCAGCAGTCACATGCCAAAGTGTTCCTGGGCAAGACACTGAACCCCTCATTGCCTCCGATGTGTGTTCCATTGGTGTATGAATGTGATAAAGCTCTGATTAGTCTCTTTAGAATGATTTGTTCAATTAGCTTTGTAGAGAGCTAGTAGAGTGCTGTATGAATGGGTAAATGAGGACACAGATTGTAGTGTAAAGAGCTTTGAGTGTCTTTATAAGATAGAAAGGCACTATAGAAGTACAGTCCATTTACTATAGTACTGTCTTTACTTTGCTCAACCTGTTTTGTATTTGTAATTATTTTTTCTATCCTAACATGTGTTTTTGTCTTTCAGGTACACCTGGACCTATACCTGGACCTGCCATTCTCTGTTCGTTTGCCTCTCCTTCCTGTCCTCTCAAACCAGCCGGTCAAAGCAGATGTCCTCTTGTCCTGAGCCTGGTTCTGCTGGAGGTTTCTTCCTGTTAAAAGGGAGTTTTTTCTTTCCACTGTTGCCATTGTGCTTGCTCAAGATGGGAGACTGCAACGAAGCCAAGATTCAAATTGTCTGCTGCTTGCTTAGATAGAGAACTTTACTAATTGTTTTTTATGTGAATGTTCCTGTAAAGTGCCCTGAGACAACTTTGTTGTGATGTGGTGCTATATAAATAAACTGAATTGAATTGAATTGATGGACTGGAGACCTGTCCAGGTGTCCTTGTGATGGACTGAGACCTGTCCAGTGTGTCCCTGTAATGTACTTGGACCTGTCCAGGATGTATCTCCCCCCCCCCCCCCCAAAAGGAAGAAGTGGGTCAAATGATGGATGGAAGGTGTGTTTTATTTGCACACCAAATACAAATTTACAGCAACGAGCAGCACACACAGAGCATTGCTAAACAACCTTCTAAAAAACATATATACATGTAGAAAACGTTGTGCTCTTGACTTTCTTTTTAAGATTTAAACTTCAAGTTTGAAAAGAAGGGTGTGGGGTCTGAATGGGAGAGTTGATACAGTGACCAGAAACACTGCAGCAGACCCACAGGTGTGTCTAGGTAAGTCTGGGTTAGTTCAGTCCAGAACCAAAACCAAAATGCAACAACTGTAAGTCTGCATTTGTTTATGTTTCATCTGTGATTAATGATCACAAACTGGTGAAAGAAGCCAAATCAAACCTATCTCCCAACTTCTGTTGTGTCCGCCCCACCCCGCCAACTCAACCTTCATTAAAAACTGCAGCTTTTGATTCAGCATCTCGGGTGCTGGTCCAAAAAACCCATACCCAATGACAGGAAGTGGAACGTTGAAGTGGGAGTCCCGAACAAAAAGTTTGGTTCAGATTTAGGTTCTGAAAGCTTCTTTGACTCTAGTTTTCTGGATATTCTGATCTGCCCAGTTGAAACTGGAACTGCCAGACTTTTTGGATTTTAACTCTGCAAGGCCAGTTTTACAGTCAAACCCAGCAGAACACATCAGGAAAGGAGGTGAAAGGAGCAAACACTGAACAAGATTCAGATCAAAGGAACCCAAACAGCAATAAAACCACAGAGCTGCTGTCACAAAATTCAATGAGATGACATCCTGCTGATTTTCTACATTTGTTCACTTACAAAGAAATTAAAAGTCTTTGTTTTAATAGTGAGAGACAGATTTTCAACCTGAAGCCTCCCCATGTGGAGGTTAGATGTTCTCCACGTGCACGAGTTTGTTTCCTCCCACACACTAAAAACCTCCAGATTAGGTCCAATGGTAACTAAACTGTCTCCAGGTATGAGTGAGCTGTCCAGGTGTCCCCCCACAATGACTGCTGGAGACAGGCACCAGCTCCCCCAGATCCTGGACAGAGAAGCAGCTAAACATGATGAATGAATTGATTTTTGTCTGAACTCCAACCCTGATTTAGTTCTTGGTGCAGAAACATTTGTTGATCAGATGTTTCTTTAGTTGGTCTTCAGGTCTGCTCACACCTCAGGGAGACTTTTGGCTCACTCCTTTTTATACAGAAACTACATCCTGCAGGTTTCTTGGCTGCTGCTTCAGCTCATCCCATAGTTTTCTCCAGGCTCAGTCCAGATGTTTCCACCATTGTGTGTGACTGTGGGTGGTGGTGTTTTCTCATAATACTCAGAATGCTTCCTGTTGGGTTGAGTTGGATGTTGCTGTCATTTGATGCAACATAAACCTCTAAAACATGATCCCACATGGAGCTGCAGACTGTCTTCTGTTTGATTTCTTCCCTTTTTGAATAAAAACATTAATAGTTATTAACAAAAAAGGTTGAATCATGTCATCTGGACTTCGTTTTTTTGTTAAAAAGAAACGTTTCGCCCCTCATCCAAGAGGCTTCGTCAGTCTGAGGCCTAGCCATCTGGTATTACCCAGAAGCCACCCTGACTCTTGTGTTTCAAGCCTGCCTCAGATACCCCTGAAGTCTGGCCTTTTCACTAATGGTTTCAAAAAAGGCCAGACTTCAGGGGTATCTGAGGCAGGCTTGAAACACAAGAGTCAGGGTGGCTTCTGGGTAATACCAGATGGCTAGGCCTCAGACTGACGAAGCCTCTTGGATGAGGGGCGAAACGTTTCTTTTTAACAAAAAAACGAAGTCCAGATGACATGATTCAACCTTTTTTGTTGTTATATACCTGGATGACTGAGAAAACAAACTTTGTATTAATAGTTATTCTTTTCACCAAGCTTCATGCTGATGGTCTTGTAGTCCATGAAGGTTTTGTGAAGTTCTATAATCTGGGGCCTCATGTACAAAGGGTGCATATGCAAAAAACATGGCATGCGCCCTTTTTCGTGCAAAACTTAAGATGTATCAAGAATGAAATGACCACGGAAATGTGTTCAGCCCCAGGCCAACTTCATGGTTGGCATATGCATGTTTCTATGATTACTGGTCCATTGATGGCACTTAGAGGTGATGCTGGGAAACTGTTAATGATGTGAACACTATTACTGTGCACACCGGACACACGAACAATTACCGTAATACATCTACGTGGTTGAAATTAGAGGAGTGGATATAAAATACCTTCAACAACGTCTTTAGTTTTATTAGAGGTTTAAACAAATGGAGTGATACTCAGAGAGCGAGTATTTAAAGACTGAAAGGATGTTCTAGACCACAATGACAACTGGATCATCAGACGTTTTAGTCTTCAAGGATAATCCTTCTGGGTCTGTGCTTGGAGCTGTAGCTGGCCTTGGAGCATGACATGGCAAGATGCCTTGCGCTGCCCGTGCACATACAGCTGCTGACCACACTGGGGTTCCTATAGCAACTGAGTCATTCCAGAGGGAGCTGGTAGACCGATCAGAACTGAACCAGTCCACCCTGAGCCAAGCCATGCCAGCTGTGTGGGATGGAATGATCCATGTCAACCAGGAATATCAAATTACCAACGATGCATCTGAACAGACCAACAATAAAGCACAGTTTGCAGCAACATTTTTCTTGATGTAATCAGAGCTATGGACTGCACACACACGGCTATGAAAGCATCATCACAGGATGAAGATGTTTATGTTAACAGGAAGCATTTTCATTGAATCAGTGTATAAATTATACGAGCTGATCAATAACTAACCAACATGATGGAGAGGTGGTCTGGTTCAACATGCTTCATTCATTGTGATGAACAGCATGGCTGGCACATCCTGCACTGTGCCAGCAGTGCAGGATGGTTGGGACAGACTAAATGCTGGCACAGTGCAAGATGGGTGGCTTCTTGGTAATTAAGTTAATTTAATCATCCTAATATTAATGCCCCTGATGTGCATGGAGCCTGTGTGCCCCCACATATAATCATCTTCATTGCATCATTACTAGTCAGGTGTTCAAGTGAGTGACTTTATGTTTTTTGCTGGTTAATCTACAGTTTCAGAACATTCTACCAAGCCCCTGATTGTCTCTGTGTGTATAGTAGTTATGTCACTAAACACCTTCGTAAAATGTGAAATGCCTCAGTCTCAGCCTTTCTCCAGCGCTCTGCTGCATTTATTTACAATAAGAGTGTAGTCCATCTAAGTGATGATAGCCAGCCATCAGCTTCACATCCACATTGATGTTTGACGATTATGTCCTAATTTCTGAAGGTTTTCACTGCCCTGACCCCACAGCGTTTACAGCTTTGTGTACATTGTTCCACGCACTCCTCTTGCGCTTGGCACTAATGTCAAAGGAAGTTGTGCCAAAGAATTGTATGTTTCTTAAATGGATTTTATCCCTCTACCTCATTTAGGAGCGTTTCCGACTCCTATTCCATGAAATTCCTCTTTCCCACGTGTACACATGCTTTTCAACAGTGCAGAGAGCAGATTCTTCAGGTGCAGAGCAGATTTAAATCTATTTACATATTTAGATGGAGGTGTGTCGAAGGAAAAGTCAGGTATTCATGAGCACTCAGTTCCACGTTGGTTGGGATGTACAAAGGAAGTGTGCTTGGATTCATGCGTACGCATGGTTTCATACATCTGGATTTATTCGTGCGTGGGCCGTTTTCTCAATTTAAGAATATGCCATGTTTCAGTAGGAAATCCACGCAAGTCCTTGTAGCTGAGCTTCCAGGTCCCTGAAGTCCTCTGATAGCTTTGATTTGACCCATGGTGGAGAGGTTGGAATGAAAGTAAATGATCATGTGAAAAACGGCCTTTTTACATATGAGTGTTTTGATTAAATCATTGACACATGGGCACATAATTATTCATCCCCATAGTCAAGCATGGAGTAGAAACATTATGGTTAGTGTCTGTTTAGGGGCCGAGGCCATGGTCTGTAAAACCATCAAGTTCCTTTCTGCTTAGACACCAAGCTCTTCATTTAGCCTGGAATGCAAACCAGAACTTTTTTATGTAAGAATGTTTTTTTTACTGGGGTTTTAGTTGGTATTCTGTATCCCCATTAAAATGAAACTACTGTAAAAATGTTTGCAAATGATCTAATGTACAACATCAGTTCATGATGAAATCCTTCCCACTGAAGAAGGTAGAGGTTCCTTGTGTTGGTGCAGGTAGCCCTCAGGGTAAGTCCTCTTTCTGGTCCAACTTTGCTAACTACAACCCAGTTCTTCATAATTCTGATTTTAAAAAATGAGGCACGATGCTGGAGCTTTGACCTTTTAGCATCATATGGAATACTTTTTGTTCAGTTGATCTTTTGAACAGCTACAGTACCTGGTCTCTGATGCAAGTGTTGACTTTGTTGCATTAAACATTACCTGGACTTTGATGAAAAACATTTTGAACTTTCCCATTAAATTTCCAGTTGTGGATTTTTTTTGTTCTGTTTTTGCTCAGAAATAGACTTTCAGCACAAGAGTTCTTTAAAGTTCTCTGGAAAAACTACATATGTGTCAGCAATCTTCTGAAAAAAACGATGTGATATTAGTGATGAATTAAATAATAAATCTGACCCGATATCAGATTACTGTTGGAGTTTTTCATCAGTGATGTTGTAATCTCAGGGTTGAATTAGCCCCAGAGGTTGGGGGAGGTCAGGGTACCTGGCCTTACTAACAAGCAGTCCAATAAAATAACATCAAAACATGACGCGATCACTTCATATTGATCAATCTGAAATGTTCAAAGTGCTAATTGGACCAGTTGATTTAAAGTGGGTATGGTCAGTAGTGCTCTTCCGAGTGGGCGGAGTCACAAAAGAAGCGAGAGCTTCGTTTGGCTGATCGAGCAGTGAAGGGGACCGTCTTGAGAGCTGCATGTAAGAGAAGTAGAATAGCCAGTCAAGTGACAGGTAAGAAGCACCTGGTCTGATGAATTCATTCACCTGAAGGGCATTGTTACCTGTGATGATGTCCTCTATGGCGCCATCTTTCCCTTCATAAACATGTCTGCTGTCTTTTCCTTGACGTCGTCTAAGCTCAGTGATCAACTCCTGTTGTTGTCGCTTCCCTTTGTGGGATGGAGACTGTATTGGGGAGTGAAAGGGATGGAATTCAGTTTTAGCTGTTAGTCATCATGATTGCTATACATTGTCAAAGTTAATTTGATTTAAATAGCACAACTCAAACGCTATTCTGTAAAAATAAATAAAACACCCCCCACCCAAAAAAAACAATTTCATAAAACAAAACGTAAAACAATCAAATCAAGCTGTCATGTTCTACTTAAGTCAAATAACAGTACAGGGGAGCCTTAAATAGTAACTTTCAGATCATTAAGCTTGGGTCACTTAAATGTAAACGATTCCCTTAATGGGGAAAATAAACTACAAAATTACAATCCCTTCTGATTTGTGTTTGGATTTTGGTCTAAGAGTTTACATTGTTTAATATGAGGTACAGTGCATTAATGTTAAAGATGCTGCAGGTGAGATTGGGACAGACTATATTATTTAATCAGATAGATGGATAGATAGATAGACAGAGAGAGGCATTCAGTAGCATTTACTAATTATACAAAAAAACATTAAATAATCAAAAAGAAGCATAATACACAAATAAAAAAGATGCACATGCACAAGGTGGTAGAGAGTACTCCATCCATCCATCCATCCATGCTATATTCATAAAACAAAATCTGAAGTTTATCCAAATTCATTCAACACCAGAATTACAAGTTACTGTTATAGAAGTTTGGACAAATGAAGGTATGATTAAAATCATAATTTACTACAATCCATGCAAACAATTAGAAAAAGCAAAACTTGGTGTGGGGACTTGAATGCACACAGCACATTATGGGCAAATCGAGACGATTATAACGGGGGATTTTAGAAGAATTAATTGATGAAAAGGAACTGGTAATCTTAAATAATGGATCAGGCACTCGGTGGATTTTGTAAAGGGAAAGGAATCTGCAATTGATTTACCACTGATATCACAATCTCTTGCTGACATTAGCAGCTGGACAATATTCAAAGAAAGCACAATAGGCAGTGATCATTAACCAATTTTTACCAACATTGGAACAGACACAGAACAAGGCCAACTAAAGATTGAGGGGAGATGGAAGTTTGAAAAGGCAGACTGGAACAAATTTAAAATGATGAGTGAGATTAATATGAAAAATATAGATACAAATAAAATGGTAAATGAATTAAACATGGAAATTAGTAAATGTATAATTGATACAGCCAAAAAAGCTCTATTCCAAAAAGTAATGGACTCAAAAAGAAGAAGTTAGTACCATGGTGGACACCAGAATGCACAGCAGCAATTAAACAGTGTAATAAGGCTTTTAAAACTTTGAGAAGGACTATTAGCTTCCAGAATCTGATCAATTATAAAAGGAAACAAGCAGAAGTTAGGAAAATTATCAGATATGCTAAGAGGGATTATTGGAGAAAATATTGTGACTCACTGGGGAAAAATACTCCAATATCCAGGGTTTGGAATACTATTAAAAAGATGTCTGGGAATTCAAGAGATTATTATTTCCCAATAATAAAAGATAACGGAAATATTGTAACTGATAATAAAAATAAAAATGAATTATTAGCTAAAGCATTTGCAAAAATGCATAGTACAGAAAATCTGAATATTAAAGAAAAAAGAGGACGAGAAATAACATTAAGGATGAACACCGAACTACTTCAGAATGAGGAAGATAAGGAGGATACTATTAATATGAAGTTTTCTTTGATGGAATTAAACGAAGCATTAAAAAGTTTCAGGAAGTCAACTCCTGGCAAAGATCAAATCAATTATTGCATGTTGAATAATCTTAGTGATGCGAGCAAAGAAATATTATTAAAATTCTATAATAAGGTGTGGGAGGAAGGGAGGATACCAAACAAATGGACAGAAGCAATTATTGTCCCCATTTGTAAACCTGGGAAGAATCCTCATTTAGCAGAAAGTTATAGACCAATTGCTCTTACATCATGTTTAGGTAAAATTATGGAAAAAAATGGTAAACAATAGAATAATGTATTTTTTAGAATCTGAGGAGAAGATAAAATCGTATCAATTTGGCTTTAGAAAAAGTAGAAGTACAATAGATCCAGCAGGATGTTTGGAACATGAAATTAGACGGGCCCAGGCTAATAAGGAAAGTGTGGGGGGGGGGGGCATATGATATGTTATGGAGAGAAAGTTTATTGATTTAAAATAAAACAGATGTGTATAAAAGGTAAGATCTATAAATGGAAAATAAACTTTTTAACTGAAAGAAGTATTAGTGTTAAAATAAATGGAGAAATAAGTTCAGATTATCAAGTAGAAAACGGTGCTCCCCAAGGCAGTATAATTAGTCCTATATTATTTACAATAATGATTAACGATATTTTTAGTAATATAGATAAATCTTTTGGCGTCTCATTATTTGCAGATGATGGAGTTATTTGGAAAAGGGGAAAAAATATAGAATTTGTTAAAAGGAAAATACAAGAGGCATTAAATAGTGTAGAAAATTGGGCATTAGAATGGGGATTCAGATTTTCAACATCCAAATCAAAATCGGTTATTTTTACAAATAAAAAAATAAATATTAATATGAATCTCAAATTATATGGGGACGATATAGAACTAGTAGATCAAATCAAATATCTGGGTATCTGGTTTGATAAAAAAAAAAACTTGCGTGGAAAATGCATATAGATAAAATAGTAGGAAAGTGTAAAATAATTCTAAATATAATGAGATGTCTGAGAGGTAGAGAATGGGGTGCAGATAGGAAAGAGTTAAAGACAATCTATGTTGGATTAATAAGATCAGTTTTTGATTATGAATGCATTTTATATAACTCAGCTTCAAACACATTATTAAAACAAATAGATAAAGTACAATATCAAGCTTTAAGACTTTGTTGTGGAGCCATGAAAACAACTCCAGTCTCAGCTCTGCAGGTTGAGATGGGAGAAATGCCACTGGAGCTTAGAAGAACACAAATAGCTTTAACATACTGGGCAAATATTAAAGGACATAATGAAACTCATCCTCCACAAAATACTCTCCAACCCTGTCAAGAGAAAGAAAAGAAACAATTTAATAGTTTTGCATGGATAATCCTGAATCAAACTAAAGATGTAGGAATAAATAATTTTCATATTAGTCCTGCAGTTGCTGTTCCTGTTGTTCCACCATGGGTCCTTGGACAAATCAAAGTTGATTCATTTATTTTTTTTAAACGAGGGAGAGAATTAGAAAGTAATGAGGTGGAAAGATA
>NC_056520.1:95824-115677 GCF_014905685.2 Nematolebias whitei
CAATGAGCAAGTTTTGTAAGTATGTTAAAGGTCGAGTCTCGGTCAACTAAAATGTTTACTGAGAAGAAATGTCATGTTTAAACTTTTTCAGAAGATAATAGGAGTTTGACTCCACGAAGTCTGGTGTTTCTCCAATAATCTTTTCTGTCTGTTAAGCAATCTCATTCTCTGCCCTTGACTTTTGATGACATCTTACGTCACAAACCACACCTCTATTCTGGTCCATCCACGAATCAGAAAGCTCTAAATTGACCCGGAAGTCAACTCATTTAAAATGTGGCAACTTCCCGGTTCTGCACACAGAGTTCCACACAGAGTGCACAGAGTCTGATGTCGGAAGTCTGATAGAGAGTGCTAAGGAGATGAAAGGAGTTCAGAGTTCTTGGATGCAAACGCATTCAGGATGATCCAGAGACGTTTTGGGATTATAACTTCTGTTTGAATAACCTCGCACGACTCTCGAAGGATTTCAGCTGCTCTCAACGGAGACGCTGAAAGAGTCAAAGGAGGATCCTATACCGACGCTGACCTATCATCAACCAGGTAACAGTCCACTTCGACCAAGCGTACCGTCGCAAGCTGAGATCTGAAGGAGCGTGCACGTTTCTGGTCAAACAGATTAATTCCCTCACAAATCTCTCTGTAAGATAAATCTCCATTTCCATCTTAAACTCTCCTTTCTCCTAAATTAATTTGACAGATATCTTAGAGATATCTGAAGCAAAGTCCTCAATCACCGCCGTGTGATTGAAGTCCATTATTTGTGAAACTTGTCTGTTATTATTTTCATATTTTGCCAAATTAATGTAAATGTTTGATGTTAAACTTTGATTCTGAAAATAAATGACCGCATTCATTTTGATGGGTCAAAGATAATAACGTCTCTCGTTACATTTCTGTTAAATTCAATGCACGACATTTACACAGTCAGAAAGATGAGGAACTCGTAAAAAGTATGAAAATATCCAGCATATGACATACTACACTGACCTCCAGCTGCAGCTCATTCCACAATTTAGGGGCCAGAGCTGAAAAGGCTCTGCTTCTTCTGGATTTATAAAAGGTTCTTGGGGCTGCTAAAAGCATCTGGTCAGAGGATCTAAGAGCAAGTGATGGCATGTAAAGGTGAAGCAGTTCAGACAAATAAGAGGAACTAAGACCGTTCAAAGACTTAAAAACAAACAATAGAACTTTAAAATGGATTTGAAACTGGACAGGAAGCAAGTGAAGAGACATCAGAACAGGAGTGATGTGCTCACGCCTGCCTGTACCAGTCAAAAATCGTGCAGCAGCATTTTGTACCAGCTGTAACTGTGAGAGTGAGGCCTGGCTAACTCCTATCAAGAGAGAATTACAATAATCCAGGCGTGGATTACGGTCTCTTAAGTGGTGTCTAGAAAGGAGGGGCTTGATTTTTGACAGGCGCATCAGCTGAAAGAAAGAGGACTTAACCACATTGTTGACATGGCAGTCAAGTTTCAGGCAGGAGTCCATTTTCACTCCTAAATTTGTCACAATGGATTTTTCACATGGGGCCAAAGAGGAAAAATCAAATGTGGGGAAACTGCTAGGACCACTGCATTTAAAGACCATAACCTCAGACTTTTTTTTTTCATTAAAATGGAGGAAAATAAGTGTCATTCATCCTCTAATGTCATCAAGACAGTCCAGGAGAGACTGAGTGGAGCCATTATGTTTCAAAGGGAAATAGACTTGACAGTCATCTGCATATAAATGAAACTGCACACCATACTTTCTGAAAATAGAACCCAGTGGTAGAAGATAAAGTGAAAACAGGAGAGGATCAAGAATAGAGCCCTGGGGTACCCCCCAGGGGAGGGCAGCAGAAGCAGAGGTAAAATTATCCATCATCACACTGAAACTTCTGTCAGAAAGGTAGGACCTAAACCACTGCAGAGCTGAGCCAGTGATGCCCACCCACTGCTCCAGTCTGGAGATGAGAATGTCATGGTCAACTGTGTCGAAAGCAGCGGTTAAATCTAAAGGCACAAGTAAAACACAGTTTCCAAAATCCAGTGCTAAAAATATGTCATTAAAAACCCTTAAAATAGTATATTCAGTGTTGTAGTACATTTTGAAATCAGACTGGAAGACTTCCAACATTTTAAATTCATTTAAAAAGGCCTTCAGCTGGGTGTAAACAACTTTTTTTCAAAATTTTGAATATAAATAGTAACTTGGAGATTGGCCTAAAGTTTGAGAAAAAGGATGGATCAAGGCCAGGTTTTTTCAACAATGGCTGCACCACAGCATGTCTAAAATTGCTTGGTACCACACTAAACATCAAACTGCTGTTGATCACATTTAGGATAAAGGACCCAACAGTAGAAAATACCTCCTTAAGAAAAATGGAGGAACAACATCAAGGAGGGAACCCGATGATTTCATACTGGTGACCAGTTTCTTTAGATAGGAGAGGGAAATAGGCTCCAAATGATCAAAAACAGCAGGACAGGGGACTGGGATGGAAGAGTCATGGGATGGAAAAGAGATACAAGCCCTAGTAATAACCTTGTCCAAGAAAAAAATGCATAAACTTATCACAAAGTTCTCTGGATGCTTCAAGAGGGACCGGTTCATGTGCATTGAGGACAGTGTTGATTGTATTATAAAGAACACGGTGGTTGTGAGAGTTAGCAGTAATAATATCAGATAAATATTTTGCTCTGGCTGTTTTCACAGCTCATTGATAGCGACGCCAACTCTCTCTCAGTATATCAAGAGAGACTTAGAGTTTGTCCGTTTTCCACTTGCGTTCATTTCTCCTGCATTCCTGTTTAATGGCACGGGTATGGTCACTCAACCATGAGTCCGATCTTGGCTTTGATCACTTGGTTTAAATCGGGGCTACATCATTCAAAACAGAATGGCATAAATAATCAAAATATAAGGAAAGCTTCTCAGTACTGAGACACAGAGAGCTGTGAATCTAAATGATTAAAGACAGTGGAGAAATGGGCAGCAGAGGATGAGTTAAAAACACAGCAGTGTCGAGCAGGCGCACAGGACTTAACAGGTTTAGAAACAGGAATAAAATCACATAAAACAGGCATGTGGTCTGAAAACAATGCATCACCCATTTCCAAGTTACAAATAGATAAACCATAAGATAAAACAAGGTCCAGGGTGTGCGTACATTCATGGGTTGAACCCTTCACTGACTGAGTGAGACCAAAAGCATCCACTACATCTAAGAAATCCTTCACCAGCGGCTTTCCAGTGCAACACACATGAATATTAAAAATCTCCAATAATTAAAACTTGCTCATATTTAGACGAAAAATCAAATAATACAATTAAGCTTTGATTTAAAAGGGACAAATT
Source organism: Nematolebias whitei (assembly GCF_014905685.2). NCBI lineage: Eukaryota > Metazoa > Chordata > Actinopteri > Cyprinodontiformes > Rivulidae > Nematolebias > Nematolebias whitei. The sequence continues at coordinate 99,170 of NC_056520.1, forward strand.
CAGTAATCTGGCGTAGATCAAGAGGGAGTTTATTCCAGAGTCGACGTGCGGCTGGAGAAAAGGCATGGTCACCCCAGCATTTATATTTTGTCCTTGGAACAGAGAGCATGAGCTGTTTGACCTCAGAGACCTGGAGCGGGCGGGGAAACTTAACAACTCTGTTCTATAAGGAGGAGTGAGGCCATTCAGAGCTTTAAAAACAAATAATAAAAGTTTAAAATCTATTCTAAAATGGACAGGAAGCCAATGTAGTGGGAGTGAAACAGGTGTGATGTAGTCCCATCTAGGAGTGTTGGTTAAAAGGCAAGCTGCTGCATTTTGAATAAGCTGGAGGCAGCTCAGTGATGACTGAGGTACACCGACATACAGAGCGTTACAATAATCGAGCCTAGAACTGATAAAAGCATGAACAACCTTCTCCAAGTTGCAACGGTTCAAAAAGGGTTTGACCTTTTTAAAAGGCATAAATAAAAAAATCCAGACCGGACAACAGAGGTGACATGTTTGTCCAAGTGTAAAGCCTTATAAAAGGTCACCCCAAAGTTTCTCACTCAGTCACTGAATATTCAAATTTCCCAGGCCAGTTACATCTTTGTCACCAAATAAAATAAATTCTGTTTTACTGTCATTTAAAAACAGGAAGTTCTTGTTTAGCCAATGTTTGATTGCAAAGATTCAGTCAAAGAGAGAAAGCATTGGTAACTAGATCCTGGCCTTAATGGTAAATGGATTTGCAAATCATCTGCATAAAAATAAAATTTGACATTGTGGTAGCTTATAATAGATCCAAGTGGCAACATGTACAAGGAGAAGAGCAGAGGGCCCAAAATGGAACCCTGGGGCACCCCACACAGAAGAGGAGCTGTAGAGGAAGAGGAGCCATTGAAAAAGATAGAAAAGGGTTAGGTAACCCTAACCCTAATCCTAAATATGCCAAGATGGCCACGCTCAGAGCAATTGCAGCTTCACAGGCTCCTGGTACCATCCCAGTTTTTAGAAGTTTTGATATTGACTCTGTGCCTGACTCCGCGCGATTTATGCGTATGAATTATAGCCGAACCGAACTGATGAGAATAGGAGCGGATTTGCCACGAAATATAGCAGAAATCAGCAACAAACTCAAAACTACACTCGGCAGAATGCAGATCTTAAAGTCATCTACCTGGAAGCTGCAGCAGAGGCGTTCCAGCGGGCAGGAGATGAAGTGCTGCTCCCGGTTTAAGAGGAGAGGATGCCGGGCGGGGGTTATGGTGAGGCTACGAGCTAACACTAAAGCCGGTAAACTCCCCATGCCGTCTCTCTTTCTGTCGAACGTCCGCTCGTTGGACAACAAGATGGATTTACTTCATCTGAGAGCGAGCGCCTCATAAGAGATGAAGAAGTGTGCGGTGCTTTGCCTCACGGAAACGTGGATTACAAGCGAAACGCCGGACACAGTCTTCCAGCTGGATGACAAACTTTTTTTTCGAGCGGACCGCTGTAGCGAGCTAACGGGGAAATCATGGGGAGGCGGAGTGTGCATTTACGTGAGTAAAAGTTGGTGCACGAACTGTACTGTTGTAAATAGCTCATGCTCGAAGGCTTTGGAGCAAATAACAGTGAAATGTCGGCCATATTATCTACCCCGCGAGTTCACGGTGACTTTCTTCTCTGTTGTTTACATTCCTCCGGACGCTAATGCTAATAAATCACTGCAGGAGCTTCATGATATCATCAGCTCGCTGTAGAGCAAACACCCCGAGGCTCTTTACGTTGTAGCCGGAGACTTTAACCACGTGAATCTAAAGGACAGTATTTGCAGTTTGACTCCCATCACCCTTTGGAGCACAAGTTAGGAATCATCGGGACTCTGTATCACAGAGCAAACAGCATCCCCACTAGCTCAGGAGCCAGGCAGAAGTAGAAATCCCACACAAGACAGGCTCTAGAGCAATGTGGATATCCTAACTGGGCCTTCCTGAAAGCAGAGAAGAAACCCAAACAGGACTCCAGTCAGCCAACAGGTGAAAAGGAGGAACCCAGACCAGTGGTCATTCCATATGTTGAGGGAGTATCAGAGAAACTGAGACGTTTATTTTCTAAACATAACGTCCCAGTGGCTTTTAAACCCCAAAATACATTACGGCAAAGACTGGTTCATCCCAAAGATCTAGTCCCCCGGCACAAACAGAGTAATATTGTGTATGCTGTTCAGTGTCAGGAGGACTGTGATCAGTCTTACATCGGGGAAACTAAACAGCCACTGGCCAAAAGGATGGACCAGCACAGAAGATCAACATCATCAGGCCAGGACTCTGCGGTCTACACTCATCTCCAGGCCAGAGGTCACTCTTTCAGGGATGAAGATGTCCACATCCTGGACTGAGAGGAACAATGGTTTGAGAGAGGAGTAAAGGAGGCCATCTTTGTGAAAAGAAACCGTCCATCATTAAACAGGGGTGGAGCCTCCGTGTTCAACTGTCCCCCTCTTACAATGCTGTGATTGCTAGTATCACTCAACCCCCTGTGAATAGTAAACAGCCATCAGTGTGCTAATGATCCATTGTTAGGCTGATGGTCCTTCTTGACCATGTGAGCAGCTGGTTTTGGTTGTCAGCAGCAAACTGGTTGATCCACTCTGAGAATGTGCTATTTAAGAGACTGAGCTGAATACAGCACCTCAGACTGAGGAAGTCTCTCGGATGAGAGACGAAACGTTTCTACATTTTTTTGGTTGTTTTGCTTTGTTTTTTGTTTTTTTTAATGTCCAGAGGACCAGATTTAACTTTTTTAGATTTTTCTACCTGGATTATTGAGCATGCATCAGGATAATTTAGTATGTTTTACAAATAAAGTAAAATACACTGCTCAAAGAAATAAAGGGAGCACCTAAAAAAACAATGTAACTCCAAATCAGTCACACCTTTGTGGAATCAATGTAACCAGTTGGGTAGTAACACTTATTGTGAATCAATGTCACCTGCTGCTGTGCAAGTGGAACACACAACAGGTTGAATGAGAGGCAATTAGCAAGACAACCCCTATAAAAGAGTGATTCTGCAGGTGGTGACCACAGGTCATTTCTCTGTTCTCATCCTTTCTGGTTAAACTTTGTCACTTTTTTTATTTTGTCAGTGCTGTCACACATAGAGGCATCATGAGGTGTTTTTACAGCCCACTGAAGTTGTTCAAGTAGTGCAACTAATTCAAGATGGAACATCAATGTGAGCGGTGGCAAGAAGATTTGCTGTGTCTCCCAGCACAGTGTCCAGAGCATCAAATGGGTACCAGGAGACAGGCCAGTACACCAGGAGACATGGAGGGGCCGTAGGAGGGCTACAACCCAGCAGCAGGACCTATACCTCGTCCTTTGTGCAAGGAGGAACAGGAGGTCCACTGCCAGGGCCCTACAAAATGACCTCCAGCAGGCCACTAATGTGCATGTTTCCACTCAAACCGTCAGAAACAGACTCCATGAGGGTGGTATGAGGGCCTGACATCCACATATAGGGCCTGTGCTTACAGCCCAACACCATGTAGGACGATTGGCGTTGGTCTGGGAAGAGATCCCTCAGGAGAACATCCGTTGTCTCATAAGGAGCATGCCCAGGTGTTGTTGGGAGGTTATACAGGCACGTGCAGGCCACACACACAGCCTCATTTACACTTGTCCATCCATCCATTCATTTTCTTCCGCTTATCCAGGGTCGGGTCATGGGGTAGCAGCTTAAGTAGGGATCCACCTATCAATCTCACGCTCCATTATTCCCTCATTCATGAACAAGACCCCAAGATACTTGAACTCCTCCACTTGGGACAGGACCTCCTCCCCGACCCGGAGAGGGCACTCTACCCTTTTCTGGCTCAAGACCATGGCCTCGGATTTGGAAGAAAGTCCAACTCTCACTGGGAATGAGCCAGACTTACTGCCGGCAATGCGGACCAGGCTCTATATCTATATAGGGGGAACAATACCCCGGTCTGCCAATCCAGGGAACTTTCCCCGATGTCCACGCAATATTACAGAGTTGTGTAAGCCAACACAACCCTACAACATCCAGAGCCTTAAAGGAACTCCAGGCGAATCTCATCCACCCCTGGAGCCCTACCACTGAGGAGCTTTTTAACCACCTCAGTGACCTCAGCAGCAGAGATTAGAGGGCCCGACACAAAGTCCCCAGACTCCGCTTCCTCAGTGAAAGACGCGCCGGTGGGATTCAGAAAGTCTTCCAAGTATTCTGCCCACTGACCCACGACATCCTGAGTTGACGTCAGCAGCACACCACCCCCACTATAAACAGTGTTGGTGGTGTACCGCTTTCCCACCCTGAGATGCTGGAAGGTAGACCAGAATCACCTCAAAGCCGTGCAGAAGTCATTCTCCATGGCATCTCTGAACTCCTCCCATGCCCGAGTTTTTGCCTCAGCGACCACCCGAGCTGCATGCCGCTTGGACTGCTGGTATCCAACAGCTGCTTCCAAGGTCTCACAGGCCATGACAATTCATGACAAGCACAGAAGTCCAACAACAGAACACCACTCGGGTTCAGATCAGGGGGGCGTTCCACACAACCACACTCCTCCAGGTCTCACTGTCATTGTCCACGTGAGCATTGAAGTACCCCAGCAGAACAAGGGAGTCCCCAGGAGGTGCACTCTCCAGTACCCCTTCCAAGGACTCCAAAAAGGGTGGGTAATCTGGGCTGCTGTTTGGTGCATAAGCACAAACGACAGTTAGAACCTGTCCCCCCACACGTAGGCAGAAGAAGGCTACCCTCTCATTCACCGGGGTGAACCCCAACACACAGGCACCAAGATGGGGGGCAATAAGTATGCCCACTCCTGCTCGGCGCCTCTCACCCGGAGCAACTCCAGAGTGGAAGAGCGTCCAACCCCTCTCAAGGAAACAGGTTCCAGAGCAAGAGTCATGCGTAGAGGTGAGTCCAACTATTTCTAGCCAGAACCTCTCAACCTCACACACCAGCTCAGGCTCTTTCCCCACCAGTGAGGTGACATTCCACATCCCAATAGCCAGCTTCTGTAGCCAAGTATCAGATCGCCAAGGTCCCTGCCCTCGGCCACCACCCATCCCACATTGCACCTGACCCCTTTGGCCCCTCCCACAGGTGGTGAGCCCATGGGAAGGGGGACCCACATCTCCTCTTCAGGCTCTGCCCGGGTAAAAGCCTGGCCATCAGGTGTTCGCCAGCGTGCCCCACCTCCAGGCCTGGCTCCAGAGTGGGGCCCTGGTGACCTACGTCCGGGCGAGGGAACATTGAGTCCATGTACTTTTCTTATCATAGGAGTGTTTGGGCTTCACTTTGTCTGGTCCCTCGTCTAGGACCTGTCTGCCTTGGGTGACCCTACTAGGAGCGTGAAGCCCCTAACAGCATAGCTCCTAGGGTCATTGGGACACTCAAACCCCTCCACCACGGTAAGGTGGCAGGCCAAGGAGGGGTCAAACCCCATTAGACTTGTCTTGAGGAATATTCACTGATGTTGAATCAGCCTGTTACATTTGAGCTGGTGCGTTTGCATTCACACTGCACTATGCATTCGAGTCAACCTGTAGAACCAACCTGTTGAACCAACCTGTAGAACCAACCTGTTGAACCAACTAGCCACTTAGTTGTTTATGGCTAGCTGTGAGCTCTCTGAGAAGATCTTTCAATTTCAGAAACCATGCAACAGCACATTGTAACTTCATCCAGGAAGAGAAATGTTTCATCAGCTGATCTGTTGCATCCTGTTGTACTTGAACCAAAGTCACATGTGCTGAAGTGATTCTCTTGATCTCGGGGTCGTCAAAGTCAACCATCATAGGATCTGGATTCTTGGGCCACTGATCTTGAGGGCTGCATAAAAATTCTGGTCCTGATAGCCAGTTTTTGGATTTCAAAAACACTTCAACACTCTGTCCTCTGGAGACGTGATCAGCTGGGTAAAGAGTGGTATTTGACATACCTCCATTGTGATGTTCAGTGTTTTTCCAGGATTTTTAAGACTCTGTTAGCAACAAACATCTTGAGTCTTGCACTTTCACTGTTTAAGTACTTTAGCACAGCAGTGCTATCTGTCCAAAACACAGAGTCATTAAGCTCCAACTCTAGTTCTTTCCTGAGAAGTTTGTCCATTTTAACTGCCACTGTGGCTGCAGTCAGTTCCATTCTTGGCATAGTTGGGGTCTTAATTGGTGCAATTCTTGCTTTTGCCATCATCAGAGTACATTTAGCATCTCCTTTATCATTACGCAAGAGCAGATAACTTGCTGTTCCGTAGCCATCCTTGCTTGCATCAGCAAAGTGATGCAGCTGTGCAAAGACTGAAGCACCAAACTGTTTTGCTTTAACACATTTGGAAACTCCAAAATATTTAAGAAGTTGCAGACTTTCAGCCCATTGTATAAAGTTTTTTACAATGTTTTCTGGGAGATTTTCATCCCATCCATATTTTTCTCGACACAGATTCTGCAGGATCCTTTTGGCAAGCTGTACCACAGGAGCAATGAATCCCAAAGGATGAAAGACTGAACTAACCAGGGACAGCAGACCTCTTCTTGTGTGTGGTTTCTTTTTTTATGCTGATTTTGAATTTAAACTGATCCATTTCAGCACACCATTGGATTCCTAATGCCCTCTCCATTGGCAAGTTGTCCTTATTTAAGTCCAAATCCTGAAAACCTGTAGCCTTTTCCTCTTCAGGAATAGAGCACAGCAATTTCTTGCTGTTGCTAGACCATTTGGTTAGTTTAAATCCACCCTTTTCCAGCATGCATCTCAAATCATTGAAAAGAGAGACTGCGGTGTCTTCATCAACAGTGGATTTAAGACAGTCATCTACATAAAAAATTTTCCTGACTGTTTTAGCTGCTTTTTGACCAAACTCTTCTTCAAAATCTGTTGCACATTTCTGAAGTGCAAATGTTGCAATGCTTAGTGATGAGGCGACTCCAAATATGTGAACCAACATCTTGTGTTTTATGACCTCCTGCTCATAATTCCCATCAGGCCACCAGAGAAACCTGAGCAGGTATGTGTCCTCATTGCTGACTCTAACTTGGTAGAACATGGCTTCAATGTCAGCAATAACTGCCACTTCTTCCTGTCGAAAGCACGTGAGAACCCCTAAAAGAGAGCTCGTTAAGTCTGGTCCTTGAAGAAGCTGTTGGTTTAGTGATGTCACCTGAAAACTTGCTGCACAGTCAAAAACAACATGCAGCTTTTGTTTTACTGGATGTCTGACTCCATGGTGAGGCAGATACCAGATTTTTCCATCTGCAGACTCGCATTCAGCTCTATGAAGTTTCATAGCATATCTTTTTTGAAGAAGACTTTCCATGAAAGTGACATATTCTTTATAAAACTTAACATCTTTATGCATTCAACTTAAGGAAAAGGTTTTCTATTGTTCTTCAATAAACCGATTGTTTGGCAAAGACAGGGTCTTGTTTCTTTTGGGAAGACAAATGGTATAATGACCATCAATAAGCTTCGAGGACTGAGACACCATCTCAATGAACTTGTGATCTTCTTTAGACATTTCAGTGTCTTCATTTTGTCCCATGTCAGGATAATCCTGTTTGAACTGCAGTTGCCAAAGTTCTTCTAACCTGGTAACAGAGATTCTGTTAGCAGTCACTTCTGTCAGTTTGTTTTTGTCCATTGAAGCACTTCCACCTCTGAGTGGTCTATTTATTGTCCATCCTAGTCTGGTCCTCACACTGTATGGTCCATTTCCGACACTGTTGATTATCTGTAGTGGTTCCATTGCCTTGGGAACATTTGCTCCAATAAGCAAGCCAACTTCAGCTTTTATTGTAGGAAGCTTTACATCAGGGGTGCCCAACCTTTTTTGAACCAAGAGCTACTTTTGAAGTCGGCAATTTGCCGAGAGCTACTCGTCCAGTCTCATTATCAACAAACATAATTTTTCATCAATCCCTACTCCTCACTTCTTTAAAGTAAATAAAACAGAACGTGATGTGTCTATAGGAGACAACTTTTTATGCAAGCTGTATAAAATAAATGTGTCTCTACCTTAGTGGGACTTCTGACACTGAGAGGAGGAGGCCAGGGTCTCATAAGATGGGCAGTATGAGGTGGTTGCGAGGCGCAGGCAGGTCTCCAGATGATCATCATTCATTGTGGATCTGTTTTTGGACTTGATGATTTTCATGTGTGAAAAAGCAGACTCACACAGGTAGGTAGATCCAAAAAGTGCTGTTAATTTCAAAGCACATCTTCGGATGTTAGGATACTTTTCTTCTGACAGCAGACTCCAGAACTCTCCATCCACGCCAGGTGATGCTCTGGATTTGATCCCAATGTCATTTTGCAGACTCAACACCTCATTTTCAACACCAGAGATGTCCAGCTGAAACACGGACACCAATTTGGACACAATGTCATCCACATCAACATTTCCAAAAGGATAACACATGTAGCTGGTAACAGGCTCGATGGAGGAAAAGTCAGTAAATCAACTCTCAAATTCTGCTGAGATGCTCTGAACCTGCTTAGAATAGTGTGCACTGTCCAGTTGTGGGACTTCTTTCCCTTGGCGCTGTAGCTCTGCCTCCATGTGCGGGAAGTTTCGCAGGTCCCTGCGTTGCAGCCGACTTGTGAGCAGTTGCAGCCTGCTTTTGAAGGTGCTCACAGAACTGATCATGTGGATTATGTTTTTGTCCTTTCCCTGAAGCTCCAAATTCAGTTCATTGAGCAGGCTGGTGAGATCTGTGAGGAAGGCTAAATCCAAAAGCCACTGGGTGTCCTCTAGTTTTGAATGTTCACCATGATCTGACAGCTTCAGAAAATCCCTGATCTCAGGCAACAGCTCACTGAATCTGTCCAGAAATTTACCTCTGCTTAGCCACCTGACGTCCATGTGCAGCAGCAGGTCTGTGTGGTCTGCTCCTGCCTCCTCCAAGTGAGCCCGGAACAACCTCCTCTGCAGACTCCTGGCCCTTATAGAGCACACAGTTTTCATGGCAACATCCATCACTTCCTTCATGTTTAAAATCTTCCCACACAGGGCCTGTTGGTGGATGATGCAGTGATAGTGCAAAATGTCTGGGAAAGCATCATTCTGCTTGCAGAGTGCAACAAATCCACTGGTGTGACCAGTCATTGCTGGAGCGCCATCAGTTGTTATAGAAATTAGTTTAAAGAGGGGCAAGTTGCTTTTATTAACAAACTCCATAAACACATTAAAAAATATCTTCTCCTCTTGTATGTCCCTTCAAAGGCAAGATGGTGAGCAGCTCCTCTTTTGCACTCATGTCTGCAAAGGCCATTCTGATAAAAACACACAGCTGGGCTACATCCACCATGTCTGTCGACTCATCAAACTGAAGAGAGAAACACTCACATTCTTCCACGTCCTTTTTTAGCTGCTCCTCCACATCCACAGCCATTCCCTCACATCGCCGTGTCACTGTTTGTCTGGACAACTGCACGTCTTTAATAGCAGCTATGATCTCACTTTTATTTTTAAAATCATGAAAAAGCGCATCTGCAGCCTCAATAAACGCTTCTTTCATAACTTGTCCATCGCTGAAAGACTTCTTATGTTGAGCCAGGATGCGGCTAACACGGTAGGAAGCTATCGTAGCAGCTTTACCTTTTGTGCTGGGGCGAGTGAAGACTGATTGCTGGGCTGCAAGCTTGTTTTTTAGCTCCCGCACTTTCTGAGTCCGTAAAGAACTTTTAAGAGGGAAATCTGTCTCAAACCGTTTGTGCATCGTCTTGAAATGCCGCTCCAAGTTACACTTTTTGGGTAAGGCAACGCTCGAATTACAGATGAGGCAAATGGACTTCGAATTAGAATAAACAAAAAAATACTCCTCCTCCCACTCTGTGTGAAAATAATAAGTTTTCGTTTGCTTGTTCGCTAGTTTTCCATCCATGTTTTCTGCGCACCGACATTAACTACTGAGCCTAAAGTCTCGGGAGAGCACTGTGTCACCGCACCCAAAACTCGCGAGACTATGTCTGTGAGAATACAAGTCAAGGCTTCGCTTCGCGGGCGACTGGGAACCAGCTCGCACCCAAAACTCGCGAGACTATGCCTGTGAGAATACAAGTCAAGGCTTCGCTTCGCGGGCGACCAGTCGCCCGCGAGCGACTGGTTGGGCACACCTGCTTTACATCCTTCAGGTGTGGCCAGATGTCAACATCTTCCTGACAGGGAATATTCTCTTTGGCCACAGGAATAGTTTCCTGTGAAAATACTTCTGGAAGCTGTATGTACTGATTGCCATCCAGGCTACCGATTTCAAGTCCACCAACAACAGAAGTGTTCACAAGAGCTTCTTTTCCCATTGTGCGCAGTAAAATACTGGTATTACGCCCCGTCATACATAGCTGGTTAATGAGCGACTTCGTGGCAAAAGTGGCAGAACTACCTGGATCCAAAAAAGCATAGGTAGTTACTTCTTCAGTTCCTTTTTGTGACTTAACACGTACTGGTATAAGTGACAGAACACAGTCTTTCTTACCGGCCCCAGTGACTCCAAAACTTTGACTCATTTGGACAAGAGCGCTTGATATTGTTTGTCTTTCACAACTGTCTCTTGTTGTTTTTTGTCCTGAATCTTTAGGAGTAATGTGTAGCAGTGTAGGATGCAGTCGTGAACATTCTTGACACTGAGCCTTCTCCTTGCAGCTGTTGCTCATATGACCATGTTTTAGGCAGCCAAAGCATAGTCCTTTACTTTTCAAAAAGTTTATCTTCTCTGTATGTGTTTTACCCTTTAGTTTTCTGCAGGACGAAAGAGTGTGTTGCTCTCCTTTACAGAAACTACAAGGTTTGCTCTTTGGGTCTAGGTGGGGTGTCTGTGTTTGTTGTCTTTCCTGCTTGCAGCTGTCTGTATCATCTCTATATTCACTTTTGGGGTGAAAGACAGTTGTTGTGAACACCATTTTTGGTTGAACTGTTTGTGAACGTTGCTCCGTTAATTTCTGTTTTGCAGGTTCCTTTGCATTTGCTGAATCCTTAATATTTCCATACAGTGGGTGAAGCATATACTTAACTTGCTTATTTACAAAGTCAACAAAGTCTTTAAACTTTACTCTTTTCTTTGTGTTTTCTTGCAAGTCGCAAGCCTTCTTTCTCCATGTTTCTCTGAGCTTGTATGGAAGCTTGTTAATTAGAGTCTTAATGTTAGTTGTGTTGTCCAAGTCTTCCATGTAACTAATATCTGCCATGGCATTGGAGCAGCCTGTCAAAAATAATGCAAATGATTGTAGAACAGCGCCATCTTCTGGCTTGATTGTCTGCCAGCTCAATATTTCACTTATAAATGCTTCAGCTATTTTGTAATCATCACCAAAGAAGTCCTTCAACATCTGCTTAGCATGAGCATAACCCATTGAAGGTTCCATGTGGAGGCAGCTTTTTACTAGTTCATGTGGTTGTCCAGCTGTGTACTGCAGCAAAAACTGAAGACGATCTGAATCACTGTCGGTACGACCTTCAATTCCATGCTCGATAGCTCTGATGAAGGATTTGTACTCCAGTGGGTCTCCTTTGAATGTTGGAATTGTGAGTTCAGGCAGAAGTGATGTTTTGTGATTCTTTACAAGGTACTCAGTTACAGCAGCTTGCTGAGAAACTGCCTTGCAAAGACTATCCATCACTGGTCTATCATTGAAGTTTGTGATCAGAGTGTGTGAAGAACTGAGTGGTTTAATGGGCTGAAGAGCACGGTCCACAGTGGTAGCTGGCAAGGCACTATGCGGCCGTTGTGGTAAGGTGGCATATGTCTCTGCTTTATCCCCGTTTTCTTCTGTTCCTATAATGCTTTTAACTTCCTGAATGCCTTCATATTTTTGCAAAACTTCCATTTTTGCATCTGCCTCAGCCAAAGCGGTCTGTATTGCATGCATCTCCTTTTTAGCTTTTATAGCCGCTTCCACTCTTTGCTGTTCAGCTTCCATTTCTGCTTCTCGTAGCTTTTCTTGAGCTTGTCTAAATTTTTTCTGTGCTTGCCAGTCTGCTTCTTCCTTTTCAATTGCCAACTTTTCTTGCAAAGCTGCAGCCTTAGCCTTTAATGATGCACGCTCCATTTCTGCCTTTATTCAGATGAAGATGTTGAAGAAACGCTTCCACTTTGTGATCCACGACTGCTGCGCCTTATAGACTTTGACACAGCTGACTTACTGTCTTCAGGTGCTACCTGTTGATCGCACCTTTCAGCCAGTTCAGAACGTTTTACAAAATCTTTCATCCAGTCCTCACATTTCCAGAAAAATGTATTGATTGTCTCCATTGTAGGATCAAACCAGTCCTTTTGATCCTCCACAAACTCCTCCTCAGTCATGTACTGCTTTAAACCTATGTTTAGGCCAGAAAACTCCTGTTGCAGTTTACTGAAATCAACACGGAGGTAGGTTTTTTTTTTACCATGTCTGCATTTCCATCGCCGTCCATTAACTGCCCAATTTTTTGTTTCATTGTAGTTAGCTGGGATAGTTTGCATCTGCGAGCATGGATTTGTTTAGTTTTGTGCTCTTCCACAGCCTTTTCAGTCATTTTAATTGTCTGCTTTCCAATATTCTGTTCATCCATAATCAGCGATCTGTCCACACGTTATTTGTAAAGGCCGAAAACAGGTATGAGGCAGCCTAATCCACTGCACCTGCCGGTCCTCACAAGTTAGCAATTAGCTGAAACACCCATCATGCTGTGATCTTTGTTAGCAGCTCTCCATGAACCGAAGCTTGTCACTTACAGCTTTCTGTTCTCCATCCTTTCCAGCTTGTTCTTGCATCCAAAATATATCCAGTCCGTCTGTTTCAAGTCCAGTATCCATGCGAAGTCAGTTTTTTTGACAAAATGTAAATCCTTATCGAGTGAAACCTACTTAAAAATGAAACATGTACAGCAAAAAAGTAAGCAAAAACAACTTATCCACGAGTTGGTAATTAAACAGAAAAAGAGCTAGGGAGGTCAAAAAACTTTTTGGCTTCACTCCCCAACTAGTCTGTCTGGACTTTCTCTCCTGACATGCCCCACCCACAACACATGACTTAAATAAACATGTTACCAACGCCAAACCAACAAAGATCTACACATAAAACAAATAGCTTCAGTCATACAAATAATCTTTACAAAATTTACTTTAGGCTCCTACACGGACTTTCTAGGAAAACGAGCTAGAGTTTGATTAAAGTGGACTAAACAGGGCTGGTGTGAATGCACCCCAAGATTACGCTGTTGTTAGTTTTTAAAGAAAAGTTATTTGAGTAATTCTCAAAGTTTTTGTAGTTATTTCTGTTGTACAGCTACCAGTTTATACCTTTTACAAATAAAAGTTTGCAACTATTTACTTGATTTCTTTATCATTTACTTTATTCTATATTTAACTATTACTTATTTAATTTATTCTTTTATCACTTTGATAAATATATTAATCTGAATGAGTCTTTTTGGGGAAGGGAGTAGCGAGGGATTGGGGGCTGGCTAGGAAGAAAGAAAGGGGTCTTTGAGGAAAATAGGTTGGGAACCACTGTCCTATACGGCTTAAGCACAAAAAAAAAAAAAACTGTCCAGATGACCTGACTGAAAAAATGTTGGATTGTATACCTGGATTATTGAGCATGGACTTTGTTGTTTTGAACCAGTTTGACATGACTGTTGACGAGGAAGAGGGCCAGCAATTGGGCATGCCAAAGACACCATCTTAGCACCAACATAACTGGTTTGCTCCACTTTGGAGTAAACTGTTGGGGTAAGAATCAGTTTTGTGTTGTGTGTTTCCTTGACTGATCAAGTCTTCTGGATGGAAGGTGAAACGTTTCAGCACAAAAAAAAGAAACTGTCCAGATGACCTGACTGAAAAAATGTTGGTGTGTCCTATACGATGTTCATTCGTACGCGCGTGCTCACACAGAGTCATGTTCGTGCTGTTGTTCGGCGTATTGTCTTAGAGTATTTCTTAGTCATATCTTAGAACTTATTACTGTTTATCTTTACAATTTATACTTTTTTTGGATGTAACTGGGACTATGTGTATACAATTTCGTTCCACCACATGTCGTGCAAATGACAAATAAAGAAACTTTGACCTTGTCTCTGCGTGAGTGCAGCTACAGCGTGCGTTCTCAGGACATCGTTACCTGCAGTGTTCCCTCAGTGAGGACTGAACTAGACAAAAGGACCTTCTCCTCCTCCGCTCCTGTTTCCTGGAATATCTTGTGAAAACATCTGAAGCTCTCGACCTTTGACCTCTTTAAGTGGCTTCAAACATCTGACAAGTTCCTGGAAAAACCAACGCAAACATGTTCCTGTTTTTAGTTTTCTACATTGCTTTATAATATGGAGATGTTTTTGTTTAGTTTTTATTTCATTTTTTCTATTTACTTTTTCCATTTTTTATGCTTCTTATATGATTGTCTACTGTTGTCTGTGCCTCATCTGTGTTGTTCATTTAAAACAGGTCTCTCTGTAAATGAGTCCTCAAGGCTCAGAACCTGCAGAAATAAATGTTTAATCTTTGAAACTCAATGTCACTAAATTGAAACTTAATTTAATGGTTTGAAACTGAATAAATTTGCTTTGAAATTTCACTTTTATATAATTGGGTTTCGTGGCAGCACGGTGGCGCAACTGGTAGAGCTGCTGCCTCTCAGCGAGCAGGTCCCTGGTTCAAACCCCGGTCCAGGGGCCTTTCTGGGTGGAGTTTGCATGTTCTCTCCGTGCATGCGTGGGTTTTCTCCGGGTGCTCCAGTTTCCTCCCACAGTCCAAAAACATGCATGTTAGGCTGATTGGTAACTCTAAATTGTCCCTAGGTGTGAGTGAGAGAGTGAATGGTTGTTTGTCTCGTTTGTCTCCATGTGGCCCTGTGATGGACTGGAGACCTGTCCAGGGTGTACCCCGCCCCTCGCATAGTGATTGCTGGACATGGGCACCAGCGACCCCCGTGACCCAAAATGGAATAAGCGGGTAAAGATAATGGATGGATGGATAATTGGGTTTCAATTTCAAAATGTCACGTTATAGAAAATGCATTAAAATGAGAAATAAAAGTGTGTCTCATCTGTCAGGTCTACTACAGTAATTTAACATTAGTTCTGTGTCAGTGGGTCACTTGATGTAAATAAATTATATTAATTTTTGTTTCAAGAGTTTTTCGTTGGGTAATTTGTTAACGGTCCCTAAGCGAGAACTGCAGCCTGAGCCCAGCTGACCCAAATCAGACCGCCTGCATCGGACTGAAGGAGAGGAAGACACCGCTGAATCCTGGGAGCGCAAATATCCAGTGTCTAAAACTAAAGTCACTTCTTGTGGTTTCAAGGCGCTCGGCTCTTCTGCCTCCGTAACGTTGAGCAGCACGACCATGTCAGCAAAGTTTAAAGCTGTCGGGTTTGAACTGAGTCTGGTGGGATCAGGTTCAGTAACTGCTTGAAGACTTACCTGGTGCAGAACTTCAGCCAGCTGCAGGTCCAACGGGTCCAGACTGCAGCTGGTCGGTTACTGATTCACCCGGTTAATGATCCGAATCTTGGAACTGATCCACGACTACTTGAACCACTTCCGGGGTCTTACGTCGTTTGTTTTCGTCAATATTTAGTTTCAAGTCTGTTAAATCTGTTTTATCCAAAACTCGTGCACTTTAATTACAAAACCGTTTGAGAGTAAAATAACAAAGTCCATGCTCAGTAATCCAGGTTCATCAGTGACTGACGAAGCCTTCCGGATCGAAGGCGAAATGTTTCAGCACATAAAAAAAACTGTCCAGATGACCCGACTGAAAAATGTTGGAGGAGAGTAAAATAGTTTTGTTCTAGTTTACTGAATGAACCAGATCACTTCAAGGTCAAGCTTCTTTATTGTCACTCGCATCACATGTGGTACATGAGGTGGAATGAAACTATGGGTCCGTTACATCCAACAAAAATACAAATTGTAAAGAACAACGGTAATAAGATCCAAGACATGAACTGAATGAATCAGATTATTCATTCAACCTTTATTTCCACAGGTTGATCCCATTGAGACTCGGGGTACAAATTGAGAACAAGTGAAAATAAAATGGTATTAAAGTTACCAAAAAAAAAGCTAACTCATGCTGCTGATCTCATGCTGCTGATTTCTTTCATGTTGTGCTCATTCGTACTCATCTGCTCACACACACTCATGTTCGTGCTGCTGTTGTTCGCTGTAGTTTTTGTATTACTAGTGTTTAGTGTATTTATGAGTTCATATCTTAAATCTTGGTTTTCTTTACAATTTGTATTTTTGTTGGCTGTAACTGGGACCATGTGCAGTTTCGCTCCACCACGTGTGACTTTGACTAGGTTATAAATAAACTGAATTGTAAGGCGATGTAGAAAACTAAAAACACGTCTGCATCATTTTTCCCCCAGATCCAGATTAAAAAGTCACTGATATGAACAGGATCCATGCTCTAACACACCTGTCACCTCCTCATGATGATCACCCATCGATTCAAACCAGCTGAGTTGGAGCACAAACATTTCAAACCTGCAGGATGGTGGCCCTCCAGGACCAGGACTGGACACCTCTG
>NC_056520.1:115687-159202 GCF_014905685.2 Nematolebias whitei
CACCTCTGACCTAAAACCTGCAGGATGGTGGCCCTCCAGGACCAGGATGGTCACACCTTCAGTGGGGGCGGGGCTCTGATCTGCCCATCAAAGCCCCGCCCCTCCACCATCAGGAACAAAAGGTAAATTGAAAAGAGATGAAGTTCCTTCTAAAAGACGATTCAAGGTTTAAACTAAACGAGGAACTTCTGCTTCACCTGACTGACGACTTAAGTTTGTAGGATTTTTCTACCTGACTGTTTTAATCAGTCTTCATAACTTTTATTTTTTAAAGTGACTTGTTAGAGAACTGAATGACTTCATGTTTGTTCCTTTTTACTTTGGGCCAGTTTGATTCAGAATAAGAAATAGAGAATAAACAAAGTTTGAAGTCAGAGCCAGTCACAGGACATGAAGAAGACTTCCTGATGGATGGAAAGCTTCACTAGAGCACAAGAGGCAAACTTCACAACAGACAGAACCACCAGAACAGCAGTCCAGATGTGTCTTGAAGCCAACAGAACTCGACCCAGCAGCATGCAGCACTGCTCAATCAAGTTTATTTAAATACAGACCAAGAAAAGCCATCAACCTATCATCAACAATATTACATTCTGTGGGAGGGGCTTGTTGCCATGGTAATGCCTCCTACAGATCACTTTTTGGCGGCGGTGGCGGCTCGTGCTCGGTTCAACTTGTCAATCAGCAGGCGGTCGGAGGCGGAGCATCTGGAGAGAACCGCCCCCATCTCCGACTCGCTCCGACGCTCAATGGCAGCATCTGCCGCCCCCTCCAGATCACTACAAGAAGAAAAGCAGTGAGCCAGGGGTGGAGCTAAGCAGTTTGATGAGGTCATAGCGCTGTCTTACCTCACAGCCAGGTGAGCTTTGACCTTCTGCTCAGGTGTGACCTTGGAGATATATTTCTTGGCTTCATACCTGTTGTTGTTCTTCATGCAAACCTCCACAAAGGCCTGAAGTACAAAAGCAGCAAAGGCTCAAGGGAAAAGTAGTTTGCTGTACAAGTATGCTGGAAATAAAGGGGCGGGGTCTCTTACAAGGTAACCAATGGGAGACTTCTTGCTTTTGGAGAATTTCTCTAACTCCTCCCACTCCTCCTTCTCTGCCATAGACTTGAGCTTCAACCACCAATACCTGCGCAGGTAAAACCAGGTAATGTTTGATTGACAGGTGAGAAACGTGTTTTTTGTTTCTAATGAACATTTCCTGTGTGTGACTTTTATTTTAGGATTCAAAACTGAAACATCATTTGGAACCGAGACTGTCCAACAGGGACAAATGGAGGGACAGACCCAGGGACAGCAAATCACAGCCCACGTCTCACTGACATCACATGGACTCACCTTTTGTCAGGTACTCTGAAGTCTTTGTAGAGCTGCTCTGCCTGTTTGTGAAGTCCTAACGACATCAGCGCCTCCATGGTTGCCTGGACAGAAAGTGACATCACTAAAAAAACACTAGACTTACCGTAATTGCCGGTTGTAAGCTGTGCATACTAAATTTAAAATCAAACAAGTTTGTGCTGTAATTCCTACGGTAAATAACCATTCAACCTACAGAATGAAAACAAACTAATCACTGGACATAATAAACACCTACGCAACCAAAATTATTAAAAAATTTAGATACCGGTAAATTTTACCCACAATCCCTACCTGAGGCCATGTGACCGGCAGGACCTGGAAAAATACTACAGTACGGTAAATGTTTATTAAATTAAATTACTGCCATTGATTTTTATTAAGGAACCCCACCCCACCCTGCTACAGGCTGTGTCCACACGGTCCCGCCTCGGCTCCTCCCCTCAACGTTTCAGCCCCCTCCCCCTGATATTTCATTTGAATTTATTTATAAAGCACAAAGAGTCGTCTCAGAGCACTGCCCAGAAACATTCACATGCAGAATGTCAGTTAACGTTATTTATCTAAGGAGCCAGCAGATTTTAAACAGGAGATCTGATCAGTGCACGTCTACCCTGGGCTGGGTCCTCACGACTCACCGAGTACCTCATTGGTCAAAAAGCTATCTCCTGGTCACATGACAACAGAGTGGAGAATTGTGGGTATTTAATAGCAAAATTGGAACCATGAGAGAGGGGTGTGGTTACCCCGTCTGTTGCGGAAGCACAATCCGTAGTGAAAAACAATCCTTCCAGGTCACACGGGTGATGTAGCGCTACTTCACTTCACCACGCAGCGGCGCCGTTTCACCATGGAAATAATTATAATATTGGTTTATAATCATTAAGAAATCACCACTAATTTAAGTGCGTGCTTTATTTCAGTGGTAATGAAGAGTTGTGTAAATAAAAACCACCACTAGATGGCTGGAAAAAAAATTATATACAGTATATCAGACTTATTAATTAATGATTAATCAAAATCAATCAAATGGTTTCTTAATCAAAGCCAGCATAAAGTGGTTGCTTTTATTTACACAACTATTCATTACCACTGAAATAAAGCACGATGATTATAAACCAATATTATAATTATTTCCATGGTGAAACAGCGCCACTGCGTGGTGAAGTGAAGTAGCGCTGCATCACCCGTCCGACCTGGAAGTATTGTTTTTAGCGCATGCGCAAATGAGCTGACATTACGGATGGTGCTTCCGCAACAGATTGGGTAACCACAAGGGGTACCGTCATGAGTACCTGTGGCAACAAAGTCCATGCTCAATAATCCAGGTATACAATCCAACATTTTTCAGTCAGGTCATCTGGACAGTTTCTTTTTTTTTGTGCTGAAACATTTCACCTTCGATCCGGAAGGCTTCATCAGTCAAGGAAACACACAACAAAACTGATTCTTCCTCCCAACAGCTTCCTCCAAAGTGGAACAAACCAGTTATGTTGGTGCCAAGATGGTCTCTGTGACACACCCCCTCCTCCATTGCTGGCCCTCTTCCTTGTTGACAGTTGTGTCAAACTGGTTGAAAACAAGTACCTGTGGCATTAACTCCGTCTGTGTCACTAAAGCCCGCCCCCAAGAGGGGCAGGTGTTGGGCAGCCACATGAGCACCCAGGTGTGTATATATGTATACAAACAAAACGCAGGGTCCAAAGCATGAGAAAAAATTAGCGGCTTATACATTGGCAATTACGATGAGTTTAAACTGATTAAAAGAACTGAAAATCCTCATCATACACCTGTAGGACCATAACCCACACTTTGACCTACCTGCAAAGAGAGCCCAAGAAGCCCCGCCCCTTTCTCATCATCCATCTTTCGTTGAAAGCGAAGAAGCCGCATCTCTTCCTCTGTGGCCTGAAAACAGAATCATCGAAAGCGTGTTTCATGTCGTGGACAGAAATGTTTGGATGGAAAACAATGTTTTGGACAGGTGTGTCATGTGACCTCTTCTTGTTACCTTGGCAGCAAAGTCATTTTTAGCCTTGGTATATTCGTCCACAGCACTCTGCAGGTGAGACAGTCTTCCCTCCAACCTCTGAGGACAGAAAGGGCAGGGTTAGAGACTGCAGGACAAGCACGTGTGGTCTGTCACAGGTGTTGTCCTTACCTGTTCTCTGTAACTGGCCCTGACGTGGAAGTTAGCCAGTTCTTGATGATCGTCATCCTGGTTGTAAAGATCTTTGAGCGTTTCCTGCTCCTGCAGCTTACAGAACTGATAACAGAAAGGTGCAGGTTCATTGTCAGCCGCTAACAGCCACTGAATCGATACAGCCAGGTGAGCTCACCTGCCTGTAGAGGCTGAGCGCCACTGGTTGGTTTCTCAAAGTCATGAAGAAATCTCCTCGATTCATCTCGTTCTTCAGGTACGTTACCACCGTGTAAACTGACAACACAAAGAGACCATCAGTACCTGTCACACACCAGGTGGACACGTGGGGGCGGAGCCTAACCACCCACCCAGGTCAGTGTCACCGCTCTCCACAGCTTTACTGAGTGCCAGTTGACTCCTCTTCATCTTGAGCAGAAGAGGAACCTGCTCACCAGAGCGAGCCTCGAAGTCCAGCAGCTAAAAACAGAAAAATATTTCAGAATACACTAAAAGACAAGAAAGAAGGGGCAAAAATACTCAAATACAGAAACATTATTTAGAATAATGCAAGTGTGGGAAGGGTTTAAAACAACTTAATAAACATAAATAATAAAATAAACTACTACTTTCTACTTGTACTACTATTCCTACTTTGCGGTTTTTCACTTATCAGAATCAAGTTTTATCATCATCGTACTGGAGTACAGCAAGATTATGTCCGGACGTCGTCTGAAAGATGGGCGGAGTGCACGTGGCTACAGCTCTTGGGAGCGCGGCCCCTTATTCTTTAGATAGAAAAGTGGGAAAGGCCATGAGGAAAGGATAGTGGCATTACAAAAAGGATCTCTTCACACCTCGTCAGGACACAATTTAAGACATCAAAAAACTCTACCAGCAGCACATTTATACATTACATGTGCATCTGACGACAAGACGTGACATTTGTCCATGAAGCACTTCCAGACAGCACCACAGTCCTGATAGTTGCGCGGGGTTTACACATATCCCAGGAGAAATTTGATAAGTTGGCCTACTTCAAGGCTGAACGGGGAGTCAGATTCAGATGAGCCACAGTTGTTAATTTTTTCAGGCAGACTGTTGTTTCTCGTCAGCCTCGAGTTCTGCTGGTACTCTCAATGATCCAAAATGGCCAGATTTGTGGGCATTCCACTGAGCCGTGCTTATTTGCCCCCTCCAATGTCGTCCCAAGCATGCTGGCGAGTTCCAGAAGCCGCAAGTGGCTTATGATTCTCACAAATTGCTTCTATCTTACGGTTGAGCTTTTAAATCAGCTGAGTCTGAGAGCTCAAAGCACAAACTGATCCTTCACATAAAATCAGTAGCTTTGCCATGGCCAAAAATGCTGCCGCCATCTTCTTTAATAGCCGATAACATCGGTATCCGTCAGTGCCAAAAAGCAGAAACCCTGCCATCATAAATCTAATGATATAAACATCTTCGGCATCCTCCTGAGACAATACAGAAAGGCACATCAACTTATCCACAACGTTTCCAGCCGTGTGCATCTCAGCGGGGCATCAGGGCTCACCAGGACCCTGTCGCTTGGTAGAAATTTTTTTTTTATAAATTGCGTTGAAAGTCCAGCTGACCAGATCCATGACAGTAATGTACGAATTGGAAAATGCATAGAATAGAAAAGAATAAAATAGAATAGAAACAGCCTTTATTGTCCCACGGATGGGAAATTCAAGTGTAACAGCAGCATGAAAAGATTCACACACAAGTTCCTAAATGTTAAAAACAATATATAAAGAAACAAGATGAACAATATCAATAATAATGTCCAATATGTATTGGAACATTGATAAGGACAGAGTATTGACAGCACAGTGTTACAGGCAGAGTGTGTATTTCAGCAGAGGTCAGCATGTATTTAATCCTTATTGAGTTTGTTGGAGCAGTGATGGTTGTAGAGTCTAACAGCTGCTGGAGGAAGGACCTGCTGGAGGAAAGACCTGCGGTGACGCTCCTTTGTGCATTTAGGAGCAGGAACCTGTCACTGAACGAGCTCTCCAGTTCAGCAGCAGCTTCATGGGGTGGAGACGTTGTCCAGCAATGATGTTATTTTAGCTGGAGTCCTTCTGTCTCCCACCACCTGCACTGGGTCGAGGGGGCGTCCAAGCACCGAGCTGGTCTTCTTGATGATCTTATCTAGCTGCTTCTTCTCAGCTGATGATAAGCTGCTGCTCCAACACACAACACCATAGAAGATGGCTGATGCCACTATTGAGTCAAACAAGGTCTTCAGGAGCACCCCCTGCACTCCAAAACACCTCAGTCTCCTCAGCAGGTAGAGTCTGCTCTGACCCTTCCTGTAAAGTGCCTCAGTGTTGTGAGACCAGTCCAGTTTATTGTTCAGGTGAACACCCAGGTACTTGTAAGAGTCCACGATCTTGATATCCACTCCCTGGATGTTCACCGGGGTCAGTGAGGTGGACCTGTGCCTGTGGAAATCCACAACCAGCTCCTTAGTTTTAGCAGCGTTGATCAGGAGCTGGTTCTGCTGGCACCAGTCCACAAAGTCTTGAGTCCGCTGTCTAAATGCATAAATAGAAGCTCCGATACACAGGACAGAGAGCAAAGAAGCAGGAGGGAGATGGGAGGAAGAAAATGTGTCCATCTTGCTCAAAAGCGAGTGAAGAAAATAAATAAATAAATTTTTTAAATCGCAGGTCTTCAGGGTACGGATCCCCCGCGATAAACGAGGGACTACTTTATACTCCAGAAAATACTAAAAAAAATTACAATACATAAAATAAAAAGAACACTGCAACACTGCAAAAAAAAGTACCTACAATGCTGATGAAAAACATTAAAAAGCAAAAAATATTGTGAAAAAGTACAAAGTAGTAAAAAAAAAAGATTGTGATGGCAGTGAAAGAGAGAGTCCAGGAAGGATGAGGTGGATGGAGAAAAGTTTCAGGAGTGATTTGTGACAAAAGGGTGTCAGTAAAGGTCAAAGGAAAAGTTTACAAGGCAGTGGTGAGCTCTGACCTCCCATCACAACTTCTCATTAACTCTGTTCCTGTGTCAAATAAGCACGAGATCCTGAACTGTTTCAACAAACATTTTGTTGCTTCTAGTTCTTTATTTGACACAGTTACTAATGGAAGATCAGCCACTTCACTTAATAATCAAACTTCTACAAATCAAATCCCTCCTACAAGTCAATCCTCAGTTAATCACACCTTCTCTTTTTCTCCATTCTCAGTCAGTGAGGTCAACAAACTGTTAAAAGATCTTGATCCTAAAAAATCTGCAGGTCCAGATGAACTTCCACCTTACTTCTTAAGGCTGGCTGCTCATATCATCACAGTCCCTGTGACCCACATCTTCAATCTCTCCATAAGACAAAACTCCATCCCAGACACTTGGAAACAGCCTTTGTTCTTCTTTGCTGAAGGGAGGTGACCCCACCTCACTGAACAACTATGGACCAATCTCTAAACTCTGCATTTTAGTCAAGGTTCTAGAAAAACTGATAAACTCTCAAATCAAAAATGACCTGGACTCATTTAACATCTTACCTCCACATCAATCTGGTTTCAGGAAACAACACAGCACAACCACTGCTTCACTGAAGGTTCTTAATGATGTTGTTGAAGCACTGGATGCTAAGGATTATTGTGCTGCACTTTTCTTAGATCTGTCTAAAGATTCTGACTCTGTGGATCAGAACATCTTGTGTCATAAACTCTCAGAAATCGGTTTCTCATATCACACCATTGGAGGCAATGTGTTCAACATAATGGTACTTTCTCCAGTTATTTAACAGTCAACAATGGTGTACCACTGGTGGATCTGTGGTGGAAGTGGTCTCCAGCTACAAGTACTTGGGTGTGCACCTGAACAACAACCTCAGCTGGAGCAACAACACCACCAGCCTGATGAAGAAAGATCATCAGAGACTCTACTTCCTCAGACGGCTGAGATGAGCTGGTCTGGAAGCTCAGTCCTCACCTCCTTCTACAGGTGTGCAGTGGAGAGCATCCTGTGCTCCAGCATCAACGTGTGGCATGGAGGCTGCACAGCTGCAGAAAGAAAAGCTTTGCAGAGAGTGGTGAAGGCTGCACAGAAGATGTTGGAGTCAGCCTCCCCACCATCACAGACATCTACACCTCCAGATGCAGGAAGAGGGCCACCTGCATCATGAAGGACCCAACTCACCCAGCACACACACTTTTTGTCCCCCTCCCCTCAGCAATGTGTAGAACCACTAGACTGAGGAACAGCTTCTACCCTGAGGCTGTTAGACTCATGAATCTCTAACTAGAATAATCACTGTGAAGAATCACATCATGTTGCTGCTGATCTGTTTCATGTTGCTGCTGATCGGTTTCAATGTTACGGCTGATCTGTTTCACGTTGCTGCTGATCTGTTTCATGTTGCTGCTGAACTGTTTCATGTTGATGTGTTCATTCGTGCTCATCTGCTCACACAGACTCATGTCCATGCTGATGTTCGACGTAATGTTTTTATGTTATGAGTGCTTATTGTATATTTAGTTGATGTTTTTTCTTAGTTCATATCTTTGATCTTATTACTGTTTTTTTTTTACATTTTATTGTTGGATGTAACAGGGACCCTGTGCACACAATTTCATCCCACCACATGCACTACATATGGTGGGAACGACAATAAAGAATCTCTGAATCTGACAAGGCTCAGTCTTTGGACCCACCCCTCTTTACAATCTACATAGGTAATGTACGTCAGAGCATCCCTGATGCACCTTACATTTCTACGCTGATGACACAGTTGTTAATCGTCGAGCTAAAACAGTTGAAAAGGCTCTCAAGCTTTTACAATCCACCTTTGACATCATCCAGTCAGATTTGTTCCACCTCAAACTTGTCCTAAATGCTGATAAAACCAAAGGGATGCTTTTTTCAAATAGGAAGTTGGTCCCAGCAGTTCTTCCTCCGATTTTATCCTCAAATGGTGTCCCCATTGAGTTTGTTGATTCCTATAAATATTTGGGTATCTTGGTCGACTTGCATCTGTCTTTTAAGCTCCATGTGGAAAACTTGGTAAAGAAACTGAAAGTTAAACTGGGTTTCTTTTTCAGAAACAGATCCTGTCTAACTCTGAATGTTAGGAAACACCTTGTATCTGTGACTTTCCTTTCCTCCATTGATTACGGTGACATTATTTACATGATCGCTCCTACAAGAACCTGCAGATGTTGGATGCTGTCTATCATGGTGCACTAAGATTCATAACTGGGTATAACTACCGTACCCACCACTGCACCCAGTATTCACTGGTTAACTGGTCACCATTAACTTCACACAGACTCTCCCACTGGTACATTTTCATCTTTAAATCACTTCTTGGTCTGCTGCCTTCATACATCTCCTCCTACAGTGGGGAGAACAAGTATTTGATACACTGTTGATTTTTCAGGTTTTCCCACTTGCAAAGCTTGTAGATGACTGTAATTTTTATCATAGGTACTCTTCAACTGTGAATGATGGAATCTAAAACAAAAATTCAGAAAAATACAATGTATGATTTTTAATTAATTAATTCCCATTTTATTGTGTGAAATAAGTATTTGATACACCAGAAAAATGAAACTTAATATTTGGTACAGAAACCTTTGTTTGCAATTACAGAGATCAGACGTTTCCTGTAGTTCTTGACCAGGTTTGCACACACTGCAGCAGGGATTTTGGCCCACTCCTCCATACAGATCTCCTCCAGAGCCTTCAGGTTTCGGGGCTGTCGCTGGGCCACACGGACTTTTAGCTCCCTCCAAAGATTTTCTATGGGATTCAGGTCTGGAGACTGGCTAGGCCACTCCAGGACCTTAAGATGTTTCCTACGGAGCCACTCTTTAGTTGCCCTGGCTGTGTGTTTTGGGTCGTTATCATGCTGGAAGACCCAGCCACGACCCATCTTCAGTGCTCTTACTGAGGGAAGGAGGTTGTTGGCCAAAATCTCACGATACATGGCCCCATCCATCCTTCCCACAATATGGTGCAGTCGTCCTGTCCCCTTTGCAGAAAAGCATCCCCAAAGAATGATGTTTCCACCGCCATGCTTCACGGTTGGGATGGTGTTCTTAGGGTTGTACTCATCATTCTTCTTCCTCCAAACATGACGAGTGGAGTTTAAACCAAAAAGTTCTATTTTTGTCTCATCAGACCACATGACCTTCTCCCATTCCTCCTCTGGATCATTCAGATGGTCATTTGCAAACTTCAGACGGGCTTTGACATGCGTTGGCTTGAGGAAGGGCACCTTGCGTGCACTGCAGGATTTTACTCCTTGACGGCGTAGAGTGTTACTGATTGTTTTCTTTGAGACTGTGGTCCCAGCTCTATTCAGGTCATTGACCAGGTCCTGCCGTGTAGTTCTGGGCTCATTCCTCACCTTCCTCAAGATCAATGATGCTCCACGAGGTGAGATCTTGCATGGCGCCCCAGACCGAGGGAGATTTTCCGTTATTTTGTATTTCTTCCATTTTCTAATAATTGCACCAACTGTTGTTGCCTTCTCACCAAGCTGCTTGCCTATTGTCCTGTAGCCCATCCCAGCCTTGTGCAGGTCTACAATTGTATCCCTGATGTCCTTACACAGCTCTCTGGTCTTGGGCATTGTGGAGATGCTGGAGTCTGATTGATTGAGTGTGTGGACAGGTATCTTTTATACAGGTCATGAGTCCAAACAGGTGCAGTTAATACAAGTAATGGGTGGAGAACAGGAGGGCTTCTTAAAGAAGAACTAACATGTCTGTGAGAGCCAAAATTCTTACTGGTTGATAGATGATCAAATACTTATTTCACACAATAAAATGGAAATTAATTATTTAAAAATCATACATTGTATTTTTCTGGATTTTTGTTTTAGATTCCATCATTCACAGTTGAAGAGTACCTATGATAAAAATTACAATCATCTACAAGCTTTGCAAGTGGGAAAACCTGAAAAATCAACAGTGTATCAAATACTTGTTCTCCCCACTGTACGTCTCTGTGTGAGTGCAGCTACAGCGTGCGCTCTCAGGACATCATTACCTGCAGTGTTCCCTCAGTGAGGACTGAACTAGGCAAAAGGACCTTCTCCTACGCCGCTCCTGTTTCCTGGAATATCTTGTAAAAAGATCTGAAACTCTCGACCTTTGACCTCTCTAAGTGGCTTCAAAAATCTGTTCAGTTCCTGCAGATGTTCCTTTTTTGAGTTTTCTAAGTTCACCTTAGGCCGTTTTCACACCTGATAGTCTGGTAGACTCGGTTCGGGACCAATATTCATGAGCTTTTGTTACATTTGAGCTGGTGCGTTTGCATTCACACTGCACTGTGCAGTCGAGCCAACCTGTTGAACCAACCTGTTCCCCCGCTCGCCTGTGGGGGCGCTGCACCAAGAACTACTGAAAGAAACGACACAAAAACCTCTGGACACGTCTTCTTCTGTAAATAAAAATAAAAACCAAGTGGCATCAAGTTTTAGGAGTTATATTTTGTCATTTTTCAAAAATGGACTTAGCATGAGCAGAAGATGAGACAGAAGACCATGGAGAATGTTGTTTTCCACACAAGGCAGCTGACGGCTCCATATAAGAGAAATGTGTGTTTGTTTGTCCTGAGGAGCGGGTCCGGTCTGATTACATTCACACTGTACTCGAACCGCGCTGGAGTTCTCTTCTACCGGACCGAGACCTAGGTTTTAGCCCGGGCCAGAGTTTGCCTTTTTGTTCCGTGACAGAGTTCGATGGAGAGTTCACACCTCCCCAAACAAACCAGACTTTCAAGGAAAACGAGCTAGAGTTGGATTAAAGCGACTAAACAGGGCTGGTGTGAATGCACCCTTAGAATCTAACTGTTTTTGTTACTTTTTTTGCCATCTTATTTTATTTGTAAAAAACTAAAATCTGTATGCCTTTTGAATGAATTCTAAGACAGTGGTGAGAATAGCTATGTTGAGTGTACTGACCATCCATCCATCCATCCATCCATCCACACACACACAAAAAAATAAACTACTACTTACTACTTGTACTACTATTTCTACTTTGTGGTTTTTCACTTGTCATGGGGCTTCAGGGTACAGATCCCCTGCAATAAATGAGGGACTACTGTATACAAATGCAGTTAAAGAGGACATGGATGTAATTGGAGTGAGGATAGAGGACACAGGACAGGAGGGCTCACTGTGGAGACCCCTGATGAGGGATAAGCAGAAAGAAAAGAATGAAGACTCTAAAATGTTGCAATTATTCCTGAAAATACTTGAGACACTACATGAATAACAAGAGAAGCACGAACCAATCAGAACGCTTTCTGCAGCGTGATGATGGTGTAGCATTACAAAACCCAACAGTCTGCAGTCTGGAGAAGGTGTACCTTGATGGCGAGCTCTGCACGTCCACACTCGTATGCTTTAGCAGCGATGTGAGAGTACGAAACTCCAGGTGAGTCTCCCACTTTGGCACACACGGCTCGAGCTATGGCCTCATCTGACAGGTCCTTCTGCTGCACCTGAACACGCCACAGTCACATGACATGACATGTAAAACATGCTGAAAGGCCTCAGGTGAGACAGGTTACCTTGCAGGAGGCCCAGTGCTTCAGGACTCTGCTGACGCCCTGATAATCAGGAATCTTCAGGTATCGACAAATTTCAATAGCTAACGGATAAAACTGTCGATACACCAACCTGAAAGAGACAGACAGGTGAGCACACAAGTACAGAGACTCAGGTGAGTGATGGGAACAGAGAATGATGGGACAATCTGAGTCACCTATCAATCAGCACCTGTACGGTCATCTGCTTGAATCTGACGTAAGGAGTCAAGGAACCCGACACCATGGAAACACCCTGCACGGGTCTTGTAAGAACCAACACTGGAAACTACTGTCCCACAAGGCAGCTGTGAAGGACTAAAGGATACTGAGTATGCGTGAGCGGCATTCCCACACTGCTCTCTCTGACAGCATTCAGCACCCGTAGCTCCCTGCAGGTCGTCACAAAATGATCGGGACTGAAGTCCGTCAGGAAACACTTCCCAAAAGATGCTGCCTGGTAGAAAAGAAATGGAAGTACATGACTCATGGTGAGGCCGCCTGTTACCAAGGTGCATGAGCATGACAACATAACCTGATCTCTAAGTTCAGGAACTCACTCTCATCAGAGCCTTCTGGATATCGGTGTCATACTCGTGACCTGCTGCTTCCACACACTGGTGGACGGCATCTCCCAGCACATTCTGCTCCTTGATCTCTCTCAGGTACTCATCAGCCTTCTGACTGGACTTCTATAGGAACAGAAACCAGACATCAGTCCTGTGAACGCCTGAAGCATCAGAAACGGTGGTTCGCCATCAGCAGAGGTGTACCTCGTACTCACGGTGGGCCTCCAACAGCAGAGCTCCTGGAGCCATAGAAGCAATCTTGAAGATGTCCTGACAGACCAGGGGAACCTCCTGCAGCAGCTCCTGAGTGGTTGAACTGATGATCCGAACTCCATCCATTTCTCCCACTAACACAGACTGGTTCTCAATGGGGAACCTAAGGTCAGGGTCAAGGTGCTAACTTCATCTAGAAAGAGATCATTTGAAAAGTCACCTGGAAGATCAGACCAGAGCAACAAGTCTGTTACTGGTTCCAGTCTGAAAGGGTTTCAAGGATACTGGATAGTGTCGTTACACACTCCAACCACAAGGAGCAGTCTATCCCACAACAGGACCACAGAGGGATGCTGGCTCTTCGGTCTGCGGCACCTGAACAGGCACACATGGTAAATAATAACAATAACAACAATGTGTTGTGTTGTCACCATTGTATGTTCCCATATAATGGCGAAATTGGCTCTCTGCATTTAACCCATCCACCACCAGGTGGAGCAGTGGGCAGCTTTTGAAGGTACCCGGGGAGCAACTGGGGATAAGGTGTCCTGCTCAGAGACACCACGAGATGTGCAATGACTAGGGATCGAACCTGGAACTTTCAGGTCCCAAGTCGGCTGCCCTGCCTCTACCCCAGCTTGGCCCCCCACAAATGGACTGCACTTACAGGACTTTTCCATCTTATCAAGATACCCAAAGCACTTTATTCACCCATTCATACAGCACTCTACGAGATCTCTACAAAGCTATTTTGAATCTGTAATCAGTGCTTTGATCACATTTATTCAATCAACGTTTATTTAAACAGGTTAGTCCCAATGAGCCTTGAGGACTTCATACACCAATGGGACACACATCAGAGGCAGTGAGGGGTTCAGTGTCTTGCTCAGGGACACTTCAACATGTGACTGCTGGTGGAATCGAACCCCACAAATGTCAGATCAAAGAATGGGTGAAGGTCAAGTAACAAGGTCAAAAGACAGATTAAAGGTCAGGTAAGCAGGACACTGTACAGGTAAAAAGCCAGGAAACATACATACCAGACCACCTGTTTGGGAGCTTCTGTCTGATTTGTGTCAACTTCACTCAGTTTGTCCTGCAGACAGAACAACCTGTCACTCATTCCCACTGAGAAAGCCCCGCCCACTTTGAAAGGGACAAGAAGATAGCTACTGCTCACCTGTAGGTTGGAGGAGCCGGTCCACAGGTGTCCAGTGTCTGTGAAGACAGCCAGGTATTTGTAGCTGAAAGAAACAGACATGTGGACGATGCTGCCAGCCTGGCTAAGATCTGGAGGACACTGAAGACATACGGACACATGTTAGACAGGTACCTAAACTGACCCCACCTGGTCAACCGTCTGTCAATGTGTCTGCCTCACCACTGCTGTGCAGGAGGTATTATCCAGGACATAGAGTTCCGGTCCAATGGACAACAGAACTTTAGTCTGTCTGTCCTGAGTGAGGACAACCCAACTGGCTGGCTTCCCCTGTAGACCTAAAGGGACAGAGTGAAATGAAGGACAGGTCAAAGACAGGTAAGTTCCAGGGGCAGGTGCATGTCAGAAACAAGTGAGGGACAGGTCTTCTTGTCTTCTGAGGTTAACAGAACAATGGAGACATCTTTACCTGGAACTTCAGGCAACCTACGAAGCTTCAGGTCTTCAATGTTGGTTGCCAAGGTGAAGCGGGAGGAGCCTGTTACTATGGCAATACCTGTTCCATAAGGAGAGTGGAACACCTTTGCCTCCAACACTTGACTCTGGACCACTTCCTGTTCAAAACAACAGTCAGTTATCTAGTTAGACCTGTTCCATACTGAACTACTAATCTAGAAAAACTCACCTGTCCCCCACAGAACTAGTCAAAAGACTCACCTGTCCCATGCTGAAGTGTCTCTTGAAGGATCCAAACAGGTCATAGATCAGAACTGTTCCATCCTCCTGAATACACAACAGCTCATCACTGACAGACCAGCCCAGGTGGACCACCGGTCCGCTCTTCCACTGAGAGGCACAGGTGAGACAGGTGAGTTTAAAAGAGTCAAGCAGCGTATGAGCAAAGCTGAAGTATGATTGGCTGTTGAGGACCTCAGGTGTGTTTGATTACATACAGGGAAGCTGGCGATGGCAACTCCTGACGCAGAATATATCTCTAACTGAGGGCGAGAACTGGGAGAGCGTCTGTGTGGCTCTCTGAGCAGAGCTGAGACAGAAACATGTCTTCATGTTTACAACCAACAGCTGTGTGTGTAAATAAAGAAGAAGAAGGTTGCACGCACCGACCGGTCCTCCGTACGGAGCTGCAGCCACCAGACTGTCTTTGAGCCCATCTCTAATGTTCCAACGCATCTCGTACAGCTCAGTTTTCCTGTTCAGAGATGACGGGTTATAAACACAACATAATAAACCGTAAAATGCTACAGCCAACACTAACTCAACTAAATCAGTGTCGTAAAGACAACAAAACAGTTGTTAATCCTTTTCTGAAGAATCCTGCAGTCTGTGGTGGCCACAGATGAGGAGCTGCAGAACTGGGGGCTCGGTCCCCCATGGCGGTGGGCTTTTGTTAGATATTTATCTTGACTGGTCCTGGGGTTTTTGATCTGCTCCGAACCGGGTCACAATTTCATTGAGCAGATCAAAAACCCCAGGACCAGTCAAGATAAACATCTACCACTTTCTTCAGGCCTCTGAAGCTGGGATGAGGGGGCATCACCAAGACCATGGTCTATCACAAACCTGAAACTGGATTCTGACAGGAAGCCAGAGAAGAGCCAGCAGGACTACCCACGTTTTGAGCTTTAGTCTGGAACTTCTCAAAGGTTTTTATTGAAGTTGCAACAGTCCAGCCTTGAAGAAAACTCGGCCATTAACGGAACAAACAGCTGTTTTCCTGCGCACGTGACGCTCGTCTTCTTCCCCACCAGACTCCATTCACATTCAGTCATTTTAATGGTTCCGAATGTGAACTTTACACCTGGCTGGACAATATCTCTTCTTCTCATTCTTTCCTCATTACAACATTTGACATTGGGCGCGATGACCAGCTGTTAAAATGCAACAAAGCTACTGCCGGAAGTCACGTGACTTGTTTAGCTGAAAGAAAACACTGCCTGAAACACGACGGTACTAGCTGCATTACACTCTTTTTAAGTTTTACCTGACATTAACCTGCCGTCCGGTGCTCAAAGCTACGTGCACACCGGTCAGCTGACAGCTCGTGCTAGCCGTGAACTCACCGGTAGAAGGCATCTCCCAGCGGGTTCCAGTTGGCGGTGATGAAGGCCATGCTGCCAGGTCCTTCCGGACCGAGACGGTTACGGAGCTCACTTTAAGATGACGGTTCTGACCCTGACTTTATTCAATGTTCTAGGTTCTGACCCTGACTTTAATCAATGTTCTACCTGCTGGAACGAGGAGTTGCGCATCAGTCACCTGACTTCCTTCTTCTTCTGGGGTGTTTTGGTGTGGGCGGTGGGCAGCCAGCCCACAGAGCAGAGCGCCACCTGCTGGTGCGGAGGTCAATCCCATTGTTAGTACATTTATCTAGACTGACCCTGGGATTAGAATGACATTATGACCCGGTTCTGACTGGTTTAAACGGGGCCAGCAACTCTAAAAAGAGTCTCCCAGGGATTCAATATCCGTAAAGGAATAGTTTATTTTGCTTGCTGCATCACACAGAAAAGGCTTTGAAGCACTTGTCATACACTGTTGTGCTCCCCGTCTGCGAAGGAGGACTCTAGGCACGATACATTTTTAATACCATGGGACATCCGACCCTTCCGGTTCCTGATCTCGCGTCGTGTACCGGAACCAGCCAGCGCTGTAAACTGGAACGTCCCTGCCTTGATTTAGTACAATTGGTAAAACTGAATTCACGTTTCCTTGACTTATTAGTAGTGTGAGTTGCCGCTTCTGAGGGAGGTCCGAGCCGGGGGGAGCGTGAGCTGGAGGCGGATCTGGGTCCGAGAGGAGGCCTGAGGCCCAAGACTAGCCGCAGCCAGCTGCAGTGACCCGCATCCAACTCATGTTGTAACTAGGGCATTAACAGAGTAATCGAGTAATCTACACATCGATTGCTAGGATCTATCGAGGTTAGAAATGTTACGTCGGGTACCCGTAGTGATGTCATATTATGTGACCACCGTATGACCGTAGGGGGCGGAGTTGCACTGTTGCAGGTCACAGAGTATGGTGTAACACCGGGTCCAATCCACCGAACCAGAACCAGTTTCGGTTTTAGTTTTTGACGTGCCGCACGTTTCTTCCCGTTTGCAGTTTAATAATAAAAACTAATAGTTTAGTTTTTCCTGTGACTTATTTGCAGTATGATAAATGGTAGGAGCATAATATACGCTCCCGATGTTTTGTTGGTCTTTTTTTTGTAAATAATTACCTTTTTTTGCGTTTTTATTTATTTATTTATTTTTGTATCTTGAGATCTATGACGTCATCAAATACTCGAGTTCTACTCGGGTTTTTTTATGTTAATGTCGAGTTTAAAAATTATATACTCGTTCAACCCCTAGTTGCAACACCACTGAGCCTCTGGGACTCATTTACAAGAGAGACCTGATTTTAACAAAGAGTGATGACAACAATGAATAACGACGACAATAACAATCATAATGGATGCGTACAAAATTTTTCTTAACAAGTGAAAAAAAAAGTAATTAAAAGGAAAAGTAACAAAAAACAGCTATATTATAAAGTGGCGTAGAAAACTAAAAACAGGAACATCTGCAGGAGCTTATCAGATGTTTGAAGCCACTTAGAGAGGTCAAAGGTCGAGAGCTTCAGATCTTTTTACAAGATATTCCAGGAAACAGGAGCGGAGTAGGAGAAGGTCCTTTTGTCTAGTTCAGTCCTCACTGAGGGAACACTGCAGGTAATGATGTCCTGAGAGCGCACGCTGTAGCTGCACTCACACAGAGACATGTAGGAGGAGATGTATGAAGGCAGCAGACCAGGAAGTGATTTAAAGATGAAAATGTACCAGTGAGAGAGTCTGTGTGAAGTTAATGGTGACCAGTTAACCAGTGAATACTGGGTGCAGTGGTGGGTACGGTAGTTACAGCCAGTTATGAATCTTAGTGCACCATGATAGACAGCATCCAACATCTGCAGCATCCAACATCTGCAGGGTTCTTGTATCCAATCCAACTTTATTTATAAAGCACTTTAAAAACACCCATACAGGACCAAAGTGATGTACAGACAAGTTAAAAAACACACAACAAAATAAAATACAAGAAAAAAATAATTAAAAAGACAAACAACTATGCAATAAAAAATGAAAGAGTAAAAGGAGTATCACATAAATAACAATAATAAAATCAACATCTCACATGGTGTCAAAAGCCTTGGAATAAAGATAAGTTTTAAGATGGGATTTAAAAACAGGCAGCGAGGAGCCTGTCTGATGTGGAGACGCAGACCGTTCCATAGTTTACGAGCTGCTACAGCGAAGGCACGGTCACTTCTAAGCTTGATCTTTGTTTTGGGCATACTCAAGAGCAGCTGATCAGCTGACCTGAGAGCACGTGAGGGGGTATAAGGCTGTAGCAGCTCGGAGAGGTCGGGTGGGGCGAGACCACTGAGAGATTTAAAAGTAATTAAAGCTGCAAGCAGAATTGAAGGCCCTCCCATCAAAGTGCCACTCCGGCCTTACGGCGACTGTGGGAGCTCCAGCAACTCCACCCAGTCATCACTGCGAACGCTCTCATGCCTGTCGCGCACTTGTTCACCATGCTGTGCATTTGCTGAACCTTCGACATCACCTGTGACAGCAGGAGCTCCAGCAATGCCTCCCAGTCGCCATCGTGAACGCTCTTATGCCATTCCCGCATGCGTCCACTAGGGTGTGCATATGCCAAATCTTTGAAATCACCTTCTGCCCACATCAGTATGAGTCCAGCTGCAAGCTTTACAAGTTTGGCTAAAATCCGACCTTCCAGACAGGAGTTACTGTCACTTCCTGTTTTCTAGCAAATGTAAAAGATTTCCTTTAAGCTTTTCAACATGTCATATGTGGTAATCAGCAGTTAGCAAATACGGTTTTAGTCTTATATCTTACACAGTGCCAAGCTGGAAGAGACACCCAATAATCATCAGTTTCTTCTTTAAGTGGGCTGGGCTTAAGTCAAGTCATGAATCAACAATACCAATGTGTCTGATGAAGCATAAAAAAAATCTGGTGTAGATCAGATGATGTATCACTGAGATATAACTCTTGGAATAATGTCGGGGACGCACTGGAGTCGTTTCGTTTTTCATGGCGAGATGTCAAACTTTGAGGTCTGGCCCCGCCCCTTCAGCATGCTCCGAAATGAACCGTTTAGGTAACTTTGCGTCCCCTATGCCTTTTGACCAAAATGGCCAAGTTTGAAACCGATTGAGCGAAATCCCTAGGAGGAGTTTGTTCAAATGCGGAGGCTGTAAACCGCCAAAAAGGTGTGAAAATTGGCCGGCATTCCAAAATGGCCGCCTTCCTGTTTATCGTACAACGTTGTTGCCAGAGGGTTTTCTGTGTATCTTGGGGAATTGGACAAGCGTACCAAATTTCATGTTTCTATGCCAAACTAAGGTCAATGCGGAGGGTATTTTTTAAATTTCCAGGTGGCACTCAATCTATTTCTGTTGCAATTTTTACCACGCCCTTAAAATACGTAATTTTTCCACCAGTCCTGATGTGTCCACCAAATTTGATGTCTTTTGGGATATGTTAAAGCCCCCAAAATGCCAATTTATTTGGCGGAAAAAATTGCAGCTCGGGCCTGAACAGAGCGATTACAATAGGCCTTCGCAGCACTTCGCTGCTCGGGTCAAAATAAAAGAATCTTAAAACTGATCCTAAAATGTATGGGCAACCAGTGAAGTGAGGCTAAAATGGGTACGAGCGTTCATGTAAATAATGTCACCGCAATCAATGGATGGAAGGAAAGTCACAGTTACAAGGTGTTTCCTAACATTCAGGGTTAGACAGGATCTGTTGCTGAAAAAGAAACCCAGTTTAACTTTTAGTTTCTTTACTAGGTTTTCTGCGTGGAGCTTAAAAGAGAGATGTGAATTAACTAAGATACCCAAATCAACTAACTCAATAAGGGCACCATTCAGCACCTGGAGATCTGCAGTGGAAGTGGTCTCCAGCTACAAGTACTTGGGTGTGCACCTGAACAACAACCTCAGCTGGAGCAACAACACCACCAGCCTGATGAAGAAAGCTCATCAGAGACTCTACTTCCTCAGGCGGCTGAGGCGAGCTGGTCTGGAAGCTCAGTCCTCACCTCCTTCTACAGGTGTGCAGTGGAGAGCATCCTGTGCTCGAGCATCAACGTGTGGCATGGAGGCTGCACAGCTGCAGAAAGAAAAGCTTTGCAGAGAGTGGTGAAGGCTGCACAGAAGATGTTGGAGTCAGTCTCCCCACCATCACAGACATCTACACCTCCAGATGCAGGAAGAGGGCCACCTGCATCATGAAGGACCACACTCACCCAGCACACACACTTTTTGTCCCCCTCCCCTCAGGAAGGAGGTTAAGGAGCATTAAGTGTAGAACCACTAGACTGAGGAACAGCTTCTACCCTGAGGCTGTTAGACTCATGAATCTCTAACTAGAAGAATCACTGTGAAAAAAATCACCATAATGCCACTTTGATTCTTGATATGTGCTGCTGACTATCAATGCTGCTGATCTCATGCTGCTGATTATTTCATGCTGATGTGTTCATTCGTCCTCATCTCCTCACACAGACTCATGTTCGTGCTGCTGTTGTTCGACGTGTTGTTTTTATACTATTAGTGTATTTTTAGTTTAATGTTTTTCTTAGTTCATATCTTAGATGTTATTACTGTTTTTCTTTTACATTTTATTGTTGGATGTAACTGGGACCCCGTGTACATAATCTCGTTCCACCACATGTACCACATGAGGTGCGAATGATAAATAAACTTTGACTTTGTATTCAATACCGTCCCATTTCTGTTAGATTAATGTAACTGTAATAATAATAATAATAATAATAATAAACTCTAATAATTCGTCATAATGCGCTGTTTTGTTAGTGTGAATGTTGTTTTATAAAATGTGTAATTTTCTTCTTTTCCTGAACTTCACTGAAAATCTAAAGGCGTCTTTTGAGCCTGGCTCCAGACAGAACCATGAACAGAACCTTTAAAGGTCCGGTAGAACCGGGTCTTTCCACCCGAACACAAACACAGGAAGCGGAACAGGCTTCCTCCCAGATGACTTCATCTGAAAATCGTGTTGCCGTGGTAACAGGCCACGCCCCCACGGAGTGGTAAACAGGCTGCAGGAGCAGGAAGTTAACCCTTTCATTTTGTTGCACTTCAGGTTCTCTGCTCTTCATTTGATTCATGTGGATTTATTCTTACTTTGTGTTAGTAGATGTTTAACTTTTTAATTCTATACTTTATTTTTAAACCTTTTTACATTAAGTGCTTAACCTTTTTTAAACTGATGTTTTTGATTTTCAAACAGCTGTGTGTGTTTCATGTGTTTCATGTGTTTCATGTGTTTCATGTGAATGTCAGTAAAGTTGTTTTCGACAGTAAATCTTCCTTCCGTCACTTTTCAGCAGTGAAGGAGTTAAAGGTGTGGACGGGAAGTTGTTGGAAAGTTTTCCCTCTCTCACACTCACACACACACACACACACACTCAAAGGAAGGCGAGGCACAGACCTGGAGGCTTTTGTTGCTGCACTTTTGAGAAGTTTTGAGACTTTTTTTCTTTGACGTCGATATGGTGACTACTGAACCCCACCAGAGCCAGGACCTGATGGTCCCCCATGAGAACCAGAACCAGGAGGAGCAGGCCTCGCCCTCCTCTGCGGTCTTCGACCTGGAGAAGTTCAGTCAGGGTCCGGTCAACGCCATCACCGTCCTGACTCTGCTCGATAAACTGGTCAACATGCTGGACGCCGTGCAGGAGAACCAGCACAAGATGGAGGTGAGGTGGTCTCCATGGTCCCACCTGGAGAACATCTGGTGTAGGTTTTTGTTAGGTTTAATGTGTTCGCCCAGCTGTGACCACAGCAGCTGGAGGAGATCCACATGTTGATCAGCTTTCAGAGAATGCACAGGTCATCATTGGACCCTGACAGGTTCTGACTGTGATCCAGAACCTGTCAGAGCGGTTGTGATTCCGTCAACCCATCAGAACCTGTCAGAACGGGTTGTGGTTCTGTCAACCATCATCAATAATAACCTAGTACATCAGGTTATTGCTAATCAATAGCCTACAATTTAAAATCATGTTCATATGAAAATATTCAGATTTGAAACTTTCTGCTGCTGATTGGACTGGTCTTGGACTGGTCAGGATCCAGTGTCTAATTGGTTATTGATCAGTAATTCGCTGGTTTCAGCTGCACCAGGTGGAGATGGAGGGCGTGGTCAAAGGTATCCAGGCAGATATGACCAAACTGGCTAAGAGTCACACTCACACCTCCAACACCGTCAGCAAGCTGCTGGACAAGAGCCGCAAGCTGTCTGTCACCATGAAGGAGGTCAGTGAACACATCGCACCTGTCACAGCAGTCAGTAAACCCACCGTCCTAAAGACCTGTGGTGGTCACGTTTCAGGTTCGTGAAAGAATGGAGCGCCAGGGTGCTCAGGTGAAGAAGCTGGAGGCCAACCATGCCCACCTGATCAGCAGAAACAACTTCAAAGTGCTCATCTTCCAGGTGAGTGACAGAGGTAGGCCAGTACACCTGCATGGCATGCTGGGAAATGTCTGCCCTCCTACAGAGATGTGGTCAGGTGACCTGCTTCGCCTTTTTCTGATCTTCAGTAGGTTCTTTTATTCGGTTGTTTGATCCTTCTGAAAGTGACCTGGGAATATATGGAAAGTGAGTAATC
Organism: Nematolebias whitei; assembly: GCF_014905685.2. Taxonomy (NCBI): domain Eukaryota; kingdom Metazoa; phylum Chordata; class Actinopteri; order Cyprinodontiformes; family Rivulidae; genus Nematolebias; species Nematolebias whitei. The sequence continues at coordinate 138,447 of NC_056520.1, forward strand.
CTGAGGTTTGGTTGCCATAGTAACCAAGTGACTGTCACAGGATCCAGAGTGTAGGACATGTACTACAAAATTACAGCTGAGTTTGTGTGAGGACCACTTTCTTGTTTCTGTCTATTCTCATCAGCATTAAACGTTCCCATCCTCCCCAAATACCCAGCATTCCTCAGTCCATGTGTCAGTTAGGGTGGGGTCCTCCGTCAGCTCTGTCTGTTTACTCCCTGCACCATCAGCTGGTCAAACATGAATTTAATACCTACACCCCTGCAGGAATGTTAGCTTCCAACCTAACGCCACACAGGTTATAATCAATTGATCAGCCAATCAATCGACCAACCAGTCGATCAGTGACTTCCTCAAGTCAAGTCAGATTTATTTATAAAGGACATTTAAAATAGAAACTGTTACCAAAGTGCCTAACAAAAAGATCACAGCATTAAATGAAAAGTAACAAGATATAATTACAGCACATGGAATAAAAATATAAAACACAAAACATAATTAGAAACAATAGTTCTGGTTACGACCAAGATCAGAATCAGCTTTATTATCACTGCACCGAGATACAACGAGAATATGTCCGTAGAGTCGTCCAAAAGATGGGCGGAGTGCACGTAGCTGCTGCTATACAGCGCGGCCTTCTTATCCTTTTCAGAATACATTTTTTAAATAGATGAGATGGCAGCATAGGACAAGTGCTTCTCCAAAAAGATCATTAAACCTTCCCCGCCGGATACTGAAGCCACGCATAGATCTTATAACAAGACAACAAACGCGGGACAAGATGGAAACGCGAGAGAGAAGCAAGAAGTATATTCCAGACACGACTGACGGAGTTCACGAACCGCAGCTCAGAGACAGCCATGCCAACACAAGAGAAGGGCCAGGAAGACCAAAAGGTAACGAAAAACCCAAGGTTAACCTAGAAATAATTCTTCAAGAAATACAAGAGTTCAGACATGAGAATAAGCAACATCTAGATGTCATTAGAGAATTTATTAACAAAACAAAACAAAGAATTGAAGAAGACGAAAACCATAGCGTGGCAGCGGAAGCTAAGCTAGACACGATCGAGCTAATTGTGAGAAACATACTAAAAGCACAGATTCAAAACAAAGAAACTGGTCGACCAAAAAGCAAGGACAAGGAGGAAGAATATGCGGATTTTCAATGTACTGGAGAATGAAGAACAAGACAAATCAGTGAATGAATATGTTGAAAAAAATCCTCAGAGGAAAACTGGAAATTCCTGATTCTCACAAACTCAGCATAGAAAGAGCACACAGAGCCCTTGCACTGAAACCAATGGGAGCAGCAAAACCCAGATCGATTGTAGTCCAGTTCCTTCAGTACTGAACAAAAGAGGAAATACTGAGAAAGGCATGGCAGAAGAAAGAAATTACATAAACACCCAAAGGATATACTTCGACCACGACTGCCCTACCGCAATTCTAAACTGCCTCAAAGAATACACTGAAGCAAAATGGGTGCTAAGGGAGAAGAGGCTCCAATTCCAGACCCCATACATAGCTTCCTATCTTTTATAAGGATGAAGCACACCTATTCCAAACTGCACATGAAGCAACAAAAGATATGCATGACCGAGGCTACACGGTACGGGTGATGCCACCACGAGAAGACCTGATGAAGCTACTGGATGCAGAGCCATGGCGCATCGCAGGGAGAAAAGAGACTATTCAACAGGAACAACTTACTGGACAAGCTACCACCATTTCCAGACTGCAGGCCTTTAGTAGACAGAGAAAATAACAATAACCTAATGACCTCTCGGTTTCCTCACAGTACAGCAATTTCTTGGAGGATCAGGACTGTCAAAAGGTATGGACACTTATTCTAGGTTGCCACAGAGGGCCCTTCCCCTATTACCATCTGAAAAGGACTTCTCTCCAAGTTTTGACCCCAACCCAGGTCAGGTAAAGGGCTTTCCACCTCTCCATTGGAACCCCAGATGTCATTATCAGATATGTTTTACATTTTTTTTCTCAAAGTTCTTGTGACAATTTAAGTTCAACCAGAGAGTTTGGTAGCAAAACAGTTAATTTCACAGTTCAAGTAAATGTTATCTGAAAGGTTAAAAGAGGCATCTTTCAATGTTAACGGCATATTAAACCCAATTAAACGAACAAAGATATTGACAAAGATGGAGAGAGAAAAGGTGGATATCATTTACCTACAAGAAACTCATATAAATTATATAGAACATCGAAAACGAACCAAACATGGATATACTAAATCATATTATTCATCATACAAAGAAAGACATAAAAGAGGTGTGGCAATATTGATATCAAGTAAAGTGATTTTTTAACCGAGTTTTGAACTCAAAGATAAAGACGGCCGATACATACTAATCAAAGGAAATATAAATGGAGACACATATACATTCCTCAACGTATATACTCCACCTGGAAGCGATGTCATATTTTTTACTAATATAATGGATTTGATTGTAAATAAATGAGAAGGAACACTTATCTGTGGGGGGCACTTCAATATACATCTTCAGCCACCTCAAGTCAGAAAGGTAAGAATAAAACTATTAGTAACAAGTTCAACAATCTATTACAGAACATAGGACTAATATATATTTAAAGAGAAATATACCCAAAGGCTAAGCAATATACCCACTTCTCCAACCCACATCTGATATTTACAAGACTGGATTTTTTTTTTCATCTTTAATAAGGATAGACCCAAAGTCATCGAAGCTGAGATAATACCAATTGATCTAAGTGACCATGCTTCAATATATTTGACAATGGATATGGATGAAAAACAAAGAAATACACAATGGAGACGTAATGTTAGCCTCCTTAATGATATACAAATTAAACAGAAACTGTCAGAAGAAATCTCAAGATATATTAAAGAGAATGATAATGGCGAAATCACTCCACCTATCCTTTGGGATGCACCCAAGGCAGTACTACGGGACAAAATTATATCATAGCATCAGTTAACAAAAAGACAAAGACAGAAACAAATTACAAGAGTTACAGGAAGGATTAAAATGACTCGAAAATAGACATGCCCAGAATAATATTACACAAATATTACAAGAGATTAGAAAGACAAGAAATGAAATTAATGACTTGACTACCCAGGGCAGCACGGTGGTGCAACTGGTAGAGCTTCTGCCTCTCAGCGAGCAGGTCCCTGGTTCAAACCCCGGTCCAGGGGCCTTTCTGGGTGGAGTTTGCATGTTCTCTCCGTGCATGCGTGGGTTTTCTCCGGGTACTCCAGTTTCCTCCCACAGACCAAAAACATGCATGTTAGGCTGATTGGTAACTCTAAATTGTCCCTAGGTGTGAGTGAGAGAGTGAATGGTTGTTTGTCTCGTTTGTCTCTATGTGTCCCTGTGATGGACTTGCAACCCGTCCAGGGTGTACCCCGCCCCTCGCACAGTGATTGCTGGACATGGGCACCAGCGACCCCCGTGACCCAAAATGGAAGAAGCGGGTAAAGATGATGGATGGATGGATGGACATGACTACCCAAGAAACAATGAAAAATATGCTTTTCACAAAACAAAGATATTGTGACAGTGGTGCAAATTTTTCTAAACTGGTGGAAACTTAGGAAACAACAAGCAGAGACAACCGCACTAATGCAATGGTTATCAGTGTAGATGCGAAAAGGGCTTCTGACTCGGTCAATTGGTTCTACCTATTCAAAGTGCTAAAGAAATTTCAAATAAGTGACGTAATAATAAATAACGTCAAAGAGATTTATAATAATCCAACATTTAAAATAAGGATAAACGGCTATTTAACAGACTTACACATGAGAGAGGAGTAAGACGGGGAGGTGCTTGGTCCCCCCCCCCCCCCACACACACACACACTTTGTGCCTTGTGTTTGGAACCATTGACCCAACATAAATGACAACCAAAAACAATCAAAGGTTTCACAATAAATAGAAAGGAACACAAAATTGCATGTTATGCAGACAACATCATTTTATTTCTGTTGGACCCAGAAAGCTCAGTACCAGAACTGATGCACAGTCTAGAAACAATAGGCTCAATATCTGGCAACAAATTAAATATTGAAAAAACAGAAGCTTTCTCCTACTGGCACCCACCCAAGGATTTTAAAAAGAACTATCCTCTAAAATGGAACACTTAAATATTTAGGAATAATACTTCATAAAGATGTAACTAAAATTATGGATAAAAATTATAATTACCTTTATTAAAATGTAAAAAAATAAGACCTTGAAACATGGAACCTTATCCATCTCTTAAGCTTAACAGCAAGAATAGAAATCATAAAGATGAACGTGATACCTAGATTTCTTTACTTTTTCCAAACTACCAATATCCATCCCAAATCACCATTTTATAGATTGGGACCAAACAATATCCAGATTTATATGGAAAGGAAAGAAACCTCGTATTCGTTCCAAAACACTACAGTTATCAAATGAGAAAGGTGGATGGGGCCTCCCTAGTCTCCAAAATTATTTTATCTCAGCTCAAATTCGAATGTTACTTTATTGGTGTGAACCAGAGTATGAAGCAAAGTTTCATTTCCTTGACTGATGAAACCTTCTGGATGGAAGGTGAAACGTTTCAACAAAAAAAAAAAGAAACCATCCAGATGGCCTGACTGAAAAATGTTGGATTGATTTTAGATAGTTTTATTAACAAGATTCATTGACCCAATCTATTGTTGATTTATAGTTCCATATAATTCCACACTTGTTATAATTTCACTCTCTGTTTTTTTTCAATAGATGTCTGCTTTCACTAACAAAAATCAAATAGAGACAGAAGAGTGTAATGTGTAAAGTCATACAGGCTGTGGAATGTGAACCTTTTTTTTATTTATCTCCGTCTGTTTCCATAGTCTTCATTATTTTACTTAAGTCATAACTACAACTCACTTGTGTACTTTGCCATAAGAAATGTAAATGTCACTATCAGAAAGAAAAAAATGAAACAGTAAATCAGATCACCTTGTGTCAAATGTCACAGAATAAAATAAAAAGCATAAACACAATCAGAATCAAAAAGAAACTAAATCTAAATCGGTTTACCATGTGTTAAAAGTCACTGAGTACAGATGTGTGTTCAGGAGAGATTTAAAAGCAGAGACTGAGGTGGCCTGTCGAATGTTGATGGGCAGATTATTCCAGGGCCCATGACTGAAAGCGCTCGATCTCCTCTGAGCTTCAGCATGGTTTTTGGTGCCACCTAAAACAGCTGGTCTGATGATCTCAAAGCCTGAGAAGGAGCATAAGGATGAAGAAGGTCGGAGAGGTATGAGGATGCAAGGCCGTTAATGCACTTAAACGTCAGCAGGAAAATCTTAAAATCAACTCTGACACGCACAGGAAGCCAGTGAAGGGAGGACAGAACTGGAGTAATGCGCTCAAACCTGCGAGTTCCTGTTAGTAGTCGAGCTGCAACATTTTGGACAAGCTGGACACGTGAGAGAGAAGATTGACTGACCCCAACATAAAGCGAGTTACAGTAGTCCAGCTGGGTTGTAACAAATGCATGGACTAATTTTTCAAGGTCGGATCTGGTCGGCATAGACTTAAGCTTAGCTATCTGCCTTAACTGGAAGAATATTTTTGTCAGAACAGTGTTGATCTGTTTATTAAACTTAAAATCAGATTTTAAAACTACCCCGAGATTGGTAACAGACTGTTTTAGATATGGCTGAAGGGAGTACAGGTTTACAGTGTTAGTGGCAGAGCTAGGGTTAAACACCATGACCTCAGTTTTCTGATCATTAAAACTTAAAAAGTTTGTAGCCATCCAAGTCTTTATGTCATCAAGATATTTTAGCAGAGGGTGAATGGACCAGGAACTGTTAGGTTTTAAGGGCAGATAAATCTGAGAATTGTCACCATAACAATGAAACAAAATACCATGTTTCTTCAAGACAGACCCCAAGGGGAGCAGATACAATGAAAACAGAAGGGGTCCAAGAATGGAGCCTTGTGGGACCCCACTGGAAGGCACAGAAGCAGATAAACGATTACTATAAGCCAAAAACTCCGTTCCAAACGCTTGGAAAAACAGCCTTTGTTCTTCCTTTGCTTAAGGGAGGAGACCCCCCCTCACTGAACAACTATCGACCAATCTCGAAACTCTGCATTTTATCCAAGGTTCTAGAAAAACTGATAAACTCTCAAATCAAAAAGTATCTGGACTCACTTAACACCTTGCCTCTCCATCAATCTGGTTTCAGGAAACAACACAGCACAACCACTGCTTCACTGAAGGTTCTTAATGACGTTGTTGAAGCACTGGATGCTAAGGATTATTGTGCTGCACTTTTCTTAGACCTGTCTAAAGATTTTGACACTGTGGATCAGAACATCTTGTGTCATAAACTCTCAGAAATCGGTTTCTCGGATCACACCATTGGTTGGTTCTCTATCTCACAGACCGGAGGCAATGTGTTCAACATAATGGTACTTCCTCCAGTTATTTAACAGTCAACAATGGTGTACCACAAGGCTCAGTTTTAGGATCCACCCCTCTTTACAATCTACATAGGTAATGTACGTCAGAGCATCCCTGATGCACCTTACATTTCTATGCTGATGACACAGTTGTTTATTGTCGAGCTAAAACAGTTGATAAGGTTTTCCAACGTTTGCAATCTCCTTTTGACATCATCCAGTCAGATTTGTTCCGTCTCAAACTTGTCTTAAATGCTGACAAAACCAAAAGGGATGCCGTTTTCAAACAGGAAATCGGTACCATCAGTTCTTCCTTCCATTTTACCCTCAAATGGTGTCCCAATTGAGTTTGATTCCTATAAATATTTGGGTATCTTGGTTGACTCGCATCTGTCTTTTAAGCTCCATGTGGAAAACTTGGTAAAGAAACTGAAAGTTAAACTGGGTTTCTTTTTCAGAAACAGATCCTGTCTAACTCTGAATGTTAGGAAACGCCTTGTATCTGTGACTTTCCTTTCCTCCATTGATTTTGGTGACATTATTTACATGAACGCTCCTACAAGAACCCTGCAGATGTTGGATGCTGCAGATGTTGGATGCTGTCTATTATGGTGCACTAAGATTCATAACTGGCTGTAACTACCGTACCCACCACTGCACCCAGTATGCACTGGTTAACTGGTCACCATTAACTTCACACAGACTCTCCCACTGGTACATTTTCATCTTTAAATCACTTCTTGGTCTGCTGCCTTCATACATCTCCTCCTACATGTCTCTGTGTGAGTGCAGCTACAGCGTGCGCTCTCAGGACATCATTACCTGCAGTGTTCCCTCAGTGAGGACTGAACTAGGCAAAAGGACCTTCTCCTACTCCGCTCCTGTTTCCTGGAATATCTTGTGAAAACATCTGAAGCTCTCGACCTTTGACCTCTCTAAGTGGCTTCAAACATCTGATAAGTTCCTGCAGATGTTCCTGTTTTTAGTTTTCTATGCCGGTTTACATTGTAGCCGTTTTTGTTTTGTTTTATAATATCATTTTATTTCGTTTATTCTTCTCAATTTGTATGCTTTATTATATGATTGTCTTCTGTTGTCGTTGTTGTTCACTGTTGTCATCACTTTTTGTTGAAATCAGGTCTCTCTTGTAAATGAGTCCTCGTGGCTCAATGGGATTAACCTGTAGAAATAAAGGTTGCGTGAATGAATTAAAAATACACAAAGAGCATTGAATTAAAATTAAATCACTTAGTTGTGGATAAAAATTAAAAATGGAAGAATTTCAGACAGTTTTCTAATGAACTTTTTGAGTCTAATTTTGTTTGACTTCAGATAATGTTTTATGGTTCTATAAACTTCTTGAGGTTCTCCTATTCTTTTTCTTCTTCTTTCTGCAACAGGAGGAAAATGAGATTCCCACCACTGTTTTTGTGAAGACTCCTCCTCCGTTCCCTCGGGATGACAATTTGGAGGAAGATGAGCCGCCTGCACCAGGTGTCAGTGACAGTAAACAAGAAGCCACCTTCAAGACCATTGACCTGTCTTCTGATGAAGACGTCGGCCTGGAAGCTGACTTGGAGGAAGAGGACATGTGGTCTCAAGATCTAGAAAATCTGGAACAGTCCAAAGCTGAGAAACTGAAGAGATCCAGCATGAAGAGGGTAAAAGCATCAACAGGTGAGCAGTTGTCCAGGTGTTCATCTGGTCACTAAGGTATAACTGTGTCTCTTTGCAGGTTGATAGTCTGAAGAAGGCGTTCTCCAAGCAGAACATTGAGAAAAAGATGACCAAGATTGGAACAAAGTTGGTTTCTGCAGAACAACGAGAGAAGATCAAGCAGAAAACAGCCAGCCTGAAGTTTGGCATAAGGAAGGTACAGAAGTGTCTGCTCAGAAATCAGGTTCTGATGTTGGATGAGACTGCTGATGATCTTCTGGGTTAAATGTTCTGCTTATGTTTTCAGCCTCGCAGCAGCTCAGACTCTCAGCCTCCAGAGGCCTCTGCTAAGACCGAGGACTCACCCACTACTGAGGCTGACATCCAGGTCTCCCCACCTGGCAGCATCGAGCAGGAGGTCCCTTTCACTGATGTTCATGCTGAGCTGGTCCCAGCTGAGCAGCAAGATGTGGTAAAGGAGGAGGAGGAGGAGAAGTTGGAGGAAATGAAAGATGAGACAAAGGAAGCTGTTATTGAGGGTTCAGTAGTAGTAGAGGCAGATATGTCGGTGGTCTCTGAGGAGGTCAATGAGGAGTATGCTCTGTCCTCCACACTCCCTCAGGAGGAGAGAGGAGCAGAGGAGAAACACGATGAATCCTAAACCCTTAAGAAATCCGACCAAGCAACGTCTTGACCTTTTAAAAAGGAGCCAATCAGCATTTTGATTAACCATTCCACTGAGTGTGGACCAGAATCAGAAAAAAAGCTCCTACAGGTTTACTCCGTTGTGCTAAATGTTATTTTAATGTTCCTTAGAGGTTCTTTGTGCATTTACTCAAGGGTTTCCATCAGTGTTTCCTTCAACGTTCCTCCAATGTTCTGTCAATGTTTTCTTCAGGGTTCCTGCTGTGTGTTGATAGTTTCTCTCAATGTTCCTCAATGTCCTCCTATGAGTTCTCTGCATGTTCCTCCAATGTTTTCCTCATTGAGCCAATAATGTAACTTGTTCCTCTAGAGATTGTCCAGAACAAAACTGTTTAAGAAACTAACACCCTGTATCCTGTTTTTATGACAAAATATAAGGTTAATGTTTGGAAAATCATCTTGTTCATGTCTCTGATCTGAAACCTGAATCCACGTGTTTTGGAACAGCACTCACAGCTGACTGGCCACAAGTACAGGAACCTCCCAAGTGACACAGAGCCACATGAACGCCTGAAAACCAAATGTTCCCTTCAGCAGACTATAACTTTTGTGCCATCTCACATGAGGTTGTCTTGAGATCTTAAACATCTCAGAGATGAAGAGACTAGTTCATTTTTAGGTTGCAAGAAGGTTCTGTACAGTACATTCAGCTGTTCCACTAAGGTTTATCTAATTTTTTGTTAGATTTGAATGTTTTTCCCAAATTTCCATTCAACGTCAAAATTTTCACATAAATTATCCTGAATGTTAAACAACTTGACAAAGTTTGATTTCATCCTCTGTTGATGTATGTAGGTCCAACATTCTCTAAGTTCTTGTGTGTCCCTTGATGCCATTTCATTCATACAAGTTTCCCCAGAAGTTCTAACATTTCAAAGGGTTCTGTTACCATCCATAGAATAGGTTAGTAGTTTTTGTGATGGATTCCATGAGATCCAACATTCCACTGCAGTTTCTTAAACATTCTCTGGATGTTCTTCTAATGCCCCACAGTTACAGAAATCCTCAAGCAGTCCCCTTTCATACCTAATGTTCTCTAATGCACATCTTAGTTCTCCGAGTATTCCCCTCATGTTCTACCTATGGTATCTTTTACTAGCATCCTAATATTTTAGACACACTCCCAAATTTTCCGTAGATTTTTCTGGAACAGTGTAACAATGTTCTCCTGAGTCAGAACCCGTTCTGCACCTCTTCAGTGGCTTCACTTTTCCCAGGACTTGTGTTCTGGTCACTTGTTTAGTCTTGATTGCTATGAAACAATCTTACAGATTTAAATTCATTCATCAGTCCATGAGTCTTGTAGTCTCAAGACTAACATCTTGTCTGTTGACCTGCCTGTTTGCCATTTAGTAACAGATCAAACTGATCAGCAGAACAGATTGATATATGTTTAAATCAGTTTCTTGATTGAAACTTTGCTGCCAAAGATTTTTTCCACAGTTGTATCCTGTTGATCCCCGTATAAGCAATAAAACTTGTGACAACATGTTCTTGTTCTGTGTTTCTGATTTTCAGGTTTTGTTTTGTTTTAACTGAGACACTTTTCTTCTGATTTGACTAGATTTTTTAAAGTGTTACAAATTTTAAATGAATGTTTCCAGTTAAAAAAAACTTTAAACCCTTAATGTTTGGGATGCAGTATGCTCAAATACCCTGAAGTTCTCACAGCTCAACTCTGACCCCTGGTGCATGTGGCTGAGAATTATCAATAATTACAAAAGCAGCAACACCAGTCCAACTAGCACAACCTCATTTTAAAAGAGGATTTAAACCTTTTGACTAGGACAGAACCCTCATCGCACCGAGTTGACCCTGGAGGAGACCCCCAACAAACACCTCTGCGCTAAGGCCTCATAAGGAGAGACTAACTCTTGCCCACAGGAAGGCTGGCAGACCTGCTGGCATTCCAGACTGAGTGCTGAAACACTGTCCAGTTTAACTGTTGTCTTTGTCATTTCATCCCTCTAAAAACAAAATGGCAGCACAATCTAGGTTTGTAAATCTTCATCTGAATAAGCCACAAGACAATGTCCTCTGGCCACAATAACCCAAAGAATAGAAGTTTGTCCAGAATTCACAGCTCCAACACATAAGCTGTGAGCACGGTGGTGGAGGGCTAATTGTTTGGGCTCCTTGCAGTCACTGAGTGGACTCTGTAGACCAAAGGGTCCTGGAGGTTAATGCGAGTCCATCCGTCCAACAGCTGAAGCTTGGACCAAACTGGATCCAACAGGACAATGATCTCAAACACAGCAGCCAATCTACAACAGAATAGGTAAAAATAAAATAAAAATAAAGAATCAAAGTACTGCAGGCATCAAAAGTCCAGAACCTCAACCTGACTGAAATGCTGTAGTGGGACATGCAGGGGGCTGATTAAAGTCCTACAGAAACCACTGCTGAGATCAGCTTCATTAACCCTACAACTGAAAACTTCTGGACTTCCTTTTCTCCAGGACTGTGAGATTCCTCTCCATTTGACCCTTGACCGAGAGGACAAATTGCTTGAGAGGGGTAGTGAAGGAGGCCATCTATGCAAAAAGAGAGAAACCTTCTTTAAATAGAGGAGGAGGTCTCAGATTTCAACTGTCAAAATCCTGTAATGCAGCTTTAGGCCTGATACCCAGTCAGTTTCACCCCAATCAAGACCTTCATTCATGTGACCAGAGTGACCCATCTGTGAGTCACACTAACAAAGACCATAATGAACCCCTATCCACCTTATTCTGCAAGAGCGTATGTGGGCTGCCATGACAGACAGGTACCGCCCCTTCCCGGTTTTATACTTCCGGTGAGCTAAAGCGAGAGGCACTTTTGCTAATGACAAATTCTAGTAATTTGTGCTGTAGCAGGAGGCTTAAACAATTCTAATATGAGTTCGGGTTCAACTTGTGCTGTTGTTGGCTGTCACAACAGCTCCAGAAAACTGAAAGACGAGCTAGAAACGTATTGTTTTGCACATCAACAACTTCGAAAGGCCTGTGTGTGCCCAGCGCGTTACGAACTGCACTCCATGCCGAGGAAGGAGGATCGAAAACGAGCGTGGCTGGCAGCTTTAAAACTCAAATACCCCCCGAAGAGAGTTTATGTTTGCTCCTTTCATTTTATTGATAAAAAGCCCACAGAGCTTCACCCCGACCCGGAGCTCTATCTGGGCTATGACCGGGCCCCACCAAAGAAAAGAAGGCAGCTCATCCGGACCACTGTGAGCCAGACAGCTTCCAGCAACATCGACAAAACGGCCCAATCTGTTCCCGGTGAGTGGAATTGAAAATGTGATTTGTCCCCGCTTCACATTTTAATCATGCTTAGCTCTTATCTTTTACTGAATTATATTATTATTAATGTTATAATTGTAATGTTATAATTACTATACTGTGGATGGTGTTAGCATCAGCGCTAGCTGGTTGCAGTGTTATTGTGGATGTTAGTGTATTATTAATTTAATTCCAAAATACTTTAACACTAAGAGAAAGTACTTGATTGGCAGCCAAATCCAAATCTTAAAGACAAAGTGGTTAGTAATTAACATCAGTAGCATGCTAGCAGAGATGTATATGATTTCATGTAACTGTCCGAGAATAGCTTTTTATTTAGCAACCTGGTAAAATTCAGCCCCCAGGGCTGTAAAAGTCTGGGGATTTTGTTAATAAAGAATATGTTGAGTTATTAGAGGCAGGTTATTTGAAACAGACACAGCTGAAAAAAAAACTTCTTTTAAACTCTTTAAAGAAAAAGCTTAAATGCAACCTAGCTCCAACTGATTTTTTTAAGGATGAAAAACTAAAATCTAATCACAATATTTTGATATTATAGCATAACTTGATGGGGCTTAGGAAAATTTAAGGGGGCTAAAGCCCCACTAAAACAGCACTATTGACATTTAAGATGTATCATGTGTGTACGAGTGTGGAATTACAAATTTCCTTCCTAAAACGTAATAAGGTAAGTGACACTTGACAGGTTGTGTTACGCTGATTTGATTTTGTATTTTTGTGTTATTCAGAGTGCACCGTAGATTCACCGTCAGTCATCCCAGACCTGGCTAGCGTCTCCACACAACCTCCTGGGCCACATCTGCACTCAGTCCACACACAGTGGGAGGACCCTTCGCTAAAAGATCATCATCAATACTGCAACACGTCTGGCAGAAAAGATGTCCAGGACAAGACCACTCAGTGTGATGAAGTTGCATTTTTTCTTCTACAAAATGACGCAGACGCTTTGCTGTACACTGGTATAGCGTTAGAAACATTTAACACTCTTGTGTCAGCACTGGAAGGAGATGACAACAATGAATTTACAATGCCTGTACAAGATCAAGTCCTTATAACACTTATGAAAATAAAGACTAATCGTGTCTGCAGCCCTTGAGTTGATGTTATACTGCTGCTCTGCCTTGTGGTGTCTGAAGTTTATCATGCTTAGACGTTTGGGTTGAAGATTCTTTGCTGTCCCAGCATTCCACCTGCGCTGCTCATCTGTACATGCTAGCCCCGTCTTTCCACTGATCACAGCATTCTGGACCTGTAACAATTTAACAGACTTCAGCTATCACTGCTCCTAATAAAATGAAACAAGTTATTTACATCCCTGCTGTTGTCATTTATTTTTTCCTTTTCTGTAAATGTTAGGTTGCCTTGCATCCAGTCTGTACTTTTTTAAAAACAAATAATATAAAAATACTGTACAGCCTTTTTAATGTTTAATTTTTTGTGACAGTAGATCACAGGCTGCACAATGCTCTGGCTTCCACATGTAAACACAGGCAGACAGGAAGCTCACAGCTTTCGCCCAGTTCAGTGATTCTGATTCAGTGATGTAAATATTCTGATATCCAGATAAGTGATATACCTTCCACAGAATAGCTGCCGCATGACTGCATGATTTTCCCAATCCGGCGATACAGGAACAGCCGACCGTTTCTACCACTCCACTTTCTCTGAGCATGACCCATGCTAAGTGTTTAGCTTGACCAACGCTCTGGCTCGGCTCAACAGCTGCTTTCAGAAAGATAAAGTCGCCTTGTTTCTTGAGCAAAACTGTATCTATTTTGTTGCTGTGGAGGTAATTATACGCCTCTGTGCTTTTATAATTCCGCAATTCCTCGCCATCGACGCCTTCAGAAAAAACAAGGTAATTAATAATATCGATGTAGGTAATTCCGGGCCATGATTTCATATCATCTACCCAGTCCGTGAGAAATGATGGGTGAGACACAGTTAACGACTTATCTTCGCAGCTTTTTAAAACATCCTTGCAATGTATCCACCTCTGATGTGCTGCCATTTACTTCAGGTAAAGGAAACTTTTGTGTCAAAAACATTAAATTGCTAGCAAGTGTGTTAACCCACAAACGTAAACAACAGCGCGGGATCGCGGGCGGAAGTAAACAACCGGCTTCCGCTATGAATTATGGGTAGTGGCGCCAAATCCGGAATAAGGTGGATAGTGAGGAGTGAGAAGGAATTCTGCATGTACATCTAGCTTACAGAACACCTGTACTTATAACTCCACACTCTCCATTCTTTGAAATGAGAAAGCTCCTCAGATGAGAAGCTAAATGTCTTAAGTTACAAAATAAAGTCCAGTTGTTTTGTTTGAACCTTTTTAGATTTTATTTGCCATGTCCTGGATGATGGAGAATACCAGCATAGACCCTTGACCCCAATCTCTGGGGGAGGGGCAGAGAATGGGGTGTTCTCTTCAACCAATAGGAAAACAGCAGTGGGATTAAAAAAAAACAAAAAAACAAGGTCCAATCAGGATTAGGGGCGGGCCGTCTTCTTTCCTCCATTCTTGCAAACTTCCCTGTAAAGGATCTGCACAACTGTGGGACAACCACGGGTCTGACTGCAATACTAATACAGTACCTGTATGATTGTAGTACCAGTACCCGTTTGACTGCAGTACTAATACCTGTGTGATTGTAGCAGTAGTACCTGTTTGATTGCAGTACTAATGCCTGTGTGATTTTAGTACTAACATGTCTTGAGTGTAGCACTAGTACCCGTTTGACTGCAGTACTAATACCCGTCTGATTGCAGCACGTGTACTTTCACATGGACTCAGCACTCTCTTTGGTCTCCGTGCTGTCACTGTTGGCATGTAGCCTCCAGGTGTTGGCTGCTGTCCTGCTGGCTGGCAGATACAGTGGGCGGAGTTCTCCCATGGACAGATGGATTCTGCTGTGGCTCTTCTATGATGTTATCGTCCACCTGACTCTGGTGGGAGGAGATTGTTCTTTCCATCTTGTTCTTTGACTAAATAGATCTGTTTTTGCGTAGAGGAGGGTCCATTTGTTTACACACTTGTTCTTGTTTGCAGGAAGGTCCATTTGTTTACATGTCTCTGGTTGGGACAGTAGAGACGTCGAAGGGTCCGCTGGCTGAGTTATGTGAGTTTGTCACGTTGTATTTTGTAGTGTTGTCGTGTATGTCTAAATAGTATTGATACATTTATGTACTATTGTGGTTTTAAAGAAGTACTGGTCATCTGACGGGACCAAACCAGTAACTAAAACCAGCAGCAAACTGAAAATTCAACATCCTGGTTCCTAAAATCAACACAGCCGCAAAGAAATGGAATACTGCAACAGTAGTAACGGAGACGAAGTGTATAATTATTCACTAAATGTCTGGTTCTTGGAACATCAGATTTGTATATTGTTTACAGTTATTGGGCAAACAACAACCATTGTCACGTGTGTGACAACCCCTCTGCATCTTCACTGGTCAAGCAGTGGTACTGCAACAGTTCAATGCTGCATCACAAGCTGCACCTGTGAAGATGTGAATTGAAGGGTTGTGTGGTTTGCTTCAGCACGTTCCTTTTCGTTTCTACCTGTCCAGATCTGGACAAGACTTTCACCTGGCATCTGCTTCAAAAATAAAATGGTTTTTACAGGAAACCAGCCACATTCTTCAGTCTTGACATCCACGTGCAATACTTTCAAACTGTTGGAACGCAACATAACTCCCTGTCTCTCCCTCACTTGTTTGTTTCTCACCTGTCTGTTTCTTACTTGCAGGGAAGGAATACGGTAAAGCAGACAGCCGTTGGTTGGTTTCTGATCCAACCATCGTCTCTGTGGAGATTCTCACTGTTGTTCTCGTCTCTCTGATTGCTCTACTGCTGATACACGCAATACTCAACAACAAGTACTACAGGTAATGTTCCTAAAGTACAGCAGGTAACACTGCTGAAGTACAACAGGTAATACTAAAAGTAATGCAAGTAATCCTGTTAAAACAATTCAGGTAATAAGAATTTATTGTATGCACTGCTATTAAAAAGGTCTTAAGTTTGTTTAATGTGATTCTGTGTTCAGGTAACTAAACCATTAGCTTTGCTAACCCATATTCTGATAATTAAACTGTTAACTTCACTAATGCTAAACAGATATTAAAAAAAAAAATAGCAGAAGCTAACACAAAACCGCTAAACACCAAGATGACTGTCAGTCTGTGTCACACATCTTCACCTCCTTCCAGGTGAAGCTGTGTCAACCAATCAGTGTGCCAAACGGTCTCTTTGAGACACGCCCACAACAGACAGGAACAAGCTTGTGAAAGTTTAGCAGACTAAGTTGGAAAAATCTAATTTAGAGGAAGCTAACTCCACTAAATGTTTCCAAAATGTATGAATATACATTATCTCAATGAAAAATTAGTTCCACAATAAGCAGATTAGCAGAACTGAGTCCACCAATGATGAGATTATTTATTGTCCTGTCCCTTTCAGTCGGTCTGTCCACCTCTCTGTTAGACTTGTAATCACCTTTACCTGGCTCCAGGCACTTCCTGCAGGTCGCTCTATGCGTGTGCGAGCTGTACGGAGGCTGGATGACCTTCTGTCCAGATTGGCTGCAGGGGAGTCCTCATCTGGAGACGTCTAACCGGCTCTACCTGTGGATCTACCTGCTCTTCTTTAACGGACTCTGGGTCCTGGTTCCGGTCCTGTTGCTGCTCCAGTCATGGTTCGATCTCAGAGATTTGCATGTGCTCAGATCAGACACCACAGTCTCCAAGAAGAAGCAGCTGTAGAGACGTTGATTTAATTTTTTTGGATAAACAAGTATAATTAGTATTTGTCAATAGTCAATAATCAGACTGATCAATAATTAAAACTTTATTGGTTTCATCTTAATAAATGGTCTCTCTTGTAAATGAGTCCTCGAGGCTCAGTGGGATTAACCTGTCTAAATAAAGGTTGAATGAATGAAAATAAAATTGTACAGTGTCAGACTGTCCTCTGGTTCTCCTCCTCAGCTCTTCCTAATCATCTTGTTAACAGAAATGAAAGCCTGTTGCAGACCCAGTCCTTGCACGGCGCTGCAGGCCTGGATCTCCCAAAGCCGGTCTGAGAAACTGGGAAGGTCCAGCTGGGTGGAGATCTGAGAGGAGGGAGAGAAGGAAAGGGAGAGGAAGATGAGACCAGAAAGTTCAGGAGGAATCTGGCTGCAGAGCACCCTGCTGCCCTGAACACAACAAATCTAAACTCATTAACAAAGTGAGGAAGCAGTTCCAAGAATTTTGTTTTCATCTTCTTCTACTTTTTATCTATAGTTAGGTCATGGACAACAGATCCAGGAGAGAAACCCAGACATCCCTCTCCCTAGCAACACTTTGTAACTCATCTTGGGGGACCACAAGACATTCCCAGGCCAGAGAAGACGCACAATCCCTCTAGTGTTTTCTGGGACTTCTCCAGGGCCTCCTACCAGTGGAAAACGCCCAGAAAACCTATAAAAGGAGATGTCCGTGAGGCATCCTAATAAGATGCCTGAACCACCTCAATTGACTCCTTTTGATGTGGAGGAGCAACGGCTCTACTTTGAGCTTCCCCCAGATGATGGAGCTCCTCACCCAATCTCTAAGGCTGAGTCTGGCCACCATGCAAAGGAAGCCCACTTTGGCCACTTGTATCCGGAATCGCAATCGTTTGGTCATGATCCAAACCTCATGCCCATAGGTGAAGGTTGGAACAGAGACAGACCAGTAAATCAAGGGCTTTGCCTTCAGCTTTTTCTCCACCATGACAGACTAAAGCAAGGCACTCAAGGCTTCAATCTGTCAATCAATCTCCTGCGCCATCCTTCACTTGTGAACAAGATACCCAGGTACTTAGGGTGCATTCACACCAGCCCTGTTTAGTCCGCTTTAATCCAACTCTAGCTCGTTTTCCTAGAAAGTCCGGTTCGTTTAGGGAGGTGTGAACGCACCATCGAACTCTGTCACGGAACAAAAAGGTGAACTCTGGCCCGGGCTAAAACCTAGGTCTCGGTCTGGTAGAAGAGAACTCCAGCGCGGTTCGAGTGCAGTGTGAATGTAAACAGACCGAGCCCAGCTCTACAGGACAAACACACATTTCTCTTATATGGAGCCGTCAGCTGTCTTGTGTGGAAAACAATATTCTCCATGGTCTTCTGTCTCATCTTCTGCTCATGCTAAGTCCATTTTTGAAAAATGACAAAATATAACTCCTAAAACTGCTAAAACTTGATGCCACTTCGTTTTTATTTTTATTTACAGAAGAAGAAGAAGAAGAAGACGTGTCTTCAGAGGTTTTTGTGTTGTTTCTTTCAGTAGTTCTTGGTGCAGCACCCCCACAGGCGAGCAGGGAAATAGGTTGGTTCAACAGGTTGCTTCAACAGGTTGGTTCAACAGGTTGCTTCAACAGGTTGGTTCAACAGGTTGGTTCAACAGGTTGACTCGACTGCACAGTGCAGTGTGAATGCAAACGCACCAGCTCAAATGTAACAAAAGGTCATGAATATTGGTCCCGAACTGAACCGAGTCTACCAGACTATCTGGTGTGAAAACGACCTTAAACTCCTCCGCCTGAGGCAAAGTCCAGTAGAATAGAATCATTATTTTTAGAGTCTTCTTTCTCCATGGCCTCTCCAAATTCCTCCCATGCCCGAGGTTTTGCATCAGCAACCACCGAAGCTGCAGTTCTTCTGACCAGCTGCTTCAGGAGTCCTCCAGGGCAGTCAAGTCCTGAAGTTCTCCTTCACTTTGACGGCCTGACCAGCAGCACTGATGAACTTCAGGCCACAGCTCTTGGAAGCTGCATGTATGGTGCATTTTACACTGTTTCATAATGTAGCTTATTTTTATTTTGTTTTATATAGGGCTGGGCGACATGGAGCAAAATTGATATCTTGATATTTTAAGATGAAGGGTGACATACAATATATATATCTCAAATTTTTTTCTTTCCATAAATAACAAAAATGTATTTGAGTCAAAGCTTTGTCCCAATTGTCACACAGGCACATATCATAAACAGCTGTAACTGCACAAAATAAATGTCTAAAAAATTAACTTTTACACATATTAGTTTCATCTGTTCCTACCAAACCCAGCCGGTCGAAGCAGATGGTCCTCTAGTCCTGATCCTGGTTCTGCTAAAGGTTTCTTCCTCATGAGGGAGTTTTTCTTTCCACTGTCGCCTTCATGCTTGATCAAGATGAGAGTTCTGTGATGGAGTTAAACTCAAAGCTGCTCCTCAGATAAATAATGTTAAATTATTATTTTTATATATGAAAGTTTCTGTTCAGTGCCTGAGACGATTCTGTTGTGACTTGGCGCTTTATAAATAAACTGAACATTTTTTTAAAGACTTTTTTTTTTTTACATATATTAAATACCGTATTTTCTGCCGTACTTCTTGCACCGCCTTATAAGTCACATCAGCCCATATTTGTCTAATAAAGTGGAAAAATCCATAAATATGTCGCTTTGCTGTATACGTTGCATCTATTATGCGTCACTGCTGACACGTCACATTTGTTACACGTCACCGCTGAGAACCCGGAAATCTGGACTGGTGTTGTGCCAAAAACCGATGGGCTGCCAAATGGCGGCCGCGGGAGTGTGCATGGGAGGACTTTAACAAGAATTTAACAAGATTAACACTTAAAAACAATTAATTGTTTGCTCAAAATTATAGCAAAGGTGTGTCTCAGTCTAACATTTGCTTAATAAAGGCACTTTAATGGTCAAACCAGCTGCATTTCGCCGGGGCGGTGCAGCAGTTTTGATGGTTCCAAGCAGCAAGCAGAATGAAGGTGGGGAGAATATGGCAGGCCGATTGACTCTTTAAAAGCTGGTGAAGATTGTCAATCATCCAGGACATGGTAAACCCAAAAAAGTTCCATGGAAAAAAACGGAAAAAAAAACAATAAAGTATAAAATATAGTATAATAAATAAAGTCCAGTTGTTTTTGTCTTGAACTTTTTGAATTTGTCATTGTAGCCACGTTTACCTATTGCATGATACAACAGTATGCTATACTGCTATTACTACTCTGCAGTCCCCCCCCCTGCTTTGCTTTGCTGCTCTGTCTGTGAAAATGCTTCTGAGCTTCTCTTGCATCTTCCGAACCATAACTATGGACTTGTTTTGATCAGTTGGTCCCTCAACTCAATTTACAACATTTCTTCAAAGAGAAGACAGGCTTTAGGCGAGCCGATTTGCCCTGTTGGCACGCACACAGCTGGATATCTCATCGACTTGAAGACTTACCATACCATACCACTTTATTTATAAAGCACTTAAAACAGCAACAAGGCCAACCAAAGTGCTGTACAGACAGAACAACAGGTAACACACAAAGCAAAATACAAAATGAGGTAAATCAGAATATAGACAAAAAACGATGCAGATAATGACGACAAACCAGTGTGGAGCATACAGGATCAAAACACAGATCATCCTGTGTCGAAAGCTATTGAATAGTGGTGAGTTTTTAAACGGGACTTGAAAAACGAGAGGGAGGGGGCCTGTCTGACAAGCAGAGGTAACTCGTTCCAGAGTCTTGGTCCTGCTACAGAGAAGGCCCTGTCACCTCTGCGCTTAAGACGAGTTCCTGGAACTGTGAGGAGCAACTGGTCCGCTGACCTCAGGGAGCGTGGTGGGACATACGGTTGTAGCAGATCAGAGAGAT
>NC_056520.1:159302-164439 GCF_014905685.2 Nematolebias whitei
CTGTTCAGTGATTTGTAGACATACAGGAGTATTTTGAACTGGATTCGAAAGTGAACCGATAACCAGTGCAATGAGGCCAAAACTGGTGTAATGCACTCTCTTTTGACTGTACTGGTTAAAAATGGGGCTGCTGCATTCTGGACCAGTTGTAGTCGTGCAATGGAGGTCTGACTGATACCAAACAGGAGTGAATTGCAGTAATCAAGCCTAGATGTAATGAATGCATGTATTACTGTCTCCAGGTTATTTTTGGACAATATGGGCTTCAGTTTAGACAGCCGCCTCAGTTGGAAGAAGCATGATTTAACAATCATGTTTACATGATTGTTAAGCTTCAGGGAAGGGTCCATTATCACGCCCAGATTAGTGACTCTTTGTTTTTCTGACAGGGTTAGAGTGGAGAGGTCGATGCAGTGGTTTGTGATCGTGTCGTTGGGAGGGAACAACATGACTTCAGACTTCTTTTCATTGAAACTTAAGAAACTTAAAGCCATCCAGTCCCTGATGTCAGCCAGGCAGTTGAGCAGCGGTTGAATAGAGCATGTACCATTGTGTCTTGGGGGAAGTAAATTTGACAGTCATCGGCATAGAAGTGGAAGGGCATGTTGTGTTTCCGGAAAATAGCACCAAGCGGCAGCAGGTATAAAGAGAATAGGAGGGGACCCAGTATGGACCCCTGCGGAACCCCCCATTTAAGCTCTGCCTCTGCGGAACTAAACTCCTTGATGGAGACACAAAAGGATCTGTCAGTGAGGTAAATCCTGATTGAAAAATCTCAAAAATTCCATTTACATTCAAAAACTTGGTTAGTTGACTAAAAACTATTTTCTCCAAGATTTTAGAAAGAAATGGAAGTTTTGAGATTGGCCTGAAGTTTGAACAAGCTGCAGGGTCAAGTCCAGGTTTTTTAATTAATGGAGTTACCACTGCATGTTTTAAAACATCAAGAACCACACCTGTAGCCAAACTGCTGTAAATAATGGCAAGAACAGAGGGTCCAGTTGACGGTAGAACCTGTTTAAAAAAATGCAGCAGGGATGGGATCAGCAGGGGAGCCTTAGGGTTTCATGTGGCCAACGACCTCATTTAAAAATGAGAGTGAGATGGGGTCAAAGTGACTGAAGACTGCTGAGCAGGGGACAAGAACTGAAGGGTTGGCTGTGGAGTGTGGAATTGATGACCTAATCGACTCAACCTTTTCAACAAAATGCCTGACAAACTTATTACAGGTGTCGACAGAGGCCTCAATGGTGGCAGACCAAGGCACGTTTAGAATGGTGTTAATGATGATGAAAAGAACGCGGGGGTTGTGACTGTTTGAGTTGATAATTTTTGAGAAATATTTGTTTTTCTCCTGTTTATCGGTGGTCTGATACGCTTTCCAACATGATTTTAACATAACAAAGGAAACCTGGAGTTTATCTTTTTTCCATCGACGTTCAGCTCTTCTGCACAAGTGTCTTGCCTCTCGTGTGGTCTCCTTTACCCAAGGGTGGGACGTGCGTTTTCAATTCCTGAGCTTTAACGGGGCGACTGAGTCCAGGATCTGTACACAGGCCTCCTGATGCTGAGAAAGCAATCAATCAATCAATCAACCTTTATTTAGACAGATAAATCCCAAAAGCAACTCTTATGTAGTAAGACCCGCAGAGAGTTCAGAGTCTGAAACAGAATTACTAGCAAAGATGGAAGAAAAGAGTGTGGCGGTGGAAGGTGGAATCAGCAGCTTATCATATCACGTCCTTACCTTCGCAGCTAACAAGACGGCTAACGCTTTAGCCATCTTGTTCCACAGATGAGACTGGGACCGTGTCTTTAGTGATATGATAAGCTGCTGATTTATTGTCGCAGCGCCACCTCTCACTTTTCCTCTCATAAGGCATAGCACAGCTAAATGAGTTTTATTCCACGATTTGTTTCAGGGAAGGAGACTGAAAACACAGTTGGAGCTGCAGCTTACAACTTAACTTATATTGCTGTTTTAAATAGTGAAAACGATTCGTAGGTCCGACCTTTTGGACTTGTTTTTGGCATTGTCTACAGAAAATATTTTTCTGCTGCTCATCTGACAATTTAAATCCAAACCATCTCCGAAATAACAGCCATTATTTTTCTTTTTGTTCAGCAAGTAAGCTGCTCTTCAGATCGCCCATATTTACTTGTGCTAAACATCTGGCCACCTGGAGAAGCAGGAAGCGGGGGAGCATGTGAAGCTGAGGGGCTGGGATTGTATTCAATGAGGGAGAAGGAGGGGCCACGTGGGAGAAAGAGAAGACAGCAGGCGGATTTTCAAATATAGTACAACACCATATCGTTTGTATTGATATAGTCTCATATCACAAATGAAATTATCTCTGTTTTTAAAATATCGAGATATCGCCCAGCCCTAGTTTTATATCACTCCTTTAATTTATTTTGCATTTTATATGCATTTCAAGGCTGTTTACTGTTGTGTTTACCGTATCTGTAGTTTTGCTTAAAACAGGTCTCTCTTGTAAATGAATTCTCATGACTCTATGAGACAAACCTGTATAAATAAAGGTTGAATGACACCCCCCCCCCCCCACCCTTATTTTCAAGCCAGATAAACTTGTAAAGAAACTAAAGCAAAAGCTAGGTTTTTTCTTTTCAAACAAGTTGTGTTCTCAATCAATTGGTTATCTCAATGGGATCTCCCTGGTTAAATAAAAAGGTAAAAAGCCTAACATGCATATCCTTGGATTGTGGGAAGAAACCAGAGTGTCCAGAGAAAATTCACAAACATGAGGAGAACATGCAAAATCCACACAGGAAGACTCCAGGTCAGAATCAAGGACATTCTTGCTGTGAGGCAATGATGTTAACCACTGATCGATTGTACTGCTCA
Organism: Nematolebias whitei; assembly: GCF_014905685.2. Lineage (NCBI taxonomy): Eukaryota > Metazoa > Chordata > Actinopteri > Cyprinodontiformes > Rivulidae > Nematolebias > Nematolebias whitei. Next base: position 162,169 of record NC_056520.1, read on the forward strand.
ACTATGAGCCATGTAGACAATCCTCCCATAAAGCTTCCCCCTGGTGGAACTCCTACATGGTTCCCACTACCCCTCCTTTATGGTTCCTACCTCCCGTATAGTCTTAGAGTTGGGTAGATCCTTCTTGTTGGCCAGAACCATCAGAGGAACTCCTTGCAGTCTCTCATAACTAAGTACCTTCTTCAGCGCCTTCTGGGCCTCTGGCATACGAGCCGGGTCGCTGCTGTCCACCACAAACACCAACGCCTTGCAGTCATCCAGGTAATACCTACACACACATTTAACCAACGTTACTCCGTTTGTTTGTTTATCTTTGTTTGTTGTGGACTTCATGCATTTACTCACTTCCAGTTGGCTCTCATGCACTGCTGGCCACCAACATCCCACACAGTCAGAGATGTCTTCTTGTCCAGGTCCAGAGTTCCTACGTTAAAGCCCACAGTTGGTGATGTTTCCATCACCTGAAAAGTTCAGACAGTCTCACTTGAGACACCTGGAAAACCCAAAATGCCTGAGACATTACGAGTCTGTTTTTTTTTATCACAGATTTCCATGTTGGTTTTGACTCTAAGAAACATCTTCATGACAGAAACCTCAGCAGAACTGGATCCTTGTGATCCTTAAAACATGAGATGATCTAAGGTTTGTGTATCTTTTTAGATCAGAAATGTATTTTAATAAATACCTCCACACTAGAAAATATTTCTGCAAGTTACTGATAAAAAAAATGTGAACTTCTGAAATCAGAGATCATCAGATTAATTAAACTTTTTATTTCAAGGTAGACCTTATAAAATGTTTGATTTAATTATCAGGTTATCAAAACTCAACAATCCAAGCAAACCGTCGCAGAGATTTACTCTGAGTTTTCTTCAACAATTTTCCCATTGCCTCTCTCCCATTAAGCTCAGACTGGTGAAGAACCCTGGCAACAGTTGCTGTATGCTCAGCCAAGTTCAAGTTCAAGGATCTTTATTATCCCTGAGGGACAATTGGTTTCAAAGCCAGTCATACAAAACATTCATACTGGACAAGACATTAAAATAACAGTACAGAAAACATCTCTGTTCGTTGAGAAGCCTGATCGCTGCAGGAATGAATGAGTTTTTCAGTCTGTTCGTCCTACATCTGGGCAAAAGATACCTGCATCCAGATGGAAGACACCTGAACTCACCATGGAGTGGTGATCAGGATCTGCTAGAATCAGCCTGGCCTTGTTCACTGACCTCACCTTGTGTAGGTCATGGTGAGGCTCTGTAGGTCGTGGTGAGGTTCTTTAGATCAGTGAGACTCTGTAGGTCGTGGTGAGGTTCAGTAGGTCAGTGAGACTCTGTAGGTTGTGGTGAGGTTCAGTAGGTCAGTGAGACTCTGTAGGTCGAGGTGAGGTTCTGTAGGTCGTGGTGAGGTTCTATAGGTCGTGGTGATGTTCTGTTGGTCGTGGTAAGGTTCTGTAAGTTGTGGTGAGGTTATGTAGGTCGTGGTGAGGTTCTGTAGGTCGTGGTGATGTTCTGCAGGTCGTGGTGAGGTTCTGCAAGTCAGTGAGACTGTAGGTCGTGGTGAGGTTCTATAGGTCGTGGTGAGGTTCTATAGGTCGTGGTGAGGTTCTATAGGTCGTGGTGATGTTCTGTTGGTCGTGGTAAGGTTCTGTAGGTCGTGGTGAGGTTCTGTAGGTCGTGGTGAGGTTCTGTAGGTCGTGGTGAGGTTCTATTAGCTGTGGTGAATTTATGTTGGTCTGTGAGGTTCTTTTGGTTCGTGAGGTTCTGTAGGTTGGTGAGGTTCTCTGGTGAGGTTCTGTAGGTTGGTGAGGTTCTCTGGTGAGGTTCTGTAGGTCGTGGTGAGGTTCTGTAGGTCATGGTGAGGTTCTATTGGCTGTGGTGAGGTTCTGTTGGTCCATGAGATTCTGTAGGTTGGTCAGATTCTGTAGTTCGTGTTAAGGTTCTGTAGGTTGGAGGGGTTATGTAGGTCAGAGAGGTTCTGTAAGTCAGTGAGATTCTGTTGGTCAGTGAGGTTCTGTGGGTTGGTGAGGTTCTGTGGTGAGGTTCTGTAGGTCATGGTGAGGTTTTATTGGCTGTGGTTAAGTTCTGTTGGTCCGTGAGGTTCTGTAGGTTGGTCAGGTTCTGTAGTTCATGGTAAGGTTATGTAGATCGGAGGGGTTATGTAGGTCGGAGAGGTTCAGTAAGTCGGTGAGGTTCTGTAGGTCAGTTTCTGTATGTTGGTGAGGTTCTGTAGGTCGTGGTGAGGTTCTGTATGTCTGTGAGGTTCTGTAGGTTG
>NC_056520.1:164449-169950 GCF_014905685.2 Nematolebias whitei
AGGTTCTATTGGCTGTGGTGAGATTCTGTTGGTCTGTGAGGTTCTGTTGGTCCATGAGGTTCTGTAGGTTGGTCAGGTTCTGTAGGACTATACCAGCAGTTTTGCTGCACATCCTGACAATGCCAGAGTTTGTTCCTGCTTCTTCTTGTCAAAAGTGGTGTCTAGCTAACCAGTGAATGCAGGGTATAGTGGTGGGTACGGTAGTTACAATGTGAATCGACCAAGATACCCAAATATTTGTAGGAATCGACAAACTTAATAGAGGCTCAATAAATGCTCCGATGGACTTGTGTGTATTGATTTGTGGTCAGCTGAGGACAGCAACAATAAGTCTGTGGATGTTCTGGTGATCAATTCAAAGTTGGCACATGTTTTCCAGTGTCAGGATCTAAGAGAGTTGCAAAGAAGTTATGGGATTTTCTGTGTTTATGGCTTCCCTCAGTGTGTTCACTCAGACCAGGGTGCAAATTTTGAGAATGAGCTTCAGCTTGCTGAGCTCTCGGAGTTGAGTGATGTCAGTAAATCACACACCTCACCCTACCACCCGCTGGGTAACAGGACTGCAAAGAGATTTAATCACACTCTGGGCAACATGTTGAAATCTCTTCCTCCACATTCGAAGCCTAAATGGCCTCAGATGAGCCAGGCTCTGACTTTTGCATATAACTGAACAGTCCATGAGACCACAGGCTTTGCACCATTCTAATTGATGTTTGGGAGGATTCCCAGGCTGCTTGTTGACCTTGTTTTTTGGAACGTTCTGCATGATGATGCCATTTGTGACTACAACTCCTACCTCAAATCATTAGTTGGGGACTTGAGTTCGGCCATGCTACTGGCTCAGAGGAGCACTAGTGCAGAGCAGAAACATCAACATGATCAGTACAAGAGAGCCAAGGGTCACCCTCTGCCAGTTGGAGATCAGGTCCTGGTGGTGAACAGGGGAGCCAGGGGCAAGCGGAAGCTTTCTGAAAAATGGGAGCCTGTTAAGTACACTGTGGCTGCATCCAAACCTGCTCTTCGTGGATTGATGGAGCCATAAATGATTGGCAGTTCCACCACATTTTTTAAAATGGCGTCAACGTTGACGTACGATTCAGCGCTCAATGAGACATCTACGTATTCATGTTTATGGTTCTGCTGATGTGTGAGTGACGTGACGGAGCGTGCTGCAGTGCAGAGTGAAGGAATGGCAGGAGCAGTCCGGGAGTAAAACTTTTGGTGAGAGCTCCTATGAATGTATCATGGATGCAGAAGGATTCCCAGTTTCTTGATGAGTGGAAAACACATCGGGGTAGTCTAGTTGTTAAGTGTCAACATTTGTGAAACTGTCAGCATGGCCCCATCCCTGCTTCACCTGAACAGCGAGCAAGTTGTCTGTATGTTTCAAAACAATGGAATCTCACTGGCCAAAGAAGGATCTTTGGTGGCTGTTCCAGTAGGAGAACCACTGGAGCCAGTGAGTCATGCTGAAAACTAAGAATTTTTTTTACACCTTCACACAGGGTTTGAGGGTCACTTCCATCTCACCTGCTGTGTCTTGGTGGTGTCCTTCTTCACAGTCTCAGTTTATTATGGTGACATCCTCTTCATAGATTTACTCATGTTCTCTATTCCTTCTAGTTCCTGTAACACCTGGCACAAAGATCTGAATATCTCGACCTTGATCTCTCTAAGGGATTTTAAACATCTGCTAAGTTAAATTCAAAAACCAATGACGACATGTTCTTGTTTTTAGTATTTTACATAGTTTTATGATGTAGCATGTTTTTTTATTTTGTTTTCTATCCCTTATTTTATGTACTTTTCATTTTATAGGCTTTCATATGAATGTTTATTGTGTGCACCTCATTTATGGTTTTTATTTAAAACAGGTCTCTCTTGTAAATGAGTCCTCGTGACTCAGTGAGACTAGCCTGTATAAATAAAGGTTGAAGGAATGATACATTTAACAGTACTCCTGGAGATAAAGTCCATGCTCAATAATCCAGGTATACAATCCAACATTTTTCATTCAGGTCATCTGGATAGTTTCTTTTTTTGTGCTGAAACATTTTGCCTTCAATCCAGAACATCAGTCAAGGAAACACACAACAAAACTGATTCTTCCCCCAATAGCTTACTCCAAAGTGGAACAAACCAGTTTTGCTTGTGATAAGATGGTCTCTTTGAGCATGGACTTTGTTGTTTTCAACCAGTTTGACACGATTGTCAAGAAGGAAGAGGGCCAGCAATGGAGGAGGGGGTGTACCACAGAGACCATCTTATCACAAGCAGAACTGGTTTGTTCCACTTTGGAGTAAGCTGTTGGGGCAAGAATCAGTTTTGTTGTGTGTTTCCTTGACTGATGAAGCCTTCTGGATCGAAGGTGAAACGTTTCAGCACACACAAAAAAACTATCCAGATGACCTGACTGAAAAATGTTGGATAGTCCTGGAGATGTTTAGGACCTTGGAAATCCAGCCCCTGACTTGCTTATTTAAAATAACTGGAGACCTGTCCAGGTGTCCCTGTGATGGAACGGAGACCTGTCCAGGTGTCCCCCACCTCTCTCACACGGACTCCTGGACATGGGCACCAGTGACCCCCGTGACCCGAAAAGGAAGAAGCGGGCAAAGATGAATGAATGAATGATTATAGAAATATAGTTGATTTAAAATAAAGCTGTTAACTGAATTGTTTATTTCTGTTCCTCAGTGACTGCAGTGAGTTTTCAAACAGAGTTCAGGTCTCAATAAGAGGAGACGCCTGTAGAACGGTCATTTGGTCCAAATAAATAAATTCCTTCATCTGGTTCCTGTTTAGAGGGTCCCCTGTTCCACAGTTCTGGACCTCTGATGATGTTTAAATAAATACTTTTTGTTACGTTCCTTCATATCTGATCTAACCTGTCGAGATTTTTATTTCTGCACTTTATACAAAAACTTTAGTCCAGTCTTTGTAGTCTGATCCAAGCCCAGCAGAACTCCAGACTAACCAGAACCAACATGTCAAATGTCTTACCTTTCCTGTGAGCAGTCTGGCCAGCAGGGTGGACTTGCCCGCAGAGTCCAGACCCACGAGGATCACCTGGACACAGGTGAACAGAGTAAGGTGGATTGGTCTGTTGTTCTGGTTCTGACACCTGGGCTCTTGTAGTTTGGACTGAATTACAGATCCTGATCACCAGAACTGGCTTTGATCAGATAGTAATTATGTTTACAGACACAAACACTTTAGTAAACAACAACAAAGTGAAAACACCTGGGACCTGAACACACAGGTGCAGGTGTTACCTGAGGATAGGAAGAGGAGGAATTCTGACCCATCTCTTCTTATGTCTGCTGGAATCAGAACCAACCTGACAAATGAATCTCACCTGGAACTCCTCTCAGGTGTGTCAGCGCCCTCAGGACTCCAGGCAATCAGAACATCAGGAGCAGGTCATGTGACCGGGGCAGGTCTGACAGCATTTTTGTCCTGCAGGTGGCTTGAACACACCCATCGACTCGAGGTCGGCCGGTTGGGTGGTGGTTGACGGCGACGCGGGAAATTTTTGAAAGTTTTACATTTTCGTTTCCATATATACCGTTTTTCTTTTTGAATTTGGTGGTTGGTATAAACTGGAATGCGACTGGATCGGGATGACTACTCAGGGAGATTACAAGGAGGACATGGATTTTGATGAGTGGACTCCGGTAGGTAGAGGAGGAGGAAAAGGAAAAGCTTTGAGAGATGACAGAGAGCTTGGCAGCCATAGTAATAAGAGAAGCCTTGAAGAGCATAGTTCAGAGGATGAAAACAGACTGGTTAGAAGGAAAGTGATAAATGAGGAATTTAAGGTCATACTTCAATTCAAGAAAGAAGATGAGAACATGAATCTAAGACCTGTAGCAATGTCTAAAGATATAAAAAAGAAACTAGGTGAGGTGGAGTTTGCAAAAATGCTGCGTGATGGGAATCTGTTGATCAAATGTAAATCTGAAGAACAACAAAATAAAGCTATGCAGATTGTCCTGATGCATGCTCAATAATCCAGGTAGAAAAATCTAAAAAAGTTAAATCTGGTCCTCTGGACATTCAAAAAAACAAAACAAAGCAAATCAACAACAAAAAAAAATGTAGAAACGTTTCGTCTCTCATCCGAGAGGACTTCCTCAGTCTGAGGAGCTGTATTCAGCTCAGTCTCTTAAATAGCAACAGTAAACAGCCATCAGGTGCTAATGATCCATTGTTAGGCTGATGGTCCTTCTTGAGCATGTGATCAGCTGGTTCTGGTTGTCAGCAGCAAAACTGGTTGATCCACTCTGAGAAGGTGCTATTTAAGAGACTGAGCTGAATACAGCACCTCAGAATGAGGAAGTCTCTCGGATGAGAGACGAAACGTTTCTACATTTTTTTTGCTTTGTTTAACTATCCTGATGCATGCTCAATAATCCAGGTAGAAAAATCCAAAAAAGTTCAATCTGGTCCTCTGGACATTCAAAAAACAAAAAAAAACAAAAAACAAAACAAAGCAAAAAAAATGTAGAAAAGTTTCGTCTCTCATCCGAGAGACTCCCTCATTCTGAGGTGCTGTATTCAGCTCAGTCTCTTAAATAGCACCTTCTCAGAGTGGATCAACCAGTTTGCTGCTGACAACCAGAACCAGCTGATCACATGCTCAAGAAGGACCATCAGCCTAACAATGGATCATTAGCACCTGATGGCTGTTTACTGTTCACAGAGGGCTGAGTGATACTAGCAATCACAGCATTGTAAGAGGGGGACAGTTGAACCTGGAGGCTCCACCCCTGTTTAATGATGGACGGTTTCTTTTCACAAAGATGGCCTCCTTTACTCCTCTCTCAAACCATTGTTCCTCTCTGTCCAGGATGTGAACATCTTCATCCCTGAAAGAGTGACCTCTGGCCTGGAGATGAGTGTAGACCGCAGAGTCCTGGCCTGATGATGTTGATCTTCTGTGCTGGTCCATCCTTTTGGCCAGTGGCTGTTTAGTTTCCCCGATGTAAGACTGATCACCCTCCTGACACTGAACAACATACACAACATTACTCTGTTTGTGCCGGGGGACTGGATCTTTGGGATGAACCAGTCTTTAATGTATTTTGGGGTTTAAAAGCCACTGGGACGTTATGTTTAGAAAATAAGCGTCTCAGTTTCTCTGATACTCCCTCAACATCTGGAATGACCACTGGTCTGGGTCTGGGTTCCTCCTTTTCACCTGATGGCTGACTGGAGTCCTGTTTGGGTTTCTTCTCTGCTTTCAGGAAGGCCCAGTTAGGATATCCACATTGCTCTAGAGCCTGTCTTGTGTAGGATTTCTTCATTGCTGAACTATGACCTTGAATGGATGAATTAATGTTGGAACTGTGAATTTAATTTAAAAACGCTTCGGTGATTAACTTTGACCTTGAATGGATGAATTAATGTTGGAACAGTGAATTAATTAAAAAAGGCTTCGGTGCTGAACTATGACCTTGAATAGATGAATTAATGTTGGAATTGTGAATTTAATTTAA
>NC_056520.1:179950-191255 GCF_014905685.2 Nematolebias whitei
TGAACTTTGACCTTGAATGGATGAATTAATGTCGGAACAGTGAATTTAATTTAAAAACGCTTCGGTGCTGAACTTTGACCTTGAATGGATGAATTAATGTCGGAACAGTGAATTTAATTTAAAAAGGCTTCGTTGCTGAACTTTGACCTTGAATAGATGAATTAATGTTGGAAATGTGAATTTAATTTAAAAACGCTTCGGTGATGAACTTTGACCTTTAATTTATGAATTATTTGAACATTGAACCAGTAACACCTCCAATAAACAAATCTGATCACCAGGAGGTGCTATCAACACTCTGTACTTTAGTATTCCTCCTCCTCCTCGGGTGCACTCTGAGAAGGAGTCTGCTCCCTGTATAAAGCCGGCTCCTCCTCCTCCTCGGTGCACTCTGAGGAGGAGTCTGCTCCCTGTATAAAGCCGGCTCCTCCTCCTCCTCCTCGGTGCACTCTGAGGAGGAGTCTGCTCCCTGTATAAAGCCGGCTCCTCCCGCCTCCTCCTTCCTTCTTCCTCCTCCGGTGGCTCCTTCAAGCTCTGCAGCTTTCTCGTGCTCGTCATGGGATTCGGTGACCTGAAGTCGGCCTGTGGCCTGAAGGTTCTCAACGACTTCCTGTTGGACCGCAGCTACATCGAGGGGTAAGTAGCCGGTGGAACCGCAGGGTAGAACTGAACAGAACCTCCTAGAACCGCACGCAGGGCTCTGAAGCTGCAGGCGCCGCCGCCATCTTGGATTGCCGCTACGCTAACGATGCTAACAGTTAGCTTACAGCCTTGCGCGGTTTCACCGTTAAATCCCGTCACGGTGACCCGGAAAGTTCCGTGATTCGGTGGGAAATTGTTTAAAATGACCGCAGAGAGCTGCAGGTTCTCTTTGACTTCAGTATTAAGTGTTTATATCAAACAATTTTATTAGTTTTTAACTGAGTGGAGTCACGTGGGCTGACTGCGGCTGCGCAGTAGGGTGTTGGATTTTTTAATTTTTTAAAAATAAATCTTTGTTAAAGCAAATGACAGGTATACAACAAACGAATGAATGAAGTATGCAGAAGAACACAACACGTATATGAACAAAGAACCAGGGGTGGGATTTTAAGATTTACAGATAGAAATTGTCCCAAGGGCCTTTTTGTTGCTGGAGAAGAACGTTCCCCTCCAGAAGAATCGGTCCAGAGGACCTGACTGAACTTTGTTGGAGGTTCCTCCTCTGTCCTTTCAAACGGAGTGGTTTTGTCTTTCTGAGTCCAACGCAGCAGTTTGTCAGGAATACATTGGGTTTCAACAGGAAAATGGACTCCTGTCCATATGTTGGATTTAAGCTGTCATTTTATTAAGAAGGGGACAGTCCTCTGGCTGTCCTGCATGTGGACAGGAGGACGACACAGCTGTGGACTGAAACTTGGTCTGCATGATGCTCTGAGCGTGGTTGGTAACCATGGTAACATAATTTCTGTCCCCAGGTTTGTTCCGTCCCAGGCTGACGTGGCGGTTTTCGAGTTCCTGTCGGCCCCGCCCCCAGCTGACCTGTGCCATGCGCTGAGGTGGTACAATCACATCAAGTCCTACCAGAACCAGAAGAACAGGTGAACCTGCTGCTGATGATGTCATCGGGCCAGCCATGTCCAGCTGTCACTGCCTAAACTCCACTTCCTGTCAGTCTTCCAGGTGTAAAGAAACCTCTGGGTCAGTATGGACCCCCGGGTGTGGCCGACAGCACCTCAAGCTCTGCCCCCGCCGCCTCCAAAGAAGATGAGGATGACGACATCGACCTCTTTGGCTCTGATGAGGAGGTGAGGTCACAGCGAGGGCACGGTGACATCACAGGCGGTGGGTTAGTCTCTTGACCTGATTTCTGTCTCAGGAAGACGCAGAGGCCGCCAAGCTGAAGGAGCAACGTCTGGCAGACTACGCCGCCAAGAAGGCCAAAAGTACGTCCTCACACACACACACACACTGACCACCTGACTCCGTGATGATCCACCAAACACCATCTTTCGGCTGACTGCCTGATGGACACCTTCTACCTGACGAGTCTCTGCCTCCAGTCAGAGTGAAGCTGTGTGGTTTCCATGGTAACTCTGTCTCCCTCTCATCCTTTAGAGCCCGTCCTCATCGCCAAATCTTCGCTCCTGTTGGACGTGAAGCCGTGGGATGACGAGACGGACATGGCCAAGCTGGAGGAGTGCGTGCGCAGCATCGAGATGGACGGGCTGCTGTGGGGACAGTGTAAGGAGTACTACACAGCATTACATGCAGTACTACAGTACTATACACAGTACCATGGAGTACTACAGTACTATACACAGTACCATGGAGTTGCGCGTTGAAGTCTGCAGAACTGATGATTTAACTCACCATCTTTCGGCTGAAGACTGATGGATACTTTTTGATCTGAAACCTGCAGACAGATGTTGAATCATTATGTCATTTATTGAGCATCAATAACTGTGATTGGGTTTTTGCAGCCAAACTGGTCCCAGTGGGTTACGGCATCAAGAAACTTCAGATCAGCTGCGTGGTTGAGGACGACAAGGTGGAGCTGCGTTTCCTGTTTGAGAATTGACTGGATTATTTACCTGTACTACAGGTGTGTTAAAGTGTGTGTGTGTTTCAGGTGGGTACAGACATCCTGGAAGAGAAGATCACTGCCTTTGAAGACTTCGTTCAGTCGATGGATGTCGCCGCCTTCAATAAAATCTAATAAAGCACTAAAAACAAACTTGCATTATTTGTTCATGGATTCTTTTCATTCTCTCGTGAAAAATGAAAATATTACATGTTCCCCATATAAATTATAAATTGATGACGTAGTTTAAAAAGGCCCCAGATGTGCTGCGGCTGGCTGCACTTCTCAGGTCTGCCTGCAGGGGGCAGCGCGCTCCCGCTGGCCTCACGCGTCGCCGCGTGCACAGCTACAGAAGAAGATCCGAATCGGCAGCGGAAGCTCGCGCAGAGGAAGGACAATGTTCTGGAAACCTCCAGTTGCAGGTAAATTATCCTTGATCGATTGTTTTCAAGCCACGACCTTCAGAGAGCGTAGCCGGCAGTTTTCTGTGACGTTACCGCGAAGCTAACGGCTAGCTGCTGTGCCACGTTACAGAGGGCGTCGCCATGGTTACCGTCAGGTCCGTTCAAACGGGAGTACCCGCACTTCGTGAGGAGTGCGTGTAGAGCCCGATCACCGCACTGACATCTTGTTTTTGAGCTCATTGTCAGACACTCGTTGCTAGCATTGGAGGGTTGTGATTGGCCAGAATCTGGAAGAGCTGGGCTTTTATTGGTCAGTTTGTCCTAGACACGCCCCCTTTAAAAGCGCTCAGGAATCCTTCGTGTTTGGATGTGTCACAAATCCAGATGTTTTCACCTGCTGCTTACAAAGACTAACTTTCTTCTAAAGAGTGAAGTTTATTTTGCGTTTGCTTGTTCGAGGAATAAACTGCAGAGTTTAGTCAACATTTTTAAAACTTCGTCTGTGTAAGGGTCCTGCTGAACATGATGGCACTCTTCATAGTATTAATCTTTTTAAATATGATGGCACTCTTCATAGTATTAATCTTTTTAAACATGATGGCACTCTTCATAGTATTAATCTTTTTAAACATGATAGCACTCTTCATAGTATTAATCTTTTTAAACATGATGGTACTCTTCATAGTATTAATCTTTTTAAACATGATGGTACTCTTCATAGTATTAATCTTTTTAAACATGATGGCACTCTTCATAGTATTAATCTTTTTAAATATGATGGTACTCTTCATAGTATTAATCTTTTTAAACATGATGGCACTCTTCATAGTATTAAACTTTTTAAACATGATGGCACTCTTCATAGTATTAATCTTTTTAAACATGATGGCACTCTTCATAGTATTAAACTTTTTAAACATGATGGCACTCTTCATAGTATTAAACTTTTTAAACATGATGGCACTCTTCATAGTGCTTAGGGTTAGGGTTAGGCTTCTCTGTAGCTCAGGTCAGGTGCTTCTGCCGCTGTTTCTGGTTCAAAAGTGGCTGGACCTGGGGAATGCGGCACCTGTAGCCCATTTCCTGCACACGCCTGTGCACGGTGGCTCTGGATGTTTCTACTCCAGACTCAGTCCACTGCTTCCACAGGTCCCCCAAGGTCTGGAATGGGCCCTTCTCCACAGTCCTCCTCAGGGTCCGGTCACCTCTTCTCGTTGTGCAGCGTTTTCTGCCACACTTTTCCCTTCCCACAGACTTCCCACTGAGGTGCCTTGATACAGCACTCTGGGAACAGCCTATTCCTTCAGCAGTTTCTTTCTGTGTCTTACCCTCTTGCTTGAGGGTGTCAATGATGGCCTTCTGGACAGCAGTCAGGTCGGCAGTCTTACCCATGATTGCGGTTTTGAGTAATGAACAAGGCTGGGAGTTTTTAAAAGCCTCAGGAATCTTTTGCAGGTGTTTAGAGTTACGTCGTTGATTCAGATGGTTAGGTTAATAGCTTGTTTAGAGAACCTTTTCATGATATGCTAATTTTTTGGGACAGGCATTTTGGGTTTTCATGAGCTGTATGCCATAATCATCAGTATTAAAACAATTAAAGACCTGAAATATTTCAGTTGGTGTGCAATGAATCTGAAATATATGAAAGTTTCATTTTTATCATGACATTATGGAAAATAATGACCTTTATCACAATATGCTCATTTTTTGAGAAGGACCTGTACAACTTCCACGTTTCACGACCTGGCACCTATCGGTTATATAGGAAGAAATTGTTTGTATTGCAGAAAATGAACATTGAAGTCAATTTTTGTATTTTTGCTTAGACTACTAGAGGACAAATTGACCTCATTTCCTTAAATTAATTGTTAAAATTTAATAGTTTTCATTTGATACTATTTCTATCTTAACACGTGATTCTTGACCTGCCATTGTGTATCTATTCCTACCAAACCCAGCCGGTCGAAGCAGATGGTCCTCTTGTCCTGATCCTGGTTCTGCTAAAGGTTTCTTCCTCATGAGGGAGTTTTTCTTTCCACTGTCGCCTTCATGCTTGTTCAAGATGAGAGTTCAGTGATGGAGTTAAACTCAAAGCTGCTCCTCACATAAATAATGTTCAATTATTATTTTATAGATGAATGTTTCTGTTCAGTCCCTGAGACGACTTCTGTTGTGACTTGGAGCTTTCGAAATAAACTGAACTGAATAATGATCAACTGTATCAAACGCTTTATGGAAATCAGTTTATACAGCACCAGTTACTTGACCTTTATTCAAAGCAGCACATATATGTTCAGTAAATAGTATTGTTGACATGGTTGATTGTGAAGCATGAAAACCATGTTGGCTATCACTTAACATATTATTAACCTCTAAATGGTCAAGAAATTGGTTTAATAGTGTTTTTTCAAGTAGCTTAAAAACCCGTAAGAACTGAAATTGGCTGATAATTGAAGTGAGGGGACTGTATCTGTGGTTACAGGTGTATACCATTGTGTTCCATTACCCAAGGAGGGCGCCCCACCCTTTCAACAGAACCAAACAGTCTGCCTAGGGACATCCACCCCCACCCACCCATGTTCCACTAACGGTTGGGGAGTGGAGATTGTGATAAGTGGCCTAGCATTAGTACCGTAGTGCTCCGCTACAATTATCACCACGTGTATTACCTGTGGTTACAGGTGTTTGTTACCTGTGTTTCAGGTCTCCTGTCAGGATGTCACACTCTTCTGTTGAAGGTAACAACACAAACATTTAAATTGGCCCAGTTTAGTTTTCACTCTCTCACTGTAACCTGTGGTTCTATGTCAGGTGACCAGAAGAATGTGGAGCTTACCAGCAGGTGAGTGAACGTGTGTGTGTGTTTTAATATCATCAGTGATCAGAAAGACGGACAAAGTCTGAAAGGACAGGTGAGATGACCAGTCTTCTGTGTTTGACAGTATGTGGGAGGAGTCTGAACCAGGTCCATCTAGGGATCCGCCAAGCCGTCAGGGTTATTGTGGATACTGCAGAGTCCTGTACAACAACCTGGACCAGGTAAACACACACCTGAGTCTCTTCATGTGACTGAACTGTTAAGTCATGGGGAGTCAAATGATGACATCATTATGTGTGTGTGTTAAAGCACCTGTCAAGTCTCAGACACCTGGATTCTGTGCGGACATCGTCCAGAGGCTCCACCTCTGTATCCTCCACCTGCAGCAATCAAACCAGACTGACGCTGCTGGAGCGCTTCCTGCAGGACGTCCTACAGCACCACCCGCACCGCTACAACGACCCCAGGTGAATCAAACAAACACCTACACAGGTGAGTAAAACAAAAACAAGTTAAACTTTTACCTGTTTGCAACTTCTGTGTTTCCATTAGACCATCCCACGATGACCTTCCATCAGTCTCCACCCCCCCAGCGCCAAGAGCGAAGCTCGATGAACTCAGTTTCTCTGATGACAGTCGGTCTTCAGGCACCAGAGAAAAACCGCCCAGTTCTGATGATGGGTCCTGTTGGCCAGCCAATCAGGGAGAGGACTGCAGCATGCTCAGCAAACCAGGAGAGAGGACTGGTCTGGAGAGACTCTCAACTCCAGTCAGAGAGCAGGACGACAAAGGGACTGTTCCTGCTGGGTGCACATGTTCACCACAGCCCAGAGCCCTTCCTCCCAACTCTCAGGCCCCGCCTCAGCACCCTCAGGCCCCGCCCTCTATTCACAGAAAAGCCCACAGGAAGACCAACCGAAGGAAACCCAGCGAGTCATCTTCCTCTTCTCAGGTCTCCATGGGCCAAGTTCTCAAGCCCCACCACGAGCAACGTCCCAACACAAATAGGAGGCCCCAGACCTTGGCTCTAACAGACCCAAGACCCTGTGCCCACACAAAACCAAGGTCCCAGTTCCCCAAAGACTTGGAGCCCTGGCAGAACTGGCAGAGGGAGAGAAGGGAGGCTCTGAAGGAGGAGACTTTCTCAGACCAGAGTGATCTCCTGGACCAGACCATCGACAAGGTTGGTTGTTCGTACAGATTATTCTGGCTTTGATGTTCCTTAACTGATTAGAGAAAATTATTGACCATTCATATTACTTTTATTAAAGCCAGTTTACAAGAGCTTTACAGAACAAAAAGGTTTAAACATCCACTTTTTAATTAAAAAACTGAATTCTCACTTTAATCCAACCAACCTAAACTCCAAGACAGATCTGACCATTTTGGTTTCTAACAGATGTGATGTTATCCTCACGGACAGAAACCAGATCTACCGTTCAGTTTCTAATGTAGAATTTTTTAAAATAATTGTCATGGGAGACTAAGAAAGGACAACATACTAACCCAACATACATACTAAAGCTTGATCATCTCAATATCAAACTATCAGTCTTCATGATTATACCAGGCCAGGTCTATCAGTCCTGATCTCATCCTGCAGGATGCAGTGGCACCCAGGTAGGTAAAGAATGGATCCCAGGTCCGATATCCTTCAAGGCTGTATATGGAATGATATCAGCCAGAGTCTGCTTACACTGACTGAGGGTGGGGGCTTTATCACTGATCCATACTGTCAGGATGCATTTCCAAGCACAAGTATGTAAAAGGCAGTTGTTGCAAATGTCAGCAGGAAGCTCCTCAGTCAGTCCCAATAGGCAAGTCCTTGTGCTCAGAAGCAGACTGCACTTAAAATATATATCAAACTGTTGAACTATTGCACCACAGAACTGTTGAATATAGGATCAAGTCCACAAGCAGTGAATAAAAGATCCACCAGCAGATTGACATTTAGTACAGAGTTCTGATAGCATTGGATTCATTCTGTGCCTGGCCTCAGGAGTGATATATAGCCTGTGCAAGATCTTAAATCATCTCTCCCAAGAGGAGTTAGACACCAGAACCTTTGAGGGCTGACTGCACAAGGCCTCCCAGTCCTCAGTCTCTATTATACCCACATCAGTTTCCCATTTCAATTATCAACATTGAGATCACTGAGGGCCCTATACACTTTCTGAGTGAAAGATTTGGGCTGAGTATTATTCACTAATAGGGACTCTATTGGAGAGATGGTCAGACCACCAGCAAACTCTTTCAACTTACATTGAATAAAGTTTCTGACTTGCAGGAATTTAAAGAACTCTTTATTGGTAACGCCATATTTACTTTTAATTTGTTGAAATATGAGAATGGAGCCTCCCTGAATCATGTCTCCCACAACTTTTATACCCCTGTGATCCCAGTTAGCGAAACCAGACCGAAGTCCAGGTTGAAAGTCGGGGTTCTCATGAATAGGAGTTAGCAAGGAAAAACATCTGTTATCTCCTTCAAATTTCCTGATTTTACTTCATATGTTTAACATGTTATTTAAAAGCATATTGTCTTTTACCAACTCCGCAGCCCTAGCAGATGAGACATATAACAGATTCTGTAAAGGCCTAAACCATCTGGTTCACAACTGAGCCAGACAGAGTCGGGGTCATCTAAACACCATTCCAGAAGAAACCTACACTGTACAGCTCATAGGTAAAGAGGAAATGAGGGTCCTCCCCTTTTAACTGGTAAACAGAGATTTTGTTACGCCAAATAAAATATATAATAGAGCTATTTAAAGTTGCACTAACCTTTGATAGCCAAATTGGCAACATCTGAAAACAATACAGGAGGCGGGAGAGAGTGTTCATCTTAATCAGATGCATACGACCCTAAAAGGACAGAGGCAAGCCACACCACCTATCCAGGTCCTGTTTTATGGTATGTATAAGAGGTGCAACATTTAATTTATATAAATCTTTCAAGTTTGGTGAAACTTATACCCAAATATAAAGTCCTGTTAGAGACCAATGAAAGGGGTGCGAAATGCTTGAATCCAATGTTTGTGAGCAACCGAGAGGCAAGGCTTCACTTGTAGAAAAATAATTTTGTAACCAGAGAAAGAGCAATAGCTATCAATTAATTTGATCAATTTAGGGATAGAGTGTGTGGGAGAGTCTAAAAAGATCAGAACATCATCCGCATACAGCGAAATCTTATACTCGTGATTATTTAAGCAGACCATCTTGTCTAATGGTGGAGGCTAAAGGCTCCATAGCTAGTGCAAATAATAATGGGCTCAAGAGACAGCCTTGTCTAGTACTCCGTTCAGTCTTGAAATTACTAGATCTGAGTCCATTTGTGATCACAGCTGAAAGAGGTGATGTGTACAGAATTCAAATCCATCTTCCGGTAATATAAACCTCCCCTAGGCCGAATCGTTGGAGTGCGTAGAAAAGGTATGGCCACTCCAGCCTGTCAAACACCTTCTCTGCATCGAGCAAAGTGACCAGAGCTTCTGCATTATACAGAGAGGAATGCTGAATAATGTTGAGTAGACACCTCACATTGTGCGAAGAAAACCTTCTACGTATGAAACCAGTTTGGTCATTGGAGGGAGACCCATTTTCAACCATGAAGCCATGATCTTTGCCAGAAGCTTCAAGTCAACATTTAGAACTGAGACAGGTCTGTATGAAGAGCGTTCTTCAGATGGTTTCCCCTTTTTCAGCACCAAGGAAATATTATCCTCAAAAAGAGATGGAGGGAGAGCCCCAGCGAGAAACAAAGATTTCAACATATCAAGTAAAGGGTTAACTAGGATGGAATTAAACTTTTTATAAAATTCTGCATTAAAACAGTCAGGGTCTGGGGCTTTGTTGTTGGGGAGTAATTGGATACAATTCCTCATTTCACTTAGAGTAATTGGTTTGCACAGGCTATCCCTCTGTTCACCTGAAATTTTAGGTAACTCCACTTTGGTGAAAAAAATCACTCATATCTTCTTCTGACAACAGGTTAAACTGTGAAGTATATAACTGCTTGTAAAATTATTTTAAAGTGTTGTTCATTATTTTATTGTTATAATTACGTACACCGGTTGAATCTTTAATAAACAAGATAGTCTGAGTTGGGGCCCTGTTTCTAAGAAGGTCGGCCAGGTATCGATTAGGCTCATAGGCGTTGCAACCATTATGTGAAGGGGACAAGTCCCCCCCACATTAAAAAAACGTTCATTTGGACCCCCCCACTTTTACTATGAAACATTAGTTCAGGCGGCACAGTTTCTCTTTCTTCGTGAACTAATCCATTCCACTTGATTAATAGGAGAATACTCAAGCTACTAAAACTCCACTCCAGGTTTTCCTGGTTACCTCCAACTCTCCACCGTCCCTTCCTGCCTCTTGCCTCGGCAGAAAACGTGCACAGGTGGAGGAGGTGGAGGTACCTGTGTTCCTCGCTCGCCAGTTTAGCAGCTTAGTGTGGGCAGTGGTTGACCAGGGGGTTGATCATCAACATGTATTCATGTTAGGAGGATGTTTGAGAGGAGCTACGTCTGTAGCATATTATCTCAGCAGTAACTGTGACGCTGCAGGTGTAAGACTCTGTGTGTTCAGGTGCATTAAAGTTAAAATGTCTTTAAAACCCCACACCTTACTGTCCTCAAGCTTCATGAGAATCATCATTTAGATGAGGAGTGTTGAACACAAGTAAAAAAAGTCCAGTGGTGATGATTTTTATTTCTCTATAGACAAATAGTGCCGACCTGACGCTCTGTGTTAAAGTGTATTAAAGTTAAAATGTCTTTAAAACCCACAGCTGAATTTACACAAAGTTGGTGAGAAACATGTTACAAATGTGTGGAATTAAAGGAAATCTAGGTGAAATGTTGCTTTTTTGTACATTAGTGAACACCTTTATTTATGCGCACACACACATCGTGTCCCCCCCACATTACGGATGCTTCTGACACCCTTGATTAGGCTTATTAGCAAACTCATCTTTTGCCTCATGAAAAATAGACTTTTCACCGTTCTTTGTTAGTAAAGACTCCAAAGCAGTCTTAACTATTTGTATTTCATTATCTAATTCTTCTGACGGACATGGATTGTGTTGGGTCTGAAGTTCATGCAGCTCCATTTCAAGTTTTCTTTGCCCTTCTATTCCTTTTAAGTCCAGCGGTATCTCATAATCAGATCATAATCTCATAATCAGGTCTCCCTTGTAAATGAGTCCCCGAGGCTCAATGGGATTAACGTATAAATAAAGTTGAATGAATGGTATAAGATTCTAAAAAAGTTAAATCTGGTCCTCTGGACATTCAAAAAAACAAAACAAAGCAAATCAACAAAAAAATGTAGAAACGTTTCGTCTCTCATCCAAGAGACTTCCTCAGTCTGAGGAGCTGTATTCAGCTCAGTCTCTTAAATAGCACCTTCTCAGGGTGGATCAACCAGTTTGCTGCTGACAACCAAAACCAGCTGATCACATGATCAAGAAGGACCATCAGCCTAACAATGGATCATTAGCACCTGATGGCTGTTTACT
>NC_056520.1:191655-210430 GCF_014905685.2 Nematolebias whitei
GGATGAGAGACGAAACGTTTCTACATTTTTTTGTTGATTTGCTTTGTTTTGTTTTTTTGAATGTCCAGAGGACCAGATTTAACTTTTTTAGATTTTTCTACCTGGATTATTGAGCATGCATCAGGATAATGGTATAAGATATTATCAGCCCTTGGGCATAAGCTTTCATGGTATCCCACAACAACCCAGAAGATACATCAGGAGTCATATTCTCCTTAAAACAATAATCTAAATGTTTTTAAAGAAATGTTTCAAATTTTGGGTCTTGGTTCAAAAATACACTGCATCTCCAAGTTCATTCATACCTGGAAGTGCACTCAGTCATCTGGGATTCCAGGGGACGACCCTCTGCACCGAGAGGCTCCATCCAAAAAGGAACTACATCTCTGGGATGTTTGAAGACTTTTTCCTGCCCGTTATGTTTGATTGTTGTGTGTTTCCATCACAGGCAGAAACTAGATCTACCGTTGGGTTTCTAACGTTGACGGAACGTCATCATCACCTGCAGAAACTAGTCAAAGCGTTTCGTTTTAACAGGGCATCACCCTCAGTACAGGAATTGAAAGCTGGTTCCAGGGTCTTGGTTAAGTTTTGTCTGGTTTTCAGGTGATCCAAAGGTGTTGCCATGGCATCAGTTCAGCTTCTCTCCAGCAGGAGGAGACAGAGAGCCTTTGTCTCAGCTTTCCTGTTTCAATGGCAACAGAGAGCAACTGGGACTCACCTGTGCAGGTATGTCATGTGTAGCTTAGTTGCAGGAGAACTAGTTTTTGGATTTAAAGGTTCTGATTGTGGATGCTCCATTTGCAGATGTTTTTTCAAAGAGCAGGAAAAGTCACTGACATACCTGTCCAGGTGAGCCAGACAGAGAATCGAGACATCAGTAGTCTCATGGACGTTCAGGTGGACATGGTGGACCAGCTGTACTTCAAACAGCTTGACTCCGCCCTTCTCGGAGGTGGAATAACGCAGGACGAGGGGTTCTGGACCCTGCCCATAGAAGAAGTCCTGCCGGTTCCAGAACATATCCCGGAGTCCTTCAGGGGGAAGACCTGGACCCAGATCGAGCAGGAGGACGAGGAAAAGGTGGAGAGACTAGTTGGACAGTTCAGACGAGGAAGATTCATCTGCTACTTCGACACCGAGTCCCTGGCCAGGTGATGGACCCACTCACCTCTTCAACTGTTCACTCTGTAACAGAAACCGGCGCGTTCCTGACATTAAACACCTGCTT
Source organism: Nematolebias whitei (assembly GCF_014905685.2). NCBI lineage: Eukaryota > Metazoa > Chordata > Actinopteri > Cyprinodontiformes > Rivulidae > Nematolebias > Nematolebias whitei. Next base: position 192,887 of record NC_056520.1, read on the forward strand.
ATGTTGATCACAGGTACGGTGGGAGGAGCCAAAAGAAAACTCTGCTCACTGAAACCAAGAAGGTGGAGTCAGACACAAGTATGCTGCCCTTGATTGACAAAGTAGATGATGATGACTCTGCATGCGCGAGGAGGAAGAGGAGGCGGAGCTTTAGACTAGCATCCAGGTGTCAGGTGAGTCAAATGCGCACTTTTCATCTTCTCTGAAAGTAAAAGCCTCACCTAGTTTTGTTTTTTCAGGTGGTTAAAGTGAGTCACAGTACTCAGACCATTCGATTGGTTGTTCCAGCTGTACAGTACCTGTTTACAGAGACTCCGCCCATCAGCGTACCTGCAGCTAATCAGAGAACACCTGAGATGCAAACGTGGCATTGTTTACCTCCGTCGTACTCCAATATAATCACACCCGTGCAGCCGGGCACCTCGCTTGTCTACCTGCTCTGCTCCCCTTCAGGCTCCACCACACCAGAAGGATCCACCCCAAAGCGCAGCAGAAGGCGGCGGCGGCCAGTTGACCATCAGGGGTTACAGGTCAAATACAAGAAACTTCCTATCCGGTTCTACGAGCCTGGAACGAACCGCATCCTAAAGAAACCTCCAAAACGCATAATGTGGTACAGAGGCTCCGCCTCCTTGGGCCCGCCGCCGCCGTGTGTCCGTCAGTTGTTCCGAAGCCTGAGTCCAGACCTTAACAGTGATCAGCTGTGGGAGGAGGGGCTTATAGGTGACACTAGAGACTCAGTTCAGACTGACCGGAAAGGGGGGAGGACATGTCAGGCTCCGCCCACTTCTCTCCACAGCAGATCAAAGCAAGAAAGTGGTGGGAGGCCACGCCTCCCACCTCCCACCTCCAACAGAAGAACCATAGTTGAAGCCCCGCCCCTACAACCTAGAAGAAAGAGTCTGCGACGAACAGCACCTGTTAGAAAACTCAGGCCCCGCCCACGTGCCATCTCGCAGTCAGAGAGGGCGAGGCAGTGAGAATTCACCTGTCCAGGTAAAACCTCCTGTGCTGTATGCAAACCTGCTGGGGCCAAAACTAAAGTGGCACAAGACAAACATGAAGTTAATTTTTTTTCTTTGTCGCAGAACATCAGCAGTTCAAACCAAAACTTTTACATTTTAAATAAATATTATCTGAGAAATCATTTAAAATGTGAACATTATTTGATACACATTTACAGTTTGTTGTGTCTCATGGCATTAAAATAAATTTATAAACTGTTTTTATGTTTATACATTAAAAATAGTTTTTATTTAAAACTAGACTTTTTATATCTTAGAGGGTCGATGCTATTCACCGTACAGTAATTCTGACAGTGGTTTCCATGGAAACACTGGTATCATTTTCACAGGTGAACTGCTTTGATACTTTTTTATTTTTGTGTTTATTGAAATACAGAAGAACTTCTTGAGAATAAACATTTTTATAACCTGAACCTGCGTCGCCTGTTTGTTCTCAAACCGTCCACCAGGTGGCATACTGAATCTCCCACCTGTTCTGCTGCCTCCAGAAGCTCCGCCTCCCGTCTCTTACCTGGACACAACAGTTTAGTTTAGCATTGTGGGAATCTTAAAGTTGGACACATGTCTCTCCATCTGTCTGTCTCACCTGTCCGTCTGTCTGCCAAGGTGTTGTCCATCTCTGTCTTCAGTCCGGCAACAGTTTCCTGCAGCAGCTGTTCTGGACTACACTTCCCACAATCCTTTTCTTTAGACAAAATGGCGTCTTCTCTCTTTAACCCTGCTCCCTCAGGCCAACCCTGCTGCTCTATTGGCTGATTGTGACACATCATCGCAGGCTCCTCCTCCTCACTGAGGTCATGTGACAAAGTTGCGTCCTGCTGGATTGTGGGAGATGGAGTCTGCAGCTCGCTTTGGCCCCACTCGCTCTCCTTTAGCTCCTCCTCTGAGGTTGATGCAGTGTCTGAGGTCTCTCCATCTGCATGCTCTGTGTTAAAGCTCAGAAGCGTGTTGTTGGCGTGTTGTTGGGCCTCCATCTTGTTTACAGCCTGTCACAGAACAGAGCAGAAATTAACTCCCACAATGCGCCTCACCATTCAGCAGCTGTAGAAAGACCCATTTTCATATTTGCACGATTCACCTGTGAGCAGGTAAAAAAAAAAAAAAGAGTGTTGGCTCTTTGATGAAAGTATCCTGATGCATGCTCAATAATCCAGGTAGAAAAATCTAAAAGAGGACCAGATTTAATTTTTTAGATCTTTGATGAAAGGTTTTCATCTAACAACTAAACAACAACTATTTTTCAACAACAACAATTTTTTAACAAGAAGAAAACAACAATTTTTCAAAAATAAAACAAATTTTCAACAACTAAAGGATTATGTTTATGGCAGGCTGTAACAACATCTTGGTCCATTTATCTGCAAAAAAGAGGAGCAGCGGTTCTACTCCAAGTCTCTCATGGAAAAATGAACCTCTCACCCCGTCTCTAAGGAGAGTCCAGTTTCCCTGCAAAGAGGAATTACTGTATCGAGACCTCAGATTCTGTCAGTCTCTACCCAGAGGTCAGGGACAGAAATTAAATCTGTAGCATTTTTCATGACCCCGTCTCTTCAAACACTGACGTTAAGGAGAACACGAAGTGAAGCTGCTGGAGAACTAGACCAACGGGGAAACAACCGTTGACACAACACCGGGGCGGATGTAAAAGCAGAACACCTGAGTGCCCTTACACCGCCACCATCACGACTGTCCCTCGTTGACCAGAAAGACGTCTTGCTGACTGTGTGTCCTTCAGGAACTGAAGAGTCCCAGTCTAGATGTTCAGATCATCGCCCAGTCTGCACAGGTGGGGGTCGATGAACGTCCTCTTCCATCCTGATTGACTGCAGGTTGGTTCTGTCTCACCTGTGGTTCTGTGTCTCACCTGTGCCAGCATCCCCTGTAGCCGGTCGTTGTGCTGTCTGAGCGTATCCATGGTAACCTCCATCTCGGCACACCGGTTCTCCAGGACGCCCTGTTCTGATTGGACGGCAAATCTCCATGCCTGCAGTTGCTGCTCCAGCAGCCTGAAAAACAAACAAAACAATAAACAAATAAACAACTGAGCTTTATGGCTGAGATGGTTTCCAGTCTCACCACTTGTCTCTCTGCAGGCTCCTGACTTCAGTCAGTAGCTCCGCCCCTGCTGCCACCTTCGGGAGGAAACGCACACCGTTACGTCACATGACATCATCAAGCTGCTGCTGAAACTGTGAGATCATCACCTGGCGACCCTGCAAATCCTCGTCTGTCTGCAGAGATTTAGAGGAGCATGAAGGAGGAGGAGCCAGCACTGATGCATCATGGGAAACAGCTTCATCTGACAGGGCAATCTGAGCCAAGTCAGCCAATAGTGTTGAGGCATCGGAAGGGGGCGGAGCTCTAAGAAAAAATTATGTTTGCGCACGTTTAACTTGGTAAATGTCACCTGTACACCTGTCTCACCTGTTCTGGGTCTCCCCTGGCTCCACCCACTTTAGAACTGTCCTAAAAGCTTCTCTCTGAGTATGTCGCCGTGGTAACAGGGCATGGCGAGCATTACGCACCAACGAGGACAGAGACTCTCTCCAGGTGGGCTGAAGAAGAAAGACAGGTGTAAAGTTGTCCCCCTGGGTCTCACACTGTCCACATGTCCTGTTTTCTGGTTTTGTCCTCCTTTTCTAACCTGAGTACAGAACTCAACCACTGGATGGTGGACTCTGTGCCTCCTGGTCTGTCGGTTGGTCAGAAAGCAATTCTGACACACGTGGACGTTAACGCACTTTTTACACCTGTATCTGAACACACACACACACACACACATACACAGGAGTCACAGGTGTTGGACCTCATCAGAGTCCAGTGTGTTTTCTCAGGAAGACTCACCTGAGGCCGGTGATGGGAAACGTCTTGCAGGTGTGACAGCGGACGGCATGACTGATCTTTTGACTGACTGACAGTCGGTACAGTGTTGGTAACCATAGCAACAGTCGTGGCTCACTTTGTAGCCATGACAACATGTGTTCTTCACTCACTGTTAGAGCAGGCACCTGTAAACACAGTCACCTGGTTGTCACGGTAACCATATCTCTGTGCAGCATTTGGATGTTCTCACCTCCTTAAAGCATGAGCTCACAGCTGCCTCCATGCTGCCAAACACACCGTCCTCCTGCACCGCCGCCGGAACCTAACAGCCACATGTTAGAGAGCCGCTGGAGAACAGGGCATTTTGGGAGATGTAGTCTGAACTGTGTGTACCTGACTGAGGTCTTGGAGCATAGATCTGAGTCCAGACATGCTGACAGATCCTGCAGTGTTTCCTGAAACCCTCACAAGACCTGCAGGATACAACATTAATCTTTTATTTTGAAAGTCCAGTGAGAATGTTCTGCGGTCGTGTTTGTTTATGAATCATTCGCAGTAAAACTGGACGAAAGTCCAAACACACATCTCTGAGTTCCATGCACTTACTTGTGTATTTCACCAGCAGGTTGTCTGCAGACAGAGCAATCAGAGCCGTCTGAAGAGAGCGAGACGACACACAACCGGTCTGACCGCTGAAACACACAAGAGACACATGCAACACAAACACAACCATTGGATCTGGTTTAAACTGCACTCAGGCTCAGGACAGGTACTGACCTCTCCAAGAGCCTGAACATGAGGCTGCACAACTCCTCTGGACCCCCTGCATGCACACAACCTGCTACTTCCTGTGACGCCCTGACAAACATCCTGTCCACAACACGGCCAACTGCGTCTCTGTCCATCATGACATCCTGAGTCAGATTGGCCCCGCCCTCCTCTTGAAAGGCAGCCATGATGTGTGGAACTAACACAACATCCACTGAAACAGAATCAGAGCAGGTTGAAGTTCATCAGGATTAAAAAATGATCAAATGAACATGTTCAGGATGAAATGAGTCACCTGAACATGTTTAATATATCTTCTTCTTCTTGTGAAGCAAATATGGCTGTTTACTTGTCTTGCAGTGATAGACTGCAGGCTGGACCCCAACTTGATGCCGTGGCTCTGTGGAAGTGCAACATCAAGGCCAGATTGGCGTTGGAGTTTTGCTTCCACAGAGACACTGGACCCCCTCCCTGGGCTGCCACCTTACCGTGGTGGAGGGGTTTGAGTGTCCCAATGATCCTAGGAGCTATGCTGTCAGGGGCTTTATGCCCCTAGTAGGGTCACCCATGGCAGACAGGTCCTAGGTGAGGGACCAGACAAAGTGCAGCCCAAAGACCCCGATGATGACACAAATAAATGGACCTAGTGTTCCCTTGCCCGGACGTGGGTCACCGGGGCCCCACTCTGGAGCCAGGCCTGGAGGTAGGGCACGCGGGCGAGCGCCTGGTGGCCGGGCTTTTACCCATGGAGCTCGGCCGGGCACAGCCCGAAGAGGAGACGTGGGTCCCCCTTCCCATGGGCTCACCACCTGTGGGAGGGGCCAAAGGGGTCGGGTGCAATGTGGGATGGGTGGTGGCCGAGGGCGGGGACCCTGGCGGTCTGATCCTCGGCTACAGAAGCTGGCTATTGGGACGTGGAATTTCACCTCACTGGTGGGGAAGGAGCCTGAGCTGGTGTGTGAGGCTGAGAGGTTCCGGCTAGAAATAGTCGGACTCACCTCTACGCATGGCTCGGGCTCTGGAACCAGTTTCCTTGAGAGGGGCTGGACAGGCGTGGGCGTACTTATTGCCCCCCAACTTGGTGCCTGTGTATTGGGGTTCACCCCAGTGAATGAGAGGGTGGCCTCTCTCCGCCTACGTGTGGGGGGACGGGTTCTGACTGTCGTTTGTGCTTATGCACCAAACAGCAGTTCAGATTATCCACCCTTTCTGGAGTCCTTGGAGGGGGTACTGGAAAGTGCACCTTCTGGGGACTCCCTTGTTCTGCTGGGGGACTTCAATGCTCATGTAGGTAATGACAGTGAGACCTGGAGGGGTGTGGTTGGGAGGAACGGCCCCCCTGATCTGAACCAGAGTGGTGTTCTGTTGTTGGACTTCTGTGCTCGTCATGGATTGTCAATAACGAACACCTTGTTCAAGCATAAGGGTGTCCATATGTGCTCTTGGCACCAGGACACCCTAGGCCGCAGTTCGATGATCGACTTTGTCATCGTCTCATCTGATCTGCGGCCACATGTCTTGGACACTCGTGTGAAGAGAGGGGCGGAGCTGTCAACTGATCACTACCTGGTGGTGAGTTGGCTCCGATGGTGGGGGAGGATGCCGGTCAGACCTGGCAGACCCAAACGTATTGTGAGGGTTTGCTGGGAACGTCTGGCAGAGTCTCCTGTGAAATGGAGTTTCAACTCCCACCTCCGGGAGAACTTTGAACATGTTCCGAGGGAGGTGGGGGACATTGAGTCTGAGTGGACCATGTTTCGTGCCTCTATTGTCGAGGCGGCTTACCAGAGCTGCGGCCGCAAGGTTGTCGGTGCCTGTCGCGGCGGCAACCCTCGAACCCGATGGTGGACACCATCAGTGAGGGATGCTGTCAGGCTGAAGAAGGAGTCCTATCGGGCCTTTTTGGCCTGTGGGACTCCGGAAACAGCTGATGGGTACCGGCAGTCCAAGTGACATGCGGCTCGGGTGGTTGCTGAGGCAAAAACTCGAGCATGGGAGGAGTTCGGAGAGGCCATGGAGAAAGACTTCCGCACGGCTTCGAGACGATTCTGGTCCACCATCTGGCGTCTCAGGGGGGGAAAGCGGTACGCCACCAACACTGTTTATAGTGGGAGTGGTGTGCTGCTGACCTCAACTCGGGATGTTGTGGATCGGTGGGCGGAATACTTTGAAGACCTCCTCTATCCCACCGGCACGTCTTCCACTGAGGAAGCGGAGCCTGGGGACTCTGGGTCGAGCCCTCCAATCTCTGGTGCTGAGGTCACCGAGGTGGTTAAAAAGCTCCTCGGTGGCAGGGTCCCAGGGGTGGATGAGATTCGCCCAGAGTTCCTTAAGGCTCTGGATGTTGTAGGGTTGTGTTGGCTTACGCGACTCTGCAATATTGCGTGGACATCGGGGGAAGTTCCCCTGGATTGGCAGACCGGGGTGGTGGTCCCCCTATTCAAAAAAGGGGACCGTAGAATGTGTTCCAACTACAGGGGAATCACGCTCTTAAGCCTCCCGGGTAAGGTCAATTCGGGGGTTCTGGAGAGGAGGGTCCGTCGGATAGTCGAACCTCGGATTCAGGAGGAGCAGTGCGGTTTTTGTCCTGGCCGTGGAACACTGGACCAGCTCTACACTCTCAGCAGGGTCCTGGAGTGTGCGTGGGAGTTTGCCCAACCAGTCTACATGTGCTTTGTGGACTTGGAGAAGGCGTTCGACCGCGTCCCTCGGGGGGCCCTGTGGGGGGCCCTGTGGGGGGCCCTGTGGGGGGTACTCTGGGAGTATGGGGTACCGGGCCCTTTGATACGGGCTGTTAGGTCCCTGTATGACCGTTGTCAGAGCCTGGTCCGCATTGCCGGCAGTAAGTCGGGCTTGTTCCCGGTGAGAGTTGGACTCCGCCAAGGTTGCCCTTTGTCACCGATTCTGTTCATAACTTTTATGGACAGAATTTCTAGGCGCAGCCAAGGTGTTGAGGGGATCTGTTTTGGTGGCCTTAGAATTGCGTCTCTGCTTTTTGCAGATGATGTGGTCTTATTGGCTTCATCAGATCGTGATCTACAGCTTTCGCTGGAGCGGTTTGCAGCCGAATGCGACGCGGCCGGGATGAAGATCAGTTCCTCCAAATCCGAGGCCATGGTCTTGAGCCGGAAAACGGTAGAGTGCCCTCTCTGGGTCAGGGAGGAGGTCCTACCCCAAGTGGAGGAGTTCAAGTATCTTGGGGTCTTGTTCACGAATGAGGGAAAAAATGGAGCGTGAGATCGATAGGCGGATAGGTGCAGCATCTACAGTGAAGCGGGCGCTGTACAGGTCTGTTGTGGTGAAGAGAGAGCTGAGTCAAAAGGCGAAGCTCTCAATTTACCTATCGATCTACGTTCCCACCCTCATCTATGGTCATGAGCATTGGGTTGTGACCGAAAGAATGAGATCTCGGATACAAGCGGCCGAAATGAGTTTTCTCCGCAGGGTGTCTGGGCTCTCCCTTAGAGACAGGGTGAGAAGCTCGATCATCCGGGAGGGACTCAGAGTAGAGCCGCTGTTTCTCCACGTCGAGAGGAGCCAGTTGAGGTGGCTTGGGCATCTGTTTAGGATGCCTTCTGGATGCCTCCCTGGTGAGGTGTTCCAGACACGTCGCACCGGAAGGAGGCCCAGAGGAAGACCCAGGACACGCTGGAGGGACTATGTTTCTCGGCTGGCCTGGGAACGCCTCGGGATTCCCCCAGAAGAACTGGCCCAAGTGGCTGGGGAGAGGTAAGTCTGGGCCTCCCTACTTAGGCTGCTACCCCCGAGACCCGACCCGGATAAGCGGAAGAAAATGGATGGATGGAGACACTGGACACGTGGAGAACTTTGTGAAACTGGGGATTTAAGAAGTTTTTATGCACCATTTCTGATCAGGGACAACTACAATACAACAAGCTCCTTTGTTAAAAAAAATCTTCTTCTTTTGGCTTTTCCCTCCTCAGGGGTCTCCACAGTGAGTCGATAGATGAAGCTTTTATCCCTGGTTACCCATGACCCAGGAGAAATTTTATAGTCTGCCCATTCCGAGGCCATCGGGAGTCAGATTCAAATAAGCTTTGATTGTTGATTTTCTTCAGCAGACATATTACTTTTTTCTTTAGCCTTGAGCCCATCTGGTCATTCTGGTTCCAAAAGGCCTAATTGTGGGAATCCATTCCACTGATCCATGCTATGAGTCTCCTTCAAGGTCGAACCCACCACGCTGATGAGTCCCAGAAGCCGCAGGTGGCCTGTGATTCTCATAAATCTTCTTCACCTTACGGTTTAGCTTGTAAACCTTGATTTAGAGTTCCTACAGCACGTACCAAACCTTCACACTGACTTGGAAGCTTTGCCATGACCGAAATTGCTGCCAATGTCTTCTTCAATAGTCAATAAAACAGAGCCCCGTCGATGCCAAAAAGCAGAGTCCCTGGTATCCATCCATCCATCCATTATCTTTACCCGCTTATTCCATTTTGGGTCATGAGGGTCGCTGGTGCCCATGTCCAGCCATCACTGTGCGAGGGGCGGGGTACACCCTGGACAGGTTCTGTGCGTGCTTGTCTACCGCCCACCTCATTCTAAGGACTTCATAAATGAATTCTCTGACTTTTTGGCTGATATCACACAGAGATACACTCACTTTTTGCTTATTGGTGACTTTAATTTGCATGTGTGTTGTCAGGAGAAGCCCTTAGTGAAGGACTTTCTGGATTTATTGGACTCTTTTGGCTTAGCTCAGCAGGTGAACGGTCCTACCCAGGAACATGGTCACACGCTGGACCTCGTTTTAACACGCGATGTCTCTGTTTCTAATTTGAAAATCGGTGACAATGTTTTTTCAGATCACATGCCTGTATTGTTTGACTTCACCCCCCCTTGTCATACTGCTAAGACGTGCGTTCCTGCACGTACGCGTTCCATTAACCGTTTCACTGCTGCTCATTTTAATGAAGGTTTTAATTCTGAGAGGATCGAACAGCTCTCGGTGTCTCTTACCACTGAGGAGCTAACCTCTCAGTTCAACTCTGCCTGTTTAAATGTTCTGGACCGTGTTGCTCCCCTTAAGACCAGAAAAACGAAACTTAAATCTGTGGTTGACATGCCTTTGCAATGTCACATGGACATCAGGGGCAGTGCCACTGGATTGGCAGACTGGGGTGGTGGTTCCCCTCTTCAAAAAGGGAAACCAGAGGGTGTGTTCCAATTATAGGGGCATCACTCTCCTTAGCCTCCCTGGTAAGGTCTATTCAGGGGTACTAGAGAAGCGAGTCTGATTGTTAGTGGAACCTCAGATCCAGGAAGAACAATGTGGATTCCATCCTGGCTGTGGAACACTGGACCAGCTCTTTACCCTCACTAGGGTCCTTCAGGGGTCATGGGACTTGGCCCACATTTTGCCTACATGTGTTTTGTGGACTTGGAGAAGGCATTTGACCATGTTCCTCAGGGTACACATGAGTAAGGGATTGGGGGCCCATTGTTATGGGCTGTTCAGTCCCTATACAAGCGGTGCGAGAGCTTGGTTTGCATTGCCGGCTGTAAGTCGGACCCCTTCAGGGTGGGAGTTGGACTCCTCCAGGGCTGCCCATTGTCACCGATTCTGTTCAAAACTTTTATGGACAGAATTTCTTGGTGCAGCCAGGGGGCGGAGGGAGTCCAGTTCGGTGACCTCAGGATTCCCTCTCTGCTTTTTGCATATGATGTGGTCCTGGTGGCGTCATCGTGCCATGAGCTTCAGCTCTCACTGAAGTGATTCACAGCTGAGTGTGAAGCAGCTGAGATGAGAATCAACACCTTCAAGTCTGAGGCCACGGTCCTCAGTCAGAAAAAGGTGGATTGATCTCTTCGGGCCAAGGGTGAGGTTCTGCCTCAAGTGGAGGAGTTCAAGTATTTCGGGATTTTGTTCACAGTTGAGGGAAGAATGGAGTGTGAGACTGACAGATTGGTGCAGCATCTGCAGTATTGCAGACCCTGTACTGGTCCGTTGTGGTGAAGAGGGAGCTGAGCTGTAAGGCAAAGCTCTCTGTTTACCGATTGGTCTGCGTTCCTACCCTCACCAATGTTCATGAGCTCTGGGTAGAGACTGAAAGAATGAGATTGTGGATACAGGAGGTTGAAATGAGTTTCCTCTGCAGGGTAGCTGAACTCTCCCTTAGAGATAGGGTGAGAAGTTCAGTTATCTGGAGAGGTTCGAGTAGAACTGCTGCTCCTCCACATCGAGAGGAGCCATTTGAGGTGGTTCTTCTGGTAAGGAAGCTTCCTGGGCGCCTCCCTAGGGAGGTGCTTGGGGCATGTCTGACTGGGAGGAGACCCTGGGGAAGACCCAGGACACACTGGAGAGACTATGTCTCTCAGTTGGCCTGGGAATGCCTTGGAATCCTCCCAGAAGAGCTGGAAGGGGTGGCTTTAGAAAGAGATGTCTGGACCTTCCTGTTCTGATGCTGCCCCTGTGACCCAACTTCAGAACAAGAGAAAGATGATGGCTGGAATAATATTTATAATAATTTATCCTGAATAATTCATGATGAAATCCTTCACCTGAACACGTTCAACAACAAACTGAATAACGCAGGATGATTCTTACTGTTGCAGAGTCTCTGCAGAGACAGAAGCTTCACAGCAGCTCTGTAGATGGACGGACAGATGTCCTTCATCAGGGACATGTCCTTCATGATTTCTGTTAGAAACAGGAAATAATCAAATGGGGTTCCCAGTGTTTCCTGTCAGTTCAGTTTCTGAAGCTTCAGCAAAAGTTTGCATCAGGAGAACAGAAACATCCAGACATTAAAAAAGATGACCAGTAAAAGTTCTCTAAAGAGGAAGCAACAGATTGTGTTGAATCTTCACTTGATCCTGAGCAAGAACATAGGAGGCAGTGAAGAGGAAAAACTCCCTTTGACAGGAGGAAACCTCCAACAGAACCAGAATCAGACAGAAGAACCAGAACTAGACAGAAGGACCAAAACCAGACAGATGGATCAGAAACAGAACCAGACAGATGAAATAACATATTTGAGCATTTATTGAGGATTACAGTAAATTAAATTCAAAATTCAATTCAAAAATACTTTATTAATCCCAAAGGGAAATTATTTGTTGTTGTAACTCGTTATCCTCATTTCATTAAGATATGTTATAGATGCTGATGGCTGTAGACAGGAAGGATCTCTTGTAAAGGTCCATCCCACAGTGGATCCTAAGAAACTGGCTGCAGATGCCATCCGCTCCGTCCATCCAGACTCAGCTGGCCTCTCGGTTCCCCCGGTCTGTAGGACTGCCCGAATGCCGGGTAGAACTCCTCCCAGAGTGATGGCCACTCCTCCCAGCAGTCTGCCGAGCTCCTCGTCGCTGTGGACAGCCAACTGTAGGTGCTGAGAGACGATCCTGTCCTTCCGCTGTCATGAGCCGTGTTTCCTGCTAGTTCCAGGATCTCAGTGGTCAGGCACTCAAGCACAGCTGGCAGGTAGACGAGAATGCATCCACAGAACATCCTTTCAACTCATTTGAGATTTGGGGCTGTAGTTGAGATATTATTTGAGCTTTTGGGATGTTAATCAGCTGGTTGGTTGTAGAAAACTGCCTTGTTGCCATGGTTACGCATGATAACAAATGTCCAAAACTCAAAAAGTTTCAGTAAAAATCCTTCCAGCTGCACAGTTTCTGATATCAGAGGAAACAATCATCCAAAAAAATGTGATTTACATCCAGAAAAAAAGGAATTAAAGGAATTAAAGTTTCCAAAAGCAAAATCTCAGAATCTCAGAGTAACAGAGCTGCTCCAACATGCAGCCACCTTGAGCGGCGCAATTCTAGAACCTAAATCCTCAGCAAACTCAAATTGTGCATTCAGTTCTTGTTTTAAAACCACTGAAGTTATAGATTGTATAATATTTGATGTTTCTAAGGCCAGATTAATGCCATCCAAGGAGGGCAAACGACTGGAAAATTCATTCACACCACTTCCGGTTCCGGCGAGCTGATGGACGGCAGCTCCCTCCGGCTTCTCTGCAGTCTTTTATCATCAAAAAACTGAACTGTTTTTCGAACCGGACTAAAGTTGGTCCCCCTTCCAACCGAATTCGGTGTTCAGTGACTCAGAGAGCCGGACGGGACCATCCCAAAAATTTATTTCTGTCCAGGACTGGCCGCTCCCACCCCACCGGTCACTCTGAGTGCACCCTGCCGGCAAGGTGACCCCTCGAGCTGGGGAGTCATCGCAGGAAGGTCCGGTGTTTTTTCTCTCTCTCTCCGGATCCCAACAAACTTCTCATCTGGATTTTTGTGGTTCCACCTGGTTCCGACAAGAATCGCTGGGCGATATTTTGCTGGCTTTTTCGCTGGTTTTCTGCTGGACTGACCCTCGTAGTGTCTTCATTGGTGTGGGGGAAGTGTACGTGTCCCCTGAACTGGACCAGAACCGAACCGAGTTGGCTGTGGGGGACTTCGTCTTTAAAAGAGCCGGTATCAGCTTCATTGAGCAGCCCGTTACCATTTAATGAAGGACTGTCCACCTCCGTGGAATGCAGTGTTCACCTGAAGGAGACGCTCTGATGCTTTGAAGTGCCGCTGGAACCAGACTGGAGAAGAACCGGGCCAGGGACAACTTCAGCCTCTTCATCTCTCATGCTGTGGAGTGCCAGAGCTGGACTGGAGCAGAACTGGACTGGACCAGTGATGACTTCAGCCTCAGTCTCTCCGGTCAGTCTTGTCGTTTTTCACCGGGGGTACCTCTCATGCTGTGGGGTGTGGAGATGACGTGCAGAGAAGCGGAGGAGCAGCGCTGTTTGGTGCTCGAGAGAGTTTGCATCAGAGTTGCTGCAGGCCTCCATCCAAACTCACCTGGATAATGATTATTTTTATTCCAGATCATGTTGTTGTCCCCTGTTGACCTGAAACGAGCTAGGACCATGCCTTTCATTTCAGGAGGATTTTATGGCAGCTTGCTCTGCCATTTGCTGCAAATTATTTGTTTCTGCCTGTTGGTTCTGGACCCAGCTTCTTTTTCTCATGGGAGCATCCATCCATCTCCGCAGGGGGGCCGGAGCCCCCCTCAGCCCAACTCAAACTGTAGTTGGGCCACCTCGTCAGACTTGTTTGTCCATTTGATTTGTGGCGCTTTATGGTCTGAGACTTTTCTGCACCATTCATATTATTGTCATTATTTTCAGATCTCAGACTATCTGGAGTCACTAAATCTTGTTAATACACCTGGATCTGCCCATCAATGCAACTTTCACTGTTTTGGGGTTCTGAATGATCGCGTCTTCATTAATGTTTCTCATGGGCCAATTATGGGGGCTAAGTGTCACACTGTTAACTCCTGTAATTACACATCAGTCACGAAAAACTCAAGAAAAATGTCTGATAATAATGTTGTTACTGCTCTCAGGGATTCAGCCCAACCCTGGACCCCCCATTAATAATTACAGCACACCAAATGACTTTAAAAACATGTCAGGGCTTCATTTTCTGCATGTAAACACTCGTAGCCTTCTGAGAAAACTTGATGCCTTGAAAAAGATCCCATATAACTCAATTTTAGGAAACGCCTTGTATCTATGACTTTCCTTCCCTCCATTGATTATGGTGACATTATTTACATGAACGCTCCTACAAGAACCCTGCAGATGTTGGATGCTGCAGATGTTGGATGCTGTCTATCATGGTGCACTAAGATTCATAACTGGCTGTGATTATCGTACCCACCACTGCACCCTGTATTCACTGGTTAACTGGACATCATTAACTTCACACAGACTCTCCCACTGGTACATTTTCATCTTTAAATCACTTCTTGGTCTGCTGCCTTCATACATCTCCTCTTACATGTCTCTGCGTGAGTGCAGCTACAGCGTGCGCTCTCAGGACATTATTACCTGCAGTGTTCCCTCAGTGCGGACTGAACTAGGCAAAAGGGCCTTCTCCCACTCCACTCCTGCTTCCTGGAATATCTTACAAAAAGATCTGAAGCTCTCGACCTTTGACCTCTCTAAGTGGCTTTAGAAATCTGTTGGACTCCTGGCAAGGACCAATGCAGACATGTTTCTGTTTTTAGTTTTCTACATTCACCTTATAATCTAGCTGTTTTTTTGTTACTTTTTTGCCATCTTATTTGTAAACAAACAAACAAAAAAAAAATCTTTATGCCTTTTTGTGGCTGTCTGTTGTTGTCGCTGTTGTCCATTGTTGTCATCATTCTTTGTTGAAATCAGGTCTCTCTTGTAAATGAGTCCTCGAGGCTCAATGGGATATACCTTTTTAAAGAAAGGTTGAATTAATTGCTAATATGCTCAGGTTCAAAAACTAAAACCTCAGTCTTGTCTGTATTCAAACGGAGAAAATTAAGGGTCATCCAGGTTTTTATGTCTTTAAGACATGCTTGTAGTTTAAGTAGCTGATTTGATTCATTGGGTTTAATGGACAAATATAATTTTGTATCATCATCATAACAATGAAAATGTATCCCATGCTGTTTAATAACATTACATAATGGAAGCATATATAAGGTAAAGAGTATTGCTCCAAGCACTGAGCCCTGAGGAACTCCATGACTAACTTTGGTGTATGAAGATTTAATATTTACATTTACAAATTGGAATCTATCAGATATATATGATTTAAGCCATTTTAGAGCTGTTCCTGTAATTCCAATATCATATTCAAGTCCATCCATCCATTATCTTTACCCGCTTATTCCATTTTGGGTCATGGGGGTTGCTGGTGCCCATGTCCAGCAATCACTGTGCGAGGGGCGGGGTACACCCTGGACGGGTCGCAAGTCCACCACAGGGCCACATAGAAACAAACAAGACAAACAATCATTCACACCTAGGGACAATTTAGAGTTACCAATCAGCCTAACATGCATGTTTTTGGGCTGTGGGAAGAAACCGGAGCACCCGGAGAAAACCCACGCATGCACGGAGAGAACATGCAAAACTCCACCCAGAAAGGCCCCTGGACCAGGGTTTGAACCAAGGACCTGCTCGCTGAGAGGCAGCAGCTCTATCAGTGCTGCCATATTCAAATATCTGTAGTAAAATATTGTGATCAACTGTATCAAATGCAGCACTGAGGTCTAACAGGACCAGTATAGACACAAGTCCATTGTCTGAGGCCATGAGAATATCATTAGTAACTTTCACCAGTGCAGATTCAGTACTGTGGTGAGCTCTAAACCCCGACTGAAACTCTTCAAACAGATTATTTCTTTGCAGATGATCATGTAACTGACCAGCAACTATTTTCTCTATAATTTTTTTAGATTAAAGTTAGATTAGATATAGATCTATAATTGGCTAGGATTTTTGAGTCAAGATTACATATCTTAAGTAAAGGTTTAATTACAGCAATCTTAAAGCTCTGTGGTAGATAACCATTTATTAGAGATAAATTAAGCAGATTCAAGACGTGTTGATTAATTAGGGGAAATATGTCTTTAAATAGCCTGGTTCGGATGGGATCTAGCAGACATGTGGATGGTTTGGATGAAGCTATTATTTTTGACAATTCAGAGAGCTCAACGGGACAAAAACAATCCAAACATAAATCAAGTTCTAGTGACATTTGTAAAGTTGTCTCATCAGACACAGAACCAGAGGCAATAGTAGGAAGGTTGGATTTATTTATTTTTTTCCTTTTTTTTCCTTCTTCTTCTTTCGGCTGCTCCCTTCTTCAGGGTTTGCCACAGCAAACTAAGTCGCACAAAGACTTGGCAGTTATTTTTGCACCAGATGTCCTTCCTGACACAACCATAGACCACCCAGCTACCACAGCCCTCTTTGTGGAGCAGAGAGCTGCTATCTAGGGTGCCCAGGGAGCAGATGCTAGGGGTTAAGGGGCTTGCTCAAGGACCCAGAGTAAGGCAAATGAGGGTGGAGACAGGTGTGGAAGTTTCACCAATCCCACCCACATTTTGATGTTGTTGGTACCAGAAGTTGAACCAACTATTTTCCAATCACAGGGCCACCTTCTCTAACCTCTGTGCCACCACTCCCCTTTTTTTCATAATTGAAATAATTAAATTGATAAAGAATCTCATGAAGTTATCCCTGCTTTTAGTTGAAGGGATACATGAATGAATAGAGATAGGATTTTTTCATTAGACTAGCTATGATAATGAAAAGGAACCTGGGGTTACTTTTATTCTCATCTGTTAAAGATGAATAATATAAAATTATTGCTTTAAGGAGCACTTTTATATAAATTAGCAGGCTATCTTTCCATGTTAAAAAAAATCTTCAATGTTAGTTGAGCACCATTTTCTTTCCAGCTTTCTAGATGCCTGTTCCAAAGTACGCAACTCAGAACTGAGCCAAGGAGCTAATCTCCTCCGATTGATTATATTCTTTTTCAGCAGAGCAGCTTTATTGAGTGAAGTTTGCAAAGAAGTTTGTAAATTTATCAACTAGATGATCTAAGTCACTGCTCTCTGATATATTACTCAGCAAGACGGAGGAAAACAATGGAAAAGAAACTTAAATTTTTTTTTCTCATTCATTCAACCTTCATTTGGTTCATTTCAGTTGTTTATTTCCATAGCGCCAAATCACAACAAAGTTGTCTCAGGGCACTTTACAGGAACATTCACATGCATAAAAGCCAATTAGTAAAGTTCTCTATCTAAGGAATTTAGACGGTAAATCCCATTGAGCCTCAAGGACTCATTTACAAGAGAGACCTGATTTCAGCAAAGAATGATGACAACAATGGACAACAGTGACAACAATAGACAGTTATAAAAAGGCATGCAGATTTTTATTTTTTTGGTTATAGCCAGTGACGTGTGGTGAGCTTTGTGACCAGTGAGGCCCTGACTTGTCTGGAATCCGATGCTCACATACAGGTATATGAACCCAAAATAGAAGCTTATACAGTATTTCAATTTTGCCTTTTTTTTCAAAGGCATCTAATTATGCTTTAATCAACTCCATATTCCTCT
>NC_056520.1:210530-211868 GCF_014905685.2 Nematolebias whitei
ATATATATATATATATATATATATATATATATATATATAAATGCATTATCTTACCTTTATTTTAAGATGTTTGAGTTGGGAAAAGTGATGAGTTTAAAAAATCCTTTAGTTTTGAGATATTAACTTCCATTTTGTCTAAACAAATTTAAATGAGTATACCATTATAGATTTTCTACACCCCCGCCCCTCTGCGTAACAGAAGAATGCACAGACTACACCTGCTTCATTGTCCCTATGGGGCAGCACTGTCCCCTATCGGTGCGGCATGGTACATTCTGCCTCACTCTGTGTATTTTCAGTGTGCATTTATGAACGAACAGAAAGAATAAATATGTCACACACATACATTCAATATTGTTAGACTGTAGAACATCAGTATTTGTAGCACGTGTAATCAAACAAGCATATTGGTGATATAAAGGAAGACAGCAATGGGCATGATCCAACTGTCTACTTCATTTATTGTATATGACACAGCGTCCCCAGAGGTGAATCAGAGCACTACACGCTCACCCAGCATTGTTTGAACAGACAATGTGTAAATTCTGCAATTTTGACCATTTAATAATCCAGAAAGCAATTTTATAAAACAGTTTAACAGAACAGTCAAATGGTCAAACGTATTTTCTCTTATCAATGTTAGTATTTTACTTCTCATGATGACAGGTGAGGCAGTGCCTCCCCTGCCTCCCCTGACTGCACGTCTCTGGTTACAGTGTTTTCTGATACACACCTCCTAAAATGAAATTTACTCCCAGTGACTGTGTAGTCATTTAATGTAAACTCAATGGTTATTAAAAAGTGGTCAGACAGAACAGGATTTTGAGGATGTAATTACTAAGTCATTAATCTCGATGCCATAAGTCAGAACCAGATGAAGAGTGTGATGATGAGAATGAGTAGATGTGCGGATGTTTTGTGTAAAACCAATTGATTCTATTAAATTTTTAAAGGCTATGCTTGAGCGATCAATTTCATCATCTACAAACCGGATTCCAAAAAAGTTGGGACACTAAACAAATTGTGAATAAAAACTGAATGCAATGATGTGGAGGTGCCAACATCTAATATTTTATTCAGAATAGAACACAAATCACAGATCAAAAGTTTAAACTGAGAGAATTTATCATTTTAAGGGAAAAATCTGTTGTTTCCAAATTTCATGGCTTCAAGAAATCCCAAAAAAGTTGGGACAAGTCCATTTTTACCACTGTGTGACATCCCCCCCTTCTTCTTCCAACACTCAACAGACGTCTGGGGACAGAGGAGACCAGTTTCTCCAGTTTAGAAATAGGAATGCTCTCCCATTCATGTCTAATACAGGCCTCTAACTGTTCA
>NC_056520.1:211968-227491 GCF_014905685.2 Nematolebias whitei
GTAGAGTTTTACGGCCTTGACCCTTACGCACAGCGATTGTTCCAGATTCTCTGAATCTTTTGATGATGTTATGCACGGTTGATGATGATAGCTTAAAAGTCTTTGCTATTTTACGCTATGTAACACCATTCTGGTATTGCTGCACTATCTTTCTGCGCAACAATGGTGGAATTGGTGATCCTCTTACCATCTTGGCTTCTGAGAGACACTGACTCTCTGAGAAGCTCTTTTTATACCCAATCATGTTGTCAATTGACATAATTAATGTTAATTGGTCTTCCAGCTGTTCGTTATATGTTCAATTTCCTTTTTCCAGCCACTTATTGCTACTTGTCCCAACTTTTTGGGATTTGTTGACACTGAAATTTTGAATCAACATATTTTTCCTTTAAAATGTTACATTTACTCAGATTAAACTTTTGATCTGTCATCTATGTTATATTACGAATAAAATATTGACATTTGCCATCTCCACATCATTGCATTCAGTTTTTATTCACAATTTGTTTAGAGTCCCAACTTTTTTGGAGTCCGGTTTGTACATGAATATTGAAATCACACATTATTATGACTTTATCAGTATTTAATAGTAAGTCAGTTAAGAATTCAGAGAATTCAGACAAAAACTGAGCATAGGAGCCTGGTGGTATAACAACTAGTGAGAGTGGTCTTTCTCTCCTTCCAGGTACTCCTTCCAAGTAGTGTGTCATCTGGACAGAGAATGGATGAAAAGGAAACCTGGTGGTGGAATAGTGAAGTGCAGGAAGATGTTTAAAGAAAGAGATTAGCCAAGAAGAAATATGACAGTGACAGGACTGAAGAGAGGAGACAGGAATATAAAGAGATGGGACGTAGAGCAAAGAGGGAGGTAGCTAAGACAAAGCAGAAGGTGTATGATGAGCTGTATGGGAGACTGGACACTAAAGAAGATGAGAAGGACTTGTGCCTATTGGTGAGACAGAGGGATCAGGCTAGAAAGGATGTGCAGCAGGTTAGGCTTAATAAAGATAGGAATGGTAATGCTCTAATAAGTGAGGAGAATGTGATGAGAATATGGAACAAGTACTTTAAGGAGTTAACGAATGAAGAGAATGAAAGAAAAAGAAGGGTAGCGGTCATAGAAACTGTAGACCAAGAAGTGGGAAATATTTGTGAGGGTGAAATCCAGAAAGCTCTGACAAGAATGAAGAAGGGGAAGGCAGTAGGACCTGATGACATACAAGTGGAGGGTTGGAAATGTCTTGGAGAGATGACAGTGAGGTTTTTGACTCATATAATCTATGGCATATTTGAGGGTGAGAAAAATGTCTAAGGAACAGAGAAGAAGTGTGCTGGTGGCCATTTTTAAGAACAAGGGTGATGTACAGAGTTTTAGCAACTACAGGGAAATTAATTTCAGCTCAGGTCTCTCTTGTAAATGAGTTCTCGTGGCTCAGTGGGACTAACCTGTTTAAATAAAAGTTGAATGAAAAAAGTTGATGAGCCACACGATGAAGAACAGGGAGAGAGTTGTGGAAGCAAGACTTAGACAAGAGGTGACTATTTGTGCACAACAATATGGTTTCATGCCAAGAAAGAGCACCACAGATGTCATCTTTGCTTTGAGGATGTTGATGGAAAAGTACAGAGAGGGTCAGAAAGAACTCCATTGTGTCTTTGTGTATTTAGAAAAAGCATATGACAGGGTGCCGAGGGAGGAGGTGTGGTATTACATGAGGAAATCTGGAGTGGCAGAGAAGTATGTCAGACTGGTACAGGACATGTATGAGGACAGCAGGACCATACCATACCATACCATACCATTTTATTAATAGAGCACTTTAAACAGCTACAAGGCCAACCAAAGTGCTGTACAGACAGAACAACAGACAACACACAAAGCAATATACAAAATGAAGTAAATCAAAAATATAGACATAAAAATGATGCAGATAATAAATAAGACAACAAACCAGTGTGGAGCGTACAGGTTCACAACACAGATCCTCTGGTGTTGAAAGCTACTGAATAGTAGTGGGTTTTAAAATGGGATTTGAAAACCGAGAAGGAGCGGGCCAATCTGACAAGCAGAGGTAACTCGTTCCAAAGTCTTGGTCCTGCTACAGAGAAGGCCCTGTCACCTCTGTGCTTAAGATGAGTTCCAGGAACTGTGAGGAGCAACTGGTCCGCTGACCACAGGGAACATGGTGGGACATACGATTGTAGCAGATCAGAGAGATGGGGGGGGGGGGACACTGTTCAGTGATTTGTAGACATACAGGAGTATTTTGAACTGGATTCGAAAGTGAACCGGTAGCCAGTGCAGTGAGGCCAAAACTGGTGTAATGTGCTCTCTTTTGCTTGTACTGGTTATAAATCGGGCTGCTGCATTCTGGACCAGTTGTAGTCGTGCAATGGAGGTCTGACTGATACCAAACAGGAGAGTGAATTGCAGTAATCGAGCCTAGATGTAATGAATGCATGTATTACTGTCTCCAGGTTATTTTTGGACAATAAGGGCTTCAGTTTAGACAGCCGCCTCAGCTGGAAGAAACATGATTTAACAATCATGTTTACATGATTGTTAAGTTTCAGGGAAGGGTCCATTATCACTCCCAGATTAGTGACTCTTTGTTTTTCTGACAGGGTTAGAGTACAAAGGTCGATGCAGTGGTTTGTAATTGTGTCATTGGGAGGGAACAACATGACTTCAGACTTCTTTTCATTGAAACTTAAGAAATTTAAAGCCATCCAGTCCCTGATGTCAGCCAGGCAGTCGAGCAGAGGTTGAATAGAGCATGTACCAATGTGTCTTAGGGGGAAGTAAATTTGACAGTCATCGGCGTAGAAGTGGAAGGGCATGTTGTGTTTCCTGAAAATAGCACCACGCGGCAGCAGATATAAAGAAAATAGGAGGGGACCCAGGATGGACCCCTGCGGAACCCCCCATTTAAGCTCTGCCTCTGCAGAACTAAAATCCTTGATGGAGACACAAAAGGATCTGTCAGCGAGGTAAGATCTGAACCAATTGAGGGCTGATCCTGTGACGCCCACCTACTGCTCCAACCTAGCAATGAGGCTCTCATGGTCGATGGTGTCAAAGGCGGCTGTAAGGTCCAACAGGACAAGCAGCACAGAATCACCAGCATCTGTGGATCTGAAGATGTCATTAAAACCTTCAATAGGGCAGTTTCAGTGCTATGGAGAGGTTTAAAGCCAGATTGGAATAGCTTTAAGATGGCGTGATCCTCCAGGAAGCACTTCAACAGGGACTCAACTGTTTTCTCCAGTATTTTAGAAACAAATGGGAGTTTGGAGACAGGCCGGAAGTTGGAAATGACTGAGGGGTCAAGGTTTGTTTTTTTCAGGAGGCTAGACAGCAGCATGTTTAAAAGATTTTGGCACCACGCCAGTGGATAAACTACTGTTTACTATATCAAGAATGGATGGAGCTAAAGTAGGAAAAACCTCCTTCAGTAGTCGAGGATGGACCACATCAAAGGGGGAACCAGAAGGTTTCAAGCTGCACATGACCTGCTCTAGAGAAGATAGAGTGATGGGTTCAAAATGGTCAAATAGAGCTACAGATTGAGGTGGGATGGATTGGTCATGGGCAGCACTGTGGCACAACTAGTAGAGCTGCTGCCTCTCAGCAAGCAGGTCTCTGGTTCAAACCCCGGTCCAGGGGCCTTTCTGGGTGGAGTTTGCATGTTCTCTCCGTGCATGCGTGGGTTTTCTCCGGGTACTCCTGTTTCCTCCCACAGACCAAAAACATGCATGTTAGGCTGATAGGGACAATTTAAAGTTACCAAGGTGTGAGTGAGAGAGTAAATGTTTGTTTGTCTCGTTTGTCTCTATGTGGCCCTGTGATGGACTTGCGACCCGTCCAGTGATTGCTGGACATGGGCACCGGCAACTCCCGTGACCCAAAATGGAATAAGCGGGTAAAGATAACGGATGGATGGATGGATGGATGGATGGATGGATGGGTCATGAGTTGGAGGGGAAATGAGAGCCCGGGTGGTCACAATTTTTTCCAAAAGAAATGTAAGAAGTTCTAGCACAGCTCAATCGAGGCTTCCAGAGGTGATGGTTCAGTGAGGTGGAGAACAGAGTTAAGGGTAGAGAAGAGGACACGTGGGTGTGAGAGTTTGATGTTATGATATCAGAAAAGTATTTGGATTTAGCAGCTTTTACTGCTTTCTGATAACGGCGCCAACTCCCTATTACATATTAGACGTATTAGACTGGTACAGGACATGTATGAGGACAGTAGGACAGTGGTGAGATGGCTGTAGTAGTGACATATAGCTTCATAGTGGAGGTGGGCATGCATCAAAGATCAGCTCTGAGCCCCTTCTTGTTTGCTCTGGTGATGGACCGACTAACAGATCAGGTCAGGCAGGAATCCCTGTGGACTATGATGTTTGCAGATGAAATTGTGATTTGTGGTGAGAACTGGGAACAGGTGGAGGAGACCTTGGAGAGGTGGTGGTATGCTATTGAAAGAAGAGGAATGAAAGTCAGCCGTAGTAAGACAGAGTCCATGTGTGTGAATGAGAGGGAGGAGGTGGAACAGTGAGGCTACAAGGAGCAGAGGTTACAAAGGTGCAGGACTTCAAGGACTTGGGGTTTACTGTCCAGGAAAATGGGGAGTGTGGTAAAGAGGTGAAGAAGAGAGTCCAGGCAGGATGGAGTGGATGGAGAATAGTTTCTGGAATGATTTGTGACAAAAGGCTGTCAGCAAAGGTCAAAGGAAAAGTTTATAAGACAGTGGTGAGATCAGCTATGTGGTATGGTCTGGAGACAGAGACATGGACAAAAAGACAGAAGACAGAACTGTAAGTGGCAGAAATGAAGATGTTGAGGTTCTCCTTAGGAGTGAAAAGGCTGGATAACATTAGGAATGAAATCATCAGAGGTACAGCACAGGTTGAACAACTTGGAGATAAAGTTAGGGAGGCCAGAATGATATGATTTGGACATGTCCAGAGGAGGGCCAGTGGTTTGAACATGTCCAGAGGAGGGCCAGTTGTTTGGACATGTCCAGAGGAGGGCCAGTGGTTTGGACATGTCCAAAGGAGGGACAGTGGATATATTGGTAGATGAATGTTAGAAATGCAGGACATGGAGGTAGTTGGACTGAGGACAGAGTGAGATAGAGGAGGATGACTCACTGTGTGGCGATTCATGAAGAGGGAAAAGCCGAAAGAAGAAAAAGACGTGATAGTGTTCTTTCCATTTTCCATTTAGGATGAGATAGAGACAGCGACTCAAAAGCATTACAACTAATAATTGGTTTAGAATTAATTAATAGTCCTGACTGAAAAATAGAAACTACACCTCCGCCTCGACCTGTTGTTCTATGAACATGAAAATTTAAATAATTAGGTAGATAATCAGACATAAGGACCTGAACTAGACAGAAGAACCAGGATCAGAGCAGACTAACCTTCCATCTGTGTTCGGGTCTCTTGCAGACTCAAAGAGAAGCTGCTAAATGATGAATGAAGGGATCTAATTTCATCAGCTGCTCACCTGCTGCCTGAGGTCCAATCAGGAGCCAGCAGAGGTAGAAATATTGCAAAAAAACGGAACCAAAAACAGGAAGTACCACAAGACAATTTGTCCTTTCAGAATAAGATTGTCACTATGGGAATATGGTTGTTGCTGCTGCAGTGAGGGTGTTTGACCACCAGAGGGCGCCAACACCGAGTTTCATTAAACCTGAAGGAAACAAGATCAGGGCAGCACGGAGGCACAGTTGGTAGAGCTGCAGCCTCTCAATGAGCAGGTTACCCTGGTTAAATCCCAGCCAGGGGCCTTTCTGGGTGGAAGTTGCATGATCTCTCCATGCGTGGGTTTTCTCTGGGTACTACAGTTTCCTCCCACGGACCAGAGACATGAATTTTAGGCTGATTGGTAACTTTAAATTGTCCCTAGGTGTGAGTGAGAGAGTGAATGGTTGTTTGTCTCGTTTGTCTTTATGTGTCCCTGTGATGGACTGGAGATCTGTCCAGGTGATCCTGTGACTGACTGGAGACCTGTCCAGGGTGTACCCCGTGTCTCCTACAGTGACAGCTGGTTATGGGCACCAGTGACCACCGTGACCCAACAAAGGAAGGAGTGGGTAGAGATAATGGATGGATGGATGGAAACAAGAACAGATTCAATCTTTAACATAGTTTTGTTCAAAAATAATACAAATAAAAATTTTTTAAAACATTTATCATACACTGAACTTCATGCCATTTTAAAAATAATGTTTTTAAAGAGTTAAAACGGTTGACTCCTTCAGGTTTGACAGTATTTCATTGAGTTAAAACATGATTGATCTTTAGTATCTGGTTGTTTTATTAGTTTCTGGATGATTGACAGGCGCAGCATGATGTCTGTGGGCAGAAAGTGGACCGTGAAGCTGAGAGGCGAGTTAAAATGAATGTTTCATGAGTGGCCTGATGAGGATGAACAAACATCTTCTGTGTGGAACAGAGACAGGGTTATCCTGTTCTGCTCCTTGTTTGTTGTCACACAGAAGTTCGTTGTGTCATTGTTGGTGACCCCACACTGGAGCTTTTCATGGTTTGGGTTGAGATAAACGCCTGTCATCCAGCTCCACCATCACACCATCACAAAGGCGCAAATGTTCCCTGAAATAATTCTATTCAGTTTATTTCTGTAGCTCCAAGTCCCAACAGAAGTCGTCTCAGGCACTAAAATCATTCCATAGTAAGACAGAGTACATGTGTGTGAATGAGAGGGAGGAGGTGGAACAGTGAGGCTACAAGGAGCAGAGGTCACAAAGGTGCAGGACTTCAAGGACTTGGGATCCACTGTCCATGAAAATGGGGAGTGTGGTAAAGAGGTGAAGAAGAGAGTCCATGCAGGATGGAGTGGATGGAGAATAGTTTCTGGAATGATTTGTGACAAAAGGCTGTCGGCAAAGGTCAAAGGAAAAGTTTATAAGACAGTGGTGAGACCAGCTATGTTGTATGGTCTGGAGACAGAGACATGGACAAAAAGACAGGAGACAGAACTGTAAGTGGCAGAAATGAAGATGTTGAGGTTCTCCTTAGGAGAGACAAGGATGGATAAGATTAGGAATGAGATCATCAGAGGTACAGCACAGGTTGAACAACTTGGAGATTAAGTTAGAGAGGACACACTGAGATGGTTTGGACATGTCCAGAGGAGGGACAGTGGTTTGGACATTTCCAGAGGAGGGACAGTGGTTTGGACATGTCAAGAGGAGGGACAGTGGTTTGGACATGTCCAGAGGAGGGACAGTGGATATATTGGTAGAAGGATGTTAGAAATGCAGCTGCCAGGAAAAAGACAAAGAGGAGATATATGAATGCAGTTAGAGAGGACATGGAGATAGTTGGAATGAGGACAGAGGAAGCAGAGGACAGAGTGAGATGGAGAATGATGACTCGCTGTGCAGAACCCTGAAGAGGGAAAAGCCAAAAGAAGAAAATTAGTCAATATCAAATCAATCAAAGCAGACTTTTCTGGACTTTTGAGATTTGGTCAAGTTGGTGAAATGGCCAGCTGAGTAAGATTGACTGAGTCACAATAAGCTTTAAACCTTTCAGAAACTCAATATACTCAATGCTCCTAAACCTCCTGCCTGAGGGGAGCAGGACAAAAAGTGTGTGTGCTGGGTGAGTGGGGTCCTTACTTTAGTTTAATGTCAGTGTCATAATAAGGGGCAGCACGGTGGCACAACTGGTAGAGCTGCTGCCTCTCAGCGAGCAGGTCCTTGGTTCAAATCCCGGTCCAGGGGCCCTTCTGGGTAGAGTTTGTATGTTCTCTTCGTGCATGCATAGGTTTTCTCCAGGTACTCCGGTTTCCTCCCACAGACCAAAAACATGCATGTTAGGCTGATTGGTAACTCTAAATTGTCCCTAGGTGTGAATGAGAGAGTGAATGGTTGTTTGTCTTATTTGTCTCTATGTGTCCCTGCGATGGACTTGCGACCCATCCAGGGTGTACCCCACTCCTTGCACAGTGATTGCTGGACATGGGCATCTGCGACCCCCATGACCCAAAATGGAAGAAGCAGGTAAAAGATAATGGATGGATGGATGGATGTCATAATAAGAATAGTTATGAATAGCAACAAAATTTTGATGGAGTATCATACACCTACACATTAATAAATTAGCACATATTTGTAAGAGTTGGACTTGCTGCAGCCCCAAGATGGCCGCCAATCATCCACAGCTGACGACCATCCACCTGACGAGCTCCTCCATTACATAAAGCTGCAGTCAAGCTCTTCTCGTCGCTGGAGCATTACTTCCTTCCTGGTAGTTGTGCCTCTAGCCAGTATTTTGAGTATATGAAGAGGATTTCTTACCGTGTTCTTTGTGTCTACAGTTTTCTGGTCATCTCAGATCCTGCCCTTGGTTCTTCCTGTGTCGGAGTCTCGCCTCTGTTGCCTTTGCCCTCCAACCACTTGCCTGCCTTGGGATTTTCCCCCACAACGTCACCCCACAAGGATTTATCTGTAAGGAGAGACACAACTATTTATTACATCGTTTTGGAGCTGCCTCCTCTCGACTCCTAGACCTGACCTTGTCTCTCCCTTTTTCAGGAGTCCCAGGCCAACTTTTGTAAATACCTGTCGTCTCATTCACTGTAAATAATAAACACTGTTTTGCTTACTTGAGACTCTTGTCGTTCTGGTTCTCGTTCCTACTGGGTAGTCCGAATCATAACAATATTGGGGTGAAAAGGACTTTGCATGGTCAATGTAAACACAGATAACAAAAAAAGGTTGAATCATGTCATCTGGACTTCGTTTTTTGTTAAAAAGAAACGTTTCGCCCCTCATCCAAGAGGCTTCGTCAGTCTGAGGCCTAGCCATCTGGTATTACCCAGAAGCCACCCTGACTCTTGTGTTTCAAGCCTGCCTCAGATACCCCTGAAGTCTGGCCTTTTCACTAATGGTTTCAAAAACACAAAGTTTGTTTTCTCAGTCATCCAGGTATAAAACAACAAAAAAAGGTTGAATCATGTCTTCTGGACTTCGTTTTTTGTTAAAAAGAAACGTTTCGCCCCTCATCCAAGAGGCTTCGTCAGTCTGAGGCCTAGCCATCTGGTATTACCCAGAAGCCACCCTGACTCTTGTGTTTCAAGCCTGCCTCAGATACCCCTGAAGTCTGGCCTTTTCACTAATGGTTTCAAACGTTTCTTTTTAACAAAAAACGAAGTCCAGATGACATGATTCAACCTTTTTTTGTTGTTTTATACCTGGATGACTGAGAAAACAAACTTTGTGTAAACACAGATAATACAGCATCTGAGGACAGGATAGAAGAAAGGAGAACTGTAAACAGCCAGATGTTGAAGGGATAGTAGTTGGTTGCCGCAGCATTGCAATATCCATTTCACAGTTATTGTCATGATGAGATTTGAGATGCAAGGATAATGGGCGTGGTCTCAGAGAGATGCTGTTAGTTTAACAGTCTCACAGCCTGTGGGTACAGACTGTGAGCCATTCTGGTGGTCCTGGCACCTATAGACCGGTACCTTCTGCCTGAGAGTAACAGATGGAATAGGTCATGTGAAGGATGGTACTTGTCCCGCAGGATGTTGTTGGCTCATCTCAGACAGTGGGTTGTATAGATAGTTCTGATCTCCCGGAGGGTAATCCCGATGATCTTCCCAGCTGTTTTAACGACCCACTGGAGAGCCTGCTGGTCCGCCTTAGTGCAGCTGGAGAACCACACTAGGAATCCATAGGTTAATACACTTCCAATAGCACAGTTATAGAAGTTGATCATAAGCTGCTGAGGAATTTGGGCCCATTTCAGTTTTCTCAGAATGGAAAGATGCTACTAGGCGTTTCCGATGGCTGAGGCGCTGTTAGTACCTCAGGTCAGGCTCTCTGTTGCTATCATGCCCAGAAGATTGAATTTTGTGACCCTCTCAACCGCTTTGTTTCTGATTTAAAGTAGAGAGTGGATGTTTTGTTTTGTTTGAGAAAATCTGCAATAATTACCTTTGGTTTTCTTTATGTTAAGAAGCAAGTGGTGGTTGTGACACCATGATACTGTAGGATTCCTGGGTTTTCTGCCTGTCACTCACTCTTCCTTTCACAGCCAATTAACCTCAACTCACTCCACCTGCTGCTGCTCTGAGGAGGACTGCCTGATGGGGTATTTAAGCACCTGCCAGACACCTCTTCAGTGCTGGGACATCATCTACCAAATGGTAACTCGTGTACAGCCGACTAACCTTTGTTACAGCTGGTTCTCACCAACTGTGACTCTTCCAGGACCTTCCATGGCCTGCCTCTTCAGATCCTCCCTAGGATCTCATCGCTCCACTGGACTCCACCTGTGGATCAACGGTGTCCCTTCAACAACCACCATTAAGCATTCTCAACTGGGTCAACCTGCTCCTCTCTCCACTGCCAAGTACCTCAGGACTGGATCTCCTGCAAAAACCCAGGACCTCTCCTCTCCTTCTCGGCCTCCACCTGCAACACAAACAGTAAGGAGTAATTTCTCTATCTTCAAGAATTGAAACATTCTAAGAGACAACCAGAACGCATACTCACCTATTCCTCTTCTCCCTTACAGCTGCGACGACATGATCACCTGTAAATAAAGTTCACTTGCCTTTTGTAGTTCTGACTTTGTCTTTATTGAATCGGTCTGCTCACTTGGGGGTCGACATTGATAAAAACCTGATAGATACTAATTGTTGTACTTCAGTCCTATATGCTATCTCGTCGTTGTCATTGATGAGCCCCAACAATGTGATGTCATCAGCATATTTTACAATGAGATTTGATGGTGAAGAGGCCGTGCAGTCATGAGTGAGGAAAGTATGAAGCGCTGGGCTGAGCACGCAGCCTTGTGGGACCCCTGTGCTTATGGAAAGAGTGGAGGAAGTGTGCTCGCCCACTCTCACACTGTTTGCCTTTAATTAAAAAGTCCAAGATCCAACTGCATAGAGCGTTGTTCAGTCTAAGATCGTGAAACTTTGGTAGGAGTTTGTTCAGCCGTATGGTATTAAAAGTTTAACTTAAATCGACAAAGAGCAGCCTTGTATATTTGTTCTTGAGCTTTAAATGTTCCAGAAGTTTGTGAAACACAATAGCAATGGTATCTTCTGTCGATCTGTTCTCCCTATATGCAAAATGATAAGCGTCCAGTGTTGGTGGTATAGGTTTCTTTAAGTATTTCATGATTAGTCTCTCCAGGCATTTAGCTGGTGTGGTGAGTGTCACAAGTCTATAGACATTCAGGGAAGTAACATTAGACTGTTTGGGGATGGGGACTATTACAGTTGCTTTAAAGCAGGCTGGCACACACGAAGTGGACAATGACATATTGTAGATTGAAGTAAACCTCTATCAGCTCATCCGCACAGTGTCTCAGCACCCACCCTATCTGGTCCAGGTGCCTTCCTGGGGTTGATGTTTTGAAGAGTGATTCTCACTTGGTGCATACTCAGAACTGGAAGTGTCCCTAGAGTGGCAGGGAGACAAGGGAAGATCTGTGTTTTCCCTGTCAAAGCGGGCATAAAAATAATTTAATTCCTCATCTAAGGTGGCACTACTATTTACTGGGGTAGATGCTGCTCTTTTTTTATAGTCCGTAATGACCTTGACATTCTCCCACACCTGCCTTGGGTTTAAGTTGTTTAAACCATCCTGCAATTGCTTAGAATTAATTTGGCAGCAATGATACCTTTCCTTAGAGCAGTCCTGGTCATGCTATAAGTCTGAGAGTCCACTTTTCTAAATGCTGCATCCCTAGCTCTAAGTAGTTGCAGTACCTTGTCATCCAGGGCTTTTGATTGGGTAAAATACAGACCTGTTTCCAGGATGTTACACAATCCACACATACGATGATGGTAGTTCAACACCGTTAGTGTTTTCATCCAAGGACTTACATGCGGGTATGCTCTGATATTTAAATGTATCCCAGGTTGTGTGGTGGAAACAGTCCTGTAGTTTATGGATAGCATCAAGATGCAGGTGGTCCTCTTCCTGCTTCTGGAGGTGTAGATGTCTGTGATGGTAGGGAGGCTGACTCAAATAGACTTTTGTGCAGCCTTCACCACTCTCTGCAAAGCTTTTCTTTCTGCAGCTGTGCAGCCTCCATGCCACACATTGATGCTGGAGCACAGGATGCTCTCCACTGCACACCAGTAGAAGGAGGTGAGGACTGAGCTTCCCAGTCTCTCAAGAGTTTGTTGTCGGTAAAGAACCAATGGTTTCTGCTAAGCTGAAGCTGTTTCTCTGTGATGGGCTGCTGGGAACAACAACACTAAAGATCTAATTTAAACTTGTTTTTAGCTGAGTTGGCTGTTAAGTTTCAACACAACACTAAACATCTGCAGCTCTTAGGTCCAGATGAGTCTGCTGTCTGGTTCTGGTCTGACCTCTGATCTCTCTGCATCAAGCTCCTGGTGTTACCTAATAATCTCCTCACCTGTTGCTGAAGCCATGCTCTGACTGTGACTGTGTCTGACTGTTCTGTCATGTTCTGTCAGGAGGAGAATCAGAAACAATGGCAGCTTTTCTAACACAGCCTCCTCCCAGTGGGCGGGGCTTTAAGCTTCATTCAGCCTTCAGGCCGTGGCTCAGTTTGTACTCCTCATCTTCATCTGTGACAGATCAGCTAAGACACAGCTGCTGCTTGGTGAGTACACTCAGAATACACACTCAGTACTCAGATTGCATGTACTGAGGGTTAGGGAACGTTTGAACTCTACAGCATGGTTTAAAGTGCAGCTGGGTTAGGGTCAGAGGTCACAGTCAGCACTAATTGTGTGTTTCTGTCTGACTGCAGATGAGTCTGTGAGCTGCACTGAAATAAAAATGAAGTGCTCCCTGGTGGTCTGCCTGCTGATTGGTTCCTCTATGATCGGATTTGGTATGTAAAATGACATTATTTTTACTGGTTCTTACTGTGAGAAGTTTGAACTTGTGGATTTGTTTGTTTTTAAAACCACATTCCAACTATGACAGATGATGATTTTAATAGAAAAAGTGAAAGTCTGAAGCTTGAAGTGACTCAATGAGACTAACCTGTATAAACAAAGGTTGAATGAATTGAACTTCTACTAGCAGTAACGGCTCTGACCTGTAGGGGGAGTATCTCAGTTCTGAGGATCGGACTCCAGAACCAGCTTGAGTTCTGTTCCAGAAAACAATCAGTTACAATCTCTGATCTTCTCAGAGTCAGAGTTCATAAGAACCTTGTTGCTTCTCTGTGGCTCTCCAGAACAATCTGGATCTGGTTCCAGTTGATGTCCAGACCCAGTTGCTTCTGCCATATAGGTTTCTGTTACTAGTCCTCCACTGGTTTTCATCAAACAGCTGTTTCCTGATCTTTCAAAACATCTCAGAAACATTCCAGGAATGTTTCAGGAATATTCCAACAGCATTTCAGAAAAATTCTGATACATCTCAAACATCTTCAGAATATTTCCACATTTTAGGGACATTTCAGAAATATTTCATTAACATTTAAAAAAATGTCTGGACATCAAGCAACTTCTCAGGGACATCTTAGGAAAAATTCCACTGAAGGTCCAAATATTTTTGGGGATCATTTTTTTAATTATTCCGGGAACTATTCCAGGGATTGTATACCTGGATTATTGAGAATGGACTTTATTATTCCAGGAAACTTTCAGAAAAAGTCCTATAATTCCAGGAGCATTTTAGGAGCTTCTCAGTATTATCTTGTGAACATTCTAGAAACCTTTCCAGGCAACAGTTGTTAATGCCAGGACTGCAGTCCGTGTGGTTCTCCTGTGCCTGTGAAGGTGACAAACAACAGAACTTTTGGGTTTTTATCTTCTGTCTGTCTGTGCTTCTGTTCTACACCATTACTCTTCCTGTCTGGTCTTTCTGGTGTCTCCTGGTTTGGTTTGTGTGCACAGCTCAGATTTGTTCTCTCCTACAAATGTAGAGGGTGACAACAAAGAAAAAAACTGAAGACGTCTCACAACAAGACCAGGACCTGCCTAAGTAAGACAAATGGCAGCTCAGACTACCTGTGAGAAACAGACTGAGACCCACCTGGTTCACCTGTTCAGAAAATCTCACTGTGATTGGTCCTTACCAACATTATCAATATGTACTTGCTGATAAATCCTATCGTTGGGGTTGGCTTGGGTTTCCTGAGCTATAGTTATGCTGCTATAGGCTTAGACTGCTGGAGGACAAACTGACCACACTTTTCACTCTGCTACTGACTTTACTTACTCTGCTCAACCTGTTTTGTATTTGTAATTATTTTTCTACCCTAACATGTTGTTTTTTGTCCTTCCCCTACACATATATCTGGACCTACCATTCTGTGTTCGTTTGTCTCTTCTTTCGGTCCTCTCCAACAAGCCGGTCAAAGCAGATGGCCACTTGTCCTGAGCTGGTTCTGCTAAAGATTTCTTCCTGTTAAAAGGGAGATGTTTTTCTGCTGTTGCCACTGTGCTTGTTCAGGATGGGAGACTGTGAGGAAGTGAAAATTCAACTTGTCTGCTGTTTCCTTAGATAGAGAACTTCACTAATTGTCTTTTCTATGTACTTGAATGTTCCTGTAAAGTGCCCTGAGACAACTTTGTTGTGAATTGGTGCTATATAATAAACTGAATTGAATTGAATATTCAGAGATTACACCTGTTCAAACACACACACACACACAAACATGGTTCAGTCAGATAACCAAAAGGTGAGAACACACCTTTAAAGTCAGGTGTGTGTCTTTTCAGGATCAGCCATTCGCTGCTACAGCTGTAAGGACTACACATCGAGCTGCACCAAACAGAGGGACTGCAGCTATGATGATGCCTGCCTTACACTCAATGAGAGAGGTACGGCACACTTGCACATGTGTACAAAAGAGAGGTACACCACACCTGCACACCTGTACATGAGAGCGGTACACCACACCTGCACACCTGTATATGAGAGGGGAATGCCATATGTGCACATTTACCAACCTGTACCTGAGAGAGGTATGCCACACCTGCACGTTTACTCACATGTACCTGAGAGAGGTACACCACACCTGCACACCTGTACATGAGAAGGGAATGCCATATGTGCACATTAACCAACCTGTACCTGAGAGAGGCATGCCACACCTCCACATTTACCCACCTGTACCTGAGAGAGGTACACCACACCTGCACAGCTGTACATGAGAGAGGTATGCCACACCTGCACACCTGTACATGAGAGACATACACCACACCTGCATATCTGTACATAAGAGAGTCATGCCACACCTGCATGTTTACTCACCTGTATCGGAGAGAGGTACACCACACCTGCACACTTGTCCATTAGAGAGGTATGCCACACTTGCATGTTTACTCACCTGTACCTGAGAAAGGTACACCACACCTGCACATTAGAGAGGTACACCACATCTGCACACCAGTACCTGAGAAAGATATGCCACACCTGCACATATACCCACCTGTACCTGAGAAAGGTATGCTGCACCTGCACATGTGCCCACCTGTACCTGAGAGCAGTACACCACACCTGCACACCTGTACATGAGAG
>NC_056520.1:227501-236084 GCF_014905685.2 Nematolebias whitei
CTGTACCTGAGAGCAGTACACCACACCTGCACACCTGTACATGAGAGGCACACCACATCTGTAAATTTACCCACCTGTACCTGAGAGAGGTACACCAAACCTGAACACCCGTAGCTGAGAGAGGTACGTCACACCAGCACACCTGTACATGAGAGCGGTACACCACATCTGCACATTTACCCACCTGTATCTGAGAGAGGTATGCCACACCTGAAAACCTGTACCTGAGAGAGGTACACCACACCTGAAAACCTGTACATGAGAGGTACACCACACCTGCACACCTATACATGAGAGAGGTACACCACACTGTCACACTTACCCACCTGTACCTGAGAGAGGTACGCCACACCTGTACAAGAAAGAGGTACACTACATCTGTACATTTATCTATCTGTACCTGAGAGAGGTTTGCCACACCTGCACACCTGTACATGAGAAAGGTACACCAAATCTGCAAATTTACCCACCTGTAGCTGAGAGAATTATGCCACACATGCATATTTACCCACATGTACCTGAGAGGTACACCACACCTGTAGACCTATATGTAAGCGGTACACCACACCTGCACATCTGTACCTAATGGGTACACCACACCTGTAGACCTATATGTAAGAGGTACACCCCACCTGCACACCTGTACCTGAGAGAGGTATGCCACACCTGCACACCTGTACCTGAAAGGTACATCAAACACGCACATTTACCCACCTGTACCTGAGAGATGTACACCACACCTGTAGACCTATATTTAAGAGGTAAATCATGTCTGAATATAAATCTGAGTGATGTGCCACATGTACCTGAAAGGTGTACTGCACCTGTTGTGTATACCATTCTGCATTCTGTGATGTTGTGACATCACGTCCGCCGCAGTATGGCCGCACCTATGGGAGCTCTGCTTTTACTCTTTTTTTGTTCCTGTTGTTTTTTCATTCGTTCATCCATCCATCCATCCATCCATTTTCTTCCGCTTATCCGGGGTCGGGTCATGGGGTAGCAGCCTAAGTAGGGAGGCCCAGACTTCCCTCTCCCCAGCCACTTGGGCCAGCTCTTCCAGGGGAATCCCGAGGCGTTCCCAGGCCAGCCGAGAAATATAGTCCCTCCAGCATGTCCTGGGTCTTCCTCTGGGCCTCCTTCTGGTGTGCCATGTCTGGAACACCTCACCTGGGAGGCATCCAGAAGGCATCCTAAACAGATGCCCAAGCCACCTCAACTGGCTCCTCTCGACGTGGAGAAGCAGCGGCTCTACTCTGAGTCCCTCCCAGATGATCGAGCTTCTCACCCTATCTCTAAGGGATAGCCCAGACACCCTGCGGAGAAAACTCATTTCGGCCGCTTGTATCTGAGATCTCATTCTTTCGGTCACAACCCAAAGCTCGTGACCATAGATGAGGGTAGGAACGTACATCGATCGGTAAATTGAGAGCTTCACCTTTTGACTCAGCTCTCTCTTCACCATGACAGAACTGTACAGCGCCTGCTTCACTGCAGACGCTGCACCTATCCGCCTATCGATCTCACGCTCCATTTTTCCCTCATTCGTGAACAAGACCCCAAGATACTTGAACTCCTCCACTTGGGGTAGGACCTCCTCCCTGACCCGGAAAGGGCACTCTACCCTTTTCCGGCTCAAGACCATGGCCTCGGATTTGGAAGAACTGATCTTCATCCCGGCCGCGTCGCATTCTGCTGCGAACCGCTCCAGCGAAAGCTGTAGATCACGATCTGATGAAGCCAATAGGACCACATCATCTGCAAAAAGCAGAGATGCAATCCTAAGGCCACCAAAACGGATCCCCTCAACACCTTGGCTGCGCCTAGAAATTCTGTCCATAAAAGTTATGAACAGAATCGGTGACAAAGGGCAAACTTGGCGGAGTCCAACTCTCACCGGGAACAAGCCCGACTTACTGCCGGCAATGCAGACCAGGCTCTGACACCGGTCATACAGGGACCTAACAGCCCTTATCAAAGGGCCCGGTACCCCATACTCCCAGAGTACCTGCCACAGGGTTTCCCGAGAGACGCGGTCAAACTCCTTCTCCAAGTCCACAAAGCACATGTAGACCGGTTGGGCAAACTCCCACACACCCTCCAGGACCCTGCTGAGAGTGTAGAGCTGGTCTAGTGTTCCACGACCAGGACGAAAACCGCACTGCTCCTCCTGAATCCGAGGTTCGACTATCCGACGGACCCTCCTCTCCAGAACCCCCGAATAGACCTTACCAGGGAGGCTTAAGAGCGTGATTCCCCTGTAGTTGGAACACACTCTACGGTCCCCCTTTTTGAATAGGGGGACCACCACCCCGGTCTGCCAATCCAGGGGAACTTCCCCCAATGTCCACGCAATACTGCAGAGTCATGTAAGCCAACACAACCCTACAACATCCAGAGCCTTAAAGAACTCCGGGCAAATCTCATCCACCCCTGGGGCCCTGCCACCGAGGAGCTTTTTAACCACCTCGGTGACCTCAGCACCAGAGAAAGGAGGGCCTGACCCAGAGTCCCCAGGGTCTGCTTCCTCAGTGGAAGACGTGCCGGTGGGATTCATTCGTTCATACAACCTTTATTTCTACAGATTAGTCTCACTGAGCCTCAAGCACTCATTTACAAGAGAGACCTGATTTAGACAAAGAACACAGATGAGGTACAGACAACGATAGACAATCATATAAAAAGCATATAAAATGAAAAGTAAATAAAAGAACTGATATTAAAATGAAACAAAAAAACAGCTAAATTATGAAACAATGTAAAAACTAAAAACAGGAACATGTCTGCGTTGGTTTTTGCCATGAACTTAGCAGTTGTTTTAACTGTTTCTGTGCCTACACTGCACACCCACGCTATGGGTACCGCAACGCACTTTTGGAGTTTTCTGTATCAAAGCCTTGCCATCCTGCCATTGTGGTTCAGTTCTCGGCCCACCTCCAGCCTTGGGCTCTGGCCCGTCATGGTGGCCCTCTCCATGATCCTCCACCTGCCTGCACGGACCAAACTCTACAGAACTCGTTCAGCTCCACAGGGATACCTTGAATTTTCTCTGTCTGCCAGTCCCAGTTTTGGAGGGCAGCTGCTGCAGTCGTTATTATAATCAAGCTGCTGACAGGACCTGCTGACACTGTTAACAAGACCACGTCGCTAACAGAACCATGCTGCTGAAGGAACCTCACTGCTAACCAAACCACACTGCAGATGTATTTCTTTTTCACTTCTGGTGCATTGTTTTTGTATTTTTTGTTGGATAATTTAATTATCCCATCTTCTGATTAAACAAGCCACTCAGGAAGGAGAAGATATTTTTTTCTTAACCCAGGATTTGATCTTGCAAGATGGAGCAGCATTGAAAAAACAAGCAACAAGCTTCATCTCCAAGTCTGCTCAAAGAGAGCATAGTGTCTTTTTATAATGTTATTAGACAGAGGTGAGCTCAGACTACCCTCACCTTCCAGCTTGTCAGGTGAAAGCTCAAGGCATCTGCAGCTTCACTCTGTCCAGACAAAACTGCTCTAACACACGCACACATGGTTTGTGTGAAAAACACCTGTGACCTTTCACATCTCCATCATTTTTGCTGCTTTGGTATTTCCTGTTGTTTTGTTGCCGAGTCGAGATGGTTCTTCTCGTCCTCAGCATTTCATTGCATTGTTGACCTTGTATTGACCTGCATATGACAAATAAACCAAACCTGAACCTGAACCTGTGAATAATGTCACACTTGCACATCCATACTCAAGTGTTACATCAAACCTACACACCTGTACCTCAGAGAGGTTTACCCAAGGGCGTCAGAAGCATCCGTAATGTGGGGGAGACACAATGATGTGTGTGTGTGTATGCGCGCACGTGTACACATGCGTGCACACATGCGTAAAAAATTGTACACTAGTGTACAAAAAAAGCAGCATTTCACTTGGATTTCCTTTAATTCCACACATTTAAATCATGTTTCTCACCAACTTTGTGTAAATTCAGCTGTGGGTTTTAAACACATTTTAACTTTAATACACTTTAACACTCAGCGTCAGGTCGGCACTATTTGTCTTTATAGAGTAATAAAAATCATCACCACTGGACTTTTTTACTTGTGTTCAACACTACTCATCTAAATTATGTTTTTCATGAAGCTTGAGGACAATAAGGTGTAGGGGTTTAAAGAAATTTCAACTTTAATGCACCTGAACACACAGAGTCTCTTACACCTGCAGCGTCTTACAGCGTCACACTTACTGCTAAGCTAAGATGCTACGTAGTGCTCCTCTCAAGCAACCTACCTCCTAACCATGTATACATGTTTATGATTGACACCCCCCGTCAACAACTGCCCACACTAAACTCGCTAAACTGGTGAGTGAGCAACACAGAGGTGTTTCCATCTCCTCCACCTGTGCGCGTTTTCTGCCGAAGCAGGAGGAGATGCACATAAACGTGATGGCTGCAGGCTGCTGGAGAGTTGGAGGTAACCAGGAAAACCTGGAGTGGAGCTTTAGTGGCTTGAGTATTCTCCTATTAATCAAGTGGAATGGATTAATTTATGAAGAAAGAAACTGCGCCGACTGAACTAATGTTTCATAGTAAAAGTGTGCGTGTGTGTGTGTGTGGGGGGGGGGGGGGGGGTTCCAAATGAATGCCTTTTTTAATGTGGGGAGACATGTCCCCTTCACATATAATGGTTGCGACGCCTATGGATTTATCATGCCTGTACTCTTGCACAACTACTATCGTTTCTGTTGTTCCACAGGTGGGATGACCTACCGTCAGTGTTTGAAATACTCGGACTGCGAGAGGAACCGCCTGGCTCAGATGTTCCCTCAGGTATCATCTTACACTTCAAACCACACCTGAGCAGGTTTGAACTCAGAAAGCTGGATGTCCAAACTCAAACGAACCTGTTATACCTGAACCCATCTCACCAAAGAAGAAGGCTCTCAACCTGCAGTCAGATTCTTGTTCCAATCCGGTTCCCTGACTGGTTAATTTTGAGATTTACAATTCCCTAATGGTCCAGTTCTAAAGTAACTGTAAAAGTTCTGGTTCTGCAGAAGCTGCTGGTTTGGTTCTGAAGCTGAAGCCACATCTATCTAACAGTCTGGATCTGTCTGAACCACAACAGCCCATAGGATTCTGACCGACCCACTCAGGTTCTGACTGAATATCTAACAGAAACAGGGTTTAAGGCTGGGAGAACAAACAAACAAACCTACCTCTGCAACAGACCAGAACTGTTCTGTTTTGCTTGTAAAAAGCAATTTTAACATGATGGTTCGGATCATCCTGATGCTGCTCAGTAATCCAGGTAGAACAATCTAAAAAAGTTAAGTCTGGTCGTCTGGACGGGTTCAAAAAAAAAATTGTAGAAACGTTTCATCTTTAATCCAAAGGACTTATTCAGCCTGAGGAGCTGGAGTCTGTAAAAGATGCAGTTTGGCTTTCTTGGACTGTGAGGTCTCAGTCTCTGATAGAGGACATTTGCAAACTGAGGTGTACTACAAACCCACCCACACAGACCAGTATTTGCAGTTTGACTCCCATCACCCTTTGGAGCACAAGTTAGGAGTCATCAGGACTCTGTACCACAGAGCAGACAGCGTCCCCACTAGCTCAGGAGCCAGGCAGAAGGAGAAATCCTGCACAAGACAGGCTCTAGAGCAATGTGGATATCCTAACTGGGCCTTCCTGAAAGAAGAAACCCAAACAAGACTCCAGTCAGCCAACAGGTGAAAAGGAGGAACCCAGACCCAGACCAGTGGTCATTCCATATGTTGAGGGAGTATCAGAGAAACTGAGACATTTATTTTCTAAACATAACGTCCCAGTGGCTTTTAAACTCCAAAATACATTATAGACTGGTTCATCCCAAAGATCCAGTCCCCCGGCACAAACAGAGTAATGTTGTGTATGTTGTTCAGTGTCAGGAGGGTGATCAGTCTTACATCGGGGAAACTAAACAGCCACTGGCCAAAAGGATGGACCAGCACAGAAGATCAACATCATCAGGCCAGGACTCTGAGGTCTACACTCATCTCCAGGCCAGCGGTCACTCTTTCAGGGATGAAGATGTTCACATCCTGGACAGAGAGGAACGATGGTTTGAGAGAGGAGTAAAGGAGGCCATCTTTGTGAAAAGAAACCGTCCATCATTAAACAGGGGTGGAGCCTCCAGGTTCAACTGTCCCCCTCTTACAATGCTGTGATTGCTAGTATCACTCAGCCCTCTGTGAACAGTAAACAGCCATCAGGTGCTAATGATCCATTGTTAGGCTGATGGTCCTTCTTGACCATGTGAGCAGCTGGTTCTGGTTGTGAGCAGCTGGTTCTGGTTGTCAGCAGAAAACTGGTTGATCCATGAGAAGGTGCTATTTATAAAACTGAGTTTGTTGCAGTTCCTCAGACTGAAGAAGTCTTTCAGATGAAAGACGAAACATTTCAACAATTTTTTGTTCTTTGAACTCGTCCAGAGGACCTGACTGAACTTTTTTAGATGGTTATGCTCAGCTTCTGTTCTTGTGGAATTCATAAAGCAATTAGTTTGGTTGGATCACTGCATTTTATTTTTTAATAATTGATCTCTTCCAGGTGTCAAGCTTCACCTTCAGATGCTGCAACTCTGACCTGTGTAACTCCGCCCCCTCCTCTGCTGCAAGCTCTCTGATTGGTCTTCTGGCCTCGGTGCTGTTCATGTGGTGGTGTGCTCACTGAAGGCTCTGCAGCCCCTCCTTGTGTCCTCTGAAACAGTCACAGCTTCTTTAATCCAGTATTGATCACTCAGGATGAGAGCTAACTGACACTGACTAATCAATCGCTCTGATCAGATTCACAATAAACCATTGATACTCATGAGATCAGTTGTAGCTTTTGATTGGTTGCAGATGTTCATTACTGTGTCACATGATTGGATCAATAACCAGAAAAGACCAGAGGAATCAGCGGCTGATTGATCAGACTTCTAATCAGTCTGAAGAAAAACAGAACGGGGGATTGATTTTCTTCTTCTGTAGTTTTCTGATCAGAAGGAAGTGATTGATGTCGATTGTTTTTCTTTTATTACACAGTAATTAAATATTTACGCACAAGTTTATCTTTTACTTGTTGAATTATATTTGATTAAAATAAAATTTCGATTTCATGTGTTTTCAAAAGCAGAAACGTTGGATTAAATGTTCCAGAAACTGTCAGATGACGAATTGTTGCATTTTTCTGTAATTCTCTTTGAAATGTGGATTTTCTCCCTGGTTGACCTGAAATTAGCTTTAACTTCTTTAATAAATTATTAAAATAAAAACTGGACATTTTCTCCTCTTTACATACTGAAGGAGGTTACGTCAACATATGCTGAAAAGAAAAAAACAATCTCTGATGATTAAAAAGCTGAAACTTAGAAACAAGACAGGATATATATATATATATATATATATATATATATATATATATATATACAGGTCCTTCTAAAAAATTAGCATATTGTGATAAAGGTCATTATTTTCCATAATGTAATGATAAAAATGAAACTTTCATATATTTCAGAGTCATTGCACACCAACTGAAATATTTCAGGTCTTTAATTGTTTTAATTCTGAAGATTATGGCATACAGCTCATGAAAACCCAAAATGCCTGTCCCAAAAAATTAGCATATCATGAAAAGGTTCTCTAAACAAACTATTAACCTAACCATCTGAATCAACAACGTAACTAAACACCTGCAAAAGATTCCTGAGGCTTTTAAAAACTCCCAGCCTTGTTCATTACTCAAATGGGTAAGACTGCCGACCTGACTGCTGTCCAGAAGGCCATCATTGACACCCTCAAGCAAGAGGGTAAGACAAAGAAAGAAATTGCTGAGCGAATAGGCTGTTCCCAGAGTGCTGTATCAAGGCACCTCAGTGGGAAGTCTGTGGGAAGGGAAAAGTGTGGCAGAAAACGCTGCACAACGAGAAGAGGTGACCGGACCCTGAGGAGGATTGTGGAGAAGGGCCGATTCCAGACCTTGGGGGACCTGCGGAAGCAGTGGACTGAGTCTGGAGTAGAAACATCCAGAGCCACCGTGCACAGGCGTGTGCAGGAAATGGGCTACAGGTGCCGCATTCCCCAGGTCAAGCCACTTTTGAACAAGAGACTGCGTCAGAAGCATCTCACCTGGGACTGCTGCTGAGTGGTCCAAAGTTATGTTCTCTGATTACAGTAAATTTTGCATTTCCTTTGGAAATCAAGGTCCCAGAGTCTGGAGGAAGAGAGGAGACACAGAATTCACATTGCTTGAGGTCCAGTGTCAAGTTTCCACAGTCACTGGGGTGTCATGTCATCTGCTGGTGTTGGTCCACTGTGTTTTATCAAGGGCAGGGTCAATGCAGCTAGCTATCAGGAGAATTTGGAGCACTTCATGCTTCCATCTGCTGAAAAGCTTTATGGAGATGAAGATTTCATTTTTCAGCACGACCTGGCACCTGCTCACAGTGCCAAAACCACTGGTAAATGGTTTACTGACCATTGTATTACTGTGCTCAATTGGCCTGCCAACTCTCCTGACCTGAACCCCATAGAGAACCTGTGGGATATTGTGAAGAGAAAGTTGAGAGAC
>NC_056520.1:236184-239100 GCF_014905685.2 Nematolebias whitei
TCGTGTGTGTGTGTGTGTGTGTGTGTGTGTGTGTATAACCAAAGATATGGAAAACAGTCTTAAAATTTAGAATTTCTATTCAATGTCTCACAAAACTTAAATTGTGGTTAAAAATGTTTTCATCCATCCATCTTCTACCGCTTACCCAAAGTCGGGTCGCGGAGACAACAGGTCCAGGAGAGAACCCCAGACATCCAATTTCCAGCTCGTCCTGGGGGACCTCGAGGCGATCCCAGACCAGACAAGATACACCAAACCTCCAGCAACTTGTGGGTCTTCCCCTGGCCTCTAACCAGTGGGACGTGCCAGGAAATCTTCTAAAGGGAGGCTTCTAGGCCGCATTCTAATCAGATGCCCAAACCACCTCAACAGACTCCTTTTTTGTGGAGGAGCAGCAGCTCTACTCTGAGCTCCTCTGGATGACAGAGCTTCTCCTATCGCTAAGATGAGACTGGCCACCCTTCAAAGAAAGCCCATTTCAGCCACTTGTATCCAGGATCTCATTCTTTTAGTCATGATCCAAACCTCATAGGTGCGGGTAGGACCGAAGACAGATCAGTAAAGTGACAGCTTTGCCTATGAGCTCTGCTTTTTCTTCACCATGACAGACTGAAGCAATGTCCTCATTACTAAAAATGTGGCTTTAATCTGTCTGAAATATTTGGTCCATTGTTCCATGACCAAGAGGGAAGCCATTCTGCTCCTCCTGAATACAAGGGTTGACAATTAATCAGGGCCTCCCTTCCAACAACCTGGAGTAAACTTTCCTGGGGAGGGTGAGACCTTGATCCCACAATAGTTGGAATACACGCTCCTGTTCCCCATTTTAAAATGAGAACTACCACCCCGGTCTGTCACTCTACATGCATTGTTCAGTTCTCCATGCAACACTGAAGAGATGTGTCAACCATGACAGCCCCACAAGATCCAGAGCATTCAGCATCTCTGGAAAATCCCGTCTTCCCCTGACACCATGCCACCGAGGAGCTTTTTGACTACCTCGGTGACCTCTGCCATGGTAACGGACTTGTCTTCACTCGAGTCCTCAGACTCTGCCTCCTCAAAGGTGGACATGGTGAGTGGATTAAGGAGATCCTCAAAGTGCTCCTTCTACCACTCAACAATATCAGGTCAGCAGTTTCCCCCCACAAACCAAGCATAGCCTGGGATATGGTCTGCTGTCCTTTCCTGAGTCGCTGAATTGTTTGCCAGAACTTCCTCAAGGCTAACAAAAAGTCCTTATCCATGGCCTCCCTGAATTTTTCCCATGCCCGAGTTTTTGCTTCCGCAAGTGCTGACGCTGCAGGCCTTCTGGTCACCCTGTACCTGTTAACTTCTTCAGGAGTCCTCCAGAACAACCAAGTCCTGAAGGCCTCCTTCTTCAGCTTGATGGCCTCTATCACCTCTGGTGTCCACCACTGGGTCAGTTGGTTACCACCCTGACAGGCACCAGTGACCTTCAGTCCACAGCTCCTGAAAGCCGCATCTGCAATAGAGTCCCTGAAAATGGGCCATTCAAATTCCATGTCCCCAACCTCTCCAGGACATGTGAAAAACTTTCCTGGAAGTGTGAGTTGAAAGCTGCATGGACCAAGGGCTTCACCATCCATCCATCCATCTTCTTATGCTTATCCGGGGTCGGGTCGTGGGGGTAGCAGCCTAAGTAGGGAGGCCCAGACTTCCCTCTCCCCAGCCACTTGGGCCAGCTCCTCGGGGGAATCTCAAGGCGTTCCCAGTCCAGCCAAGAAACATAATCCCTCCAGCGTGTCCTGGGTCTTCCTCTGGGTCTCCTCCCATTGGTGCCCAGAACACCTCACCAGGGAGGCATCCAGGAGGCATCCTAACCAGATGCCCGAGCCACCTCAACTGGCTCCTCTCTATGTGGAGAAGCAGCAGCTCTACTCTGAGTCCTTCCCGGATGACCGAGCTTTTCACCCTATCTCTAAGGGAGAGCTCTGAC
This sequence comes from Nematolebias whitei, assembly GCF_014905685.2. NCBI lineage: Eukaryota > Metazoa > Chordata > Actinopteri > Cyprinodontiformes > Rivulidae > Nematolebias > Nematolebias whitei. Next base: position 238,145 of record NC_056520.1, read on the forward strand.
ACCCTGCGGAGAAAACTCATTTCGGTCACCTGTATCTGTGATCTCGTTCTTTCAATCACAACCCAAAGCTCATGACAATAAATGAGGGTAGGAACGTAGATCGACCAGAAAATTCAGAGCGTCGCCTTTTGACTTAGCTCTCTCTTCACCACGACAGATTGATACAGTGCCCGCTTCACTGCAGACGCTGCACCTATCCGCCTATCGATCTCACGCTCCATTTTTCCCTCATTCGTGAACAAGATCCCAAAATACTCAAACTCCTCCACTTGGGACAGGACCTCCTCCCCAACCCAGAGGGGGCACTCTACCCTTTTCCAGCTCAAGACCATGGCCTCAGATTTGGAGGAACTGATCCGCATCCCGGCCGCGTCACACTCGGCTGCAAACCGCTCCAGTGAAAGCTGTAGATCATGACCTGATGAAGCGAATAGGACCACATCATCTGAAAAAAAAAAACAGAGAAGTGATCCTAAGGCCACCAAAATGGATCCCCTCAACACCTTGGCTGCGCCTAAAAATTCTATCCATAAAAGTTATGAATAGAATCGGGACAAAGGGCAACCTTGGCAGAGTCCAACTCTCACTGGGAACGAGCCCGACTTACTGCTGGCAATGTGGACCAAGCTCTGACACCGATCGTACAGGAACCTAACAGCCAGTATCAAAGGGCCTGGTACCCCATACTCCCGGAATGCCCCCCACAGGGGTTCCACAGGGGTCCCACAGGGCTCCCCGAGGGACACAGTCGAATGCCTTCTCCAAGTCCAGACCTGAATCCAATCCAGAATCTGTGGAAAGAGCTGAAGACTGCTGTTCACAAACGTTCTCCATCCAACCTCACTGAGCTCCAGCTGTTCTGCAGGAAGAATGGGCAGAACTTCAGTGTCTCCATGTTCAAAACTGACAGAGACAAACCCCAAGAGACTTGCAGCTGGAACTGCAGCAAGAGGCGG
>NC_056520.1:239200-243036 GCF_014905685.2 Nematolebias whitei
GTAGAAGGAGGTGAGGACTGAGCTTCCAGACCAGCTCGTCTCAGCCGCCTGAGGAAGTAGAGTCTCTGATGAGCTTTCGTGATCAGGCTGGTGGTGTTGTTACTCCAGCTGAGGTTGTCATTCAGGTGCACAACCAAGTACAGTATAGTTGGAGACCACTTCCTCCGCAGATCTTCCTATGTTCGGGGGGTGGGGGAGGAGATAGGTGCGTTTGTTCCGTCTAAAGTGCGTTTGTTCCGTCTAAAGTCCAAGACCATCTCCTTCATCTTGATGTGAAGGTTCCTGCACCAGCTCTCCAGGTGTTCCTCCTGCCTGTAGCTGGACTCATCATTGTTTGTGATGCATCCCACCACCGCTGTATTATCTGCAAACTTTACAATGTGACAGCCTGGATGGATAACTGCACAATCATACGTGAGCAGAGTCAACAGGAGGGGGCTCAACACACAGAGAAGGAGAAGTTGTGGATCCTCACTGACTTTGGTCTATTTGTTAAGAAGTCTAGGACCCAGTTGCAAATGGAAGGGCTTATTCCTAGTGTGAGCAGTTTGTCTATCAGGGTCTGGGGGATCATGGTGTTGAAGGCAGATATGAAGTCCACAAAGAGCATACGGATGTAGGAGTCCTTCTGCTCCAGGTGGATGAGAGCAGTGCGGACCACACCAATTATAATGTGCTGGCTGACATAAATTATTTATTAAGTAAATTAATTAATTATAATTAAATTATTTTATCATGGACAACCCATGTCTAGCACAAAAGTCCAATAAGCAAACACCATTCGGATTCAGATCAGGGAGGTTGTTCCTCCTCATGCTCTAATCAGCCACTTTTAGATAACGCTGTCATTGCCCACATGGGCACTGAGGACGGACAAATGGACGGACCGTCGGTCGGTCGGTCAGTCAAATGCATTCCAAGGGCCGGAGCGGGCAACAATGAATCCCACCTGAAACTACTGACTAAAGCTAGGACTAAATACAGTAAAATTATTAATCACGTCGGCAAAAATGACATTCAGCTACGTAAATCAGAGATCAGTAAAATTAATTTGGCTTCAATGTATAACTTCACAAAAACTATGTCGGACTCCGTCATTTTCTCCGGCCCCTCCCCAACCTTACCAGTGATTACCTCTCTAACTGTATGTTGGTTTACAACTGCCAGGCGTCCAGGTGGTGCTTTGAAAACAACGTAGGATTTTGTAGATAACTGGAGTGCATTTTGGGGAAATCCTGGTCTGATGCGGAGAGATGGAATTCATCCCACCTTAAATCTGTATCTGTGACTAAACAGTTTGAGTTCCTGGCTGTTAAAATTCAATTTCAGCTAAATCAATCTCTCACAGTCATGGGTGTTATAGACCTCCCTCAGCAGCAGTGAGGCTCTGAACTCTTCAGACAGTCGTATCTCAGGGTTAAATACCGGTACTGGTGAGGTTGTCTTAGTAGGCGACCTAAACCTTGACTGGTTGTCATCAGCCTAAATATAGACTATATTTATTTATAATTGATAGACAAAAATTTATCAATTATTCCCACAATCTAAGTCAATAATAGACAGCCCTACACGGCCTAACATACAAACCCTGCTAGATCATCACTTCTTGAGTAGAAACAAATTTCTCTCTTTGATGATGTAGAGATGGCATGGACATTTTGTTCAAGATTAATTTTTAAAGGTAATACATAAACATGCACCTCTGTGTAAATTCAGTTCAATTCAGTTTATTTAAAAGCGCCAATTCACAACAAAGTTGTCTCAGGGCACGTTTTTTTCATTCATTCAACCTTTATTTAGACAGGTAAATCCCATTGAGCCTCGAGGACTCATTTACAAGAGACCTGACAGACTTAACAGGAACATTCAAAAGCCAATTAGTAAAGGTCTCCATCTATTATATTATTTTGTCCCTTGATGCCAAAAAACCTGTTCTGCTGGTGATGTTGGACCTCTCAGCAGCTTTTGATACTGTAGACCATCAGGTCCTGATCCCTCGTTTGGCTCAGCAGGTTGGCCTTCAGGGAGTTGTGCTCGAGTGGTTTAAGTCCTATTTAACAGACAGAACTTTCTCTGTTATGATTGGTGATCTGTCCTCTTCTTCAGTCTCTTTGACCTCTGGTGTACCGCAGGGATCCATTCTGGGGCCTGTTCTCTTCTCACTTTACATGCTACCATTAGGACCCATCATTGCACGCCATAATCTGTCTTTTCATCTGTATGCAGATGATCTACAAATCTATCTGCCGGTCACTCCCAGTTCCTCACTCAGTTTCAACTCTATTGCCAGCTGCTTAAACGACATTAAGCACTGGCTGTCTCAGAATTTTCTCCACCTCAATAACGATAAAACTGAATGGATTTTATTTGGTGCTTCCAGTAATTCATGCAACATTTCTCCCAGTATAGGTTTTCCGCTCCCCCACGCCAACCAGGTGGTAAAAAATCTAGGAGTGGAGCTCGACTGTAACTTAAAGTTAGATAAACAGATCAGTTCTGTTGTGAAAACCAGCTTCTTTCAGCTCCGTCTGCTTTCTAAAGTAAAGTCACTCCTTTGCCGTAGTGATCTGGAGAAGGCCATCCATGCCTTTGTGAGCTCTAGGCTTGATTACTGTAACGCCTTATATGTGGGTATTAATCCATCTTCTATCTCCCGTTTACAGCTTGTACAAAACTCTGCTGCTCGCCTGTTGACTAACACACGTAAATATGAACACATCACTCCTGTCCTTTCTTCTTTACACTGGCTCCCAGTTCAGTTTAGAACACAGTTCAAGCTGCTACTGTTTGTTTTTAAAGCTTTGAATGGCCTTGCACCACCTTATATTTCAGAACTTTTGAAAGTCCACCAGCCCAGCAGAGTTTTACGGTCTGCTGGTCAAAATCTGCTGGAGGTGCCTTGCTCAAGGTGCAAACTATGGGGGGACCGGTCCTTTTCTGTTGCAGGCCCAGCAGCCTGGAATACTCTTCCCTATGAGCTGCGTGCCATCTCTGATCTGGTTCTGTTCAAAGCCAAACTGAAAACATACTTATTTAAAAGGGCTTTTAATGTTTAACTTTTAGTAGTTTAGTATTTAGTATTTATTTTTTTATTTTATCTCTTTTACCTTCTTTTATTCTCGCTGTGTTTTTTAATTTGCACTGATTTATTGTGTCCTGTTTTTAATCTTGTTTTGTCTTGTGAAGCACCTTGGTCAATGCAAGGCGTTGTTGGAAGGTGCTATAGAAATAAAGTTTATTATTATTATTATTATCTGTTGAATCTTCACTTCGTACCAGTGTCCCATCCTGAGCAAGCACAGTGGCAACAGTGGAAAGAAAAACTCTCTTTTAACAGGAAGAAACCTCCAGCAGAACCAGCTCAGGACAAGAGACCATCTGCTTTGACCGGCTGGTTTGAGACGGAAGGAGAGACAGACGAACACAGAATGACATGTAGTGAAGGATTACAAACAAAAGTACTGCTGAAGTACTGACAGAATAAGTACTATTACTACACACAGTCTTGTTCCTGTGTTTAATCACTGGGCTTTTATTGTGAAACGCCCGGCCGGAAGCTTCCAGCGCGCGCAGTCCACCTTGACGCAGCGTCGCAGGTTCTCGGAGCGGACGGAATGGGACAGTGATCCGAACCACCGGTTGATCGAAATCTGCTGTGGTGACGTCAGCATGGCTCAGAAGGTACGTGCTCACCTGGACCTGGCGGCGCGAACAGCTAACCTGGAGCCGTCGAGGCGCGCGTGCAGAACTCCATAGAGAAAATAGCGGATTTAAGAGCATCGGTCGCGCAGGTAACGGCGGAAGCGCTTCCTCAAAGAACAGTTAAAAGAGGCGGA
>NC_056520.1:243136-244561 GCF_014905685.2 Nematolebias whitei
GTATCAGCTGCAGTTGATAGTACAGGTGTATCAGCTGCAGTTGATAGTACAGGTGTATCAGCTGCAGGTGATAGTACAGGTGTATCAGCTGCAGTTGATAGTACAGGTGTATCAGCTGCAGGTGTTACAGTATCAGCTGCAGGTGATAGTACAGGTGTGATAATAAAAACTGGCAAGGCAGCAAGCAAAATGCTCCTTTTACAGCTGTAATAATTGATGAAAACATTTAAATGATAAAAATATTCATTGATCTTTTACTTGATGATCATCAATCATGCAGTCAGAGTTTAGTTTTGCTGTTCAAGCTGATCGTGTTTTCACTCCTTCATCTTCATCCATTGTTTTGGGTTTTCCACCCACCAGAATCCTGAAGGTGCAGAACAAGCACATTGGTTTAGATGTCATGGTGCACTTTGTGTCTGAAGAACCCAAACAGAACCGTGTCTTACAACAAGCACCTGCAGGAGGCTGGAAAACCTGAAGGGAGTCTGGTTCTTTAACAGATGTTCTACAGGAAGTTCTTGTGTCCCCAGCAGATTTGAGTCTTTCTGTGTTTCAGGCTCTGGTTCTGTACCACTTTGCAGCGGAGCCTGGACATAATGAGCTGTCTGTCAGAGAAGGCGAGATGGTCACCATCATTGACCAGGTAACCTATCCTTAATCCAGGTACTCAGTACTCACACACATGCACAAAGTACCAGTACTAACACAGTACTGTCTGCTGCACAGACTGTAGGGGGAGGCTGGATTGCAGCTCAGAACCACAACGGACAAACTGGACTTGTACCTGAGGGGTATTTACAGGTGAGCAGCTCCTCTTTCCCTCATTTAGCCTTATGTTTTAGGTATTAACGATAAAGAGATCAAAGTACTTCCTCTTATGGGTTACTGTGTTTCAGATTGGAGGCGGAGACTCCTGGTCAGGGGGCGTGGCTTCCATCAGTAACTCTCAGGGATGGGACAGCCGAGCACCATCATGTCAAGGTATCACAAAAAGGTTTTAGGATTCTAAGCTGCATTGCATTTTTAGAATGATTTGTTCATTTAGCTTTGTAGAGATTTACTCGAGTGCTGTAGGAATGTGTGTGTGGAGGTAAATGAGGGCATAGATTGTGTTGTAAAGACCTTTAAGTATCTTGATTAGATAGAAAAGTGCTGAAGTTGGGTCTAAAGTCCTTTTGAACAGGTGAGACAGGAACTAAACCTTTTTCCAAAGTTGGTTGGTCGGCTGGTTCTCTCATGAGAACTTACCAGACAAGTAAAGGTTGAATCATGTCATCTGGACTTCGTTTTTTTTGTTAAAAAAGAAACGTTTCGCCCCTCATCCAAGAGGCTTCGTCAGTCTGAGGCCTAGCCATCTGGTATTACCCAGAAGCCACCCTGACTCTTGTGTTTCAAGCCTGCCTCAGATACCCCTGAAGTCTG
>NC_056520.1:244661-255610 GCF_014905685.2 Nematolebias whitei
AAAAAAACGAAGTCCAGATGACATGATTCAACCTTTTTTGTTGTTATATACCTGGATGACTGAGAAAACAAACTTTGTGTTTACCAGACAAGTGTTTTCAGCAGGTGCAGAGGATGATGATGGCGAGTGGGATGATGACTGGGATGACCAATCAATGTGCAGTTACCATGGAAATGGTCACATGGAAGAGGAGGCAGGGGCCTCTGGGCAAATAACTCATGGTCCCTCGGTCAAGATCTCCCTCAACAAGTAAATGTTTTTAAAAAACTACCTTTACTGAGCCAAACGTGGGTCTCTACTGCCATCCACCACCAAGGTGCAGTTAAGAAACCTGTAAAGTTTACTGGAGTCCAGTACACATCACACTATGTATCACAGTTTACATCCCAGTATACCCCAGTATACATTGCAGTATCATAGTATATCACAGTATACATCATAGCATATTGCAGTGTACATTGCAGAATAATTACAGTATACATCACAGTAAACATCAGTTAATATTTCAGTATACATCACATTATATCCTAATGTACATTGCCACATACATCAGTCTATATTACAGTCTACATTGTAGTATACATCACAGTATACCCCAGTATACATCAGAGTATACCTTAGTATACATTGCAGTATAATTGCATATGCATTGAAATATACTCTAGATGACATTGCTGTATACATCACAGTATACTTCAGTAGATCCCAGTATACATCAGAGTTAATCTGAGTTTACATAAGAGTAGATCCCAGTGTAATAAACCATAGTATACCCCTAGTTCGGACTATATCTGGGGTTAAAGGGGCCTAAGCTAGATTATACCTTAGCCAATTTATACTCTGGGGTAAAACTGGCCTAGGACTATACTGTATATACCCCTCAGGCCAGATTATACCCCTATGCTATCAGTAGTGTTGAGTCATACACACAATTACTTAATTTTTCAACATTTTATTGGGGTGGGGGGGCAGCTTTGTCAGGTAAGTTGAGTGCAAAAGCTAATTCACTTAAATCTTAACATTCCAAAGATTAGGTCTGAGGGGCATCAATTGGCCTAGGCGAATTGATGCCCCTCAGACCTGTAGATGAACAGATGCTCAGATATATTCATCAATTAACACGGATTCCTCATTTTTCTGGACTGAATAAAACGTGCATTGAATTTAATGAAATGCAAATGTGAGACGTCATTTATATTTGACCCATCAAAATGAATGCGGTCATTTATTTACAGAATCAAAGTTTAACATCGAACATTTACATTAATTTGGCAAATTATGAAAATAACAACATAAGCAATCAATCAGGAAAAATCATACGGCCATGATTTTTCCGTTGCTTCACCACAGACATTTATGAAAACTGTACAATTATGATCTTTTACCCACACGGCGGTGGATGAGCACTTTACACAGACATTTCTAAATATCTGGAAGAATTTCTACTTGAGAGAGGAGTTTAAAGATGGGAAAGAAGTTTAAAGAAGAGTAAAAGATGGGGTTTGAGGGAGTGTTGAACAGAACGGCACTCTCCGGGCTTTCTTCAGCTTCTTCCTTACAGTACACTTAGGTGGTGAAATAGACTCTTTTACCTGGAGATGTCTCAGGCGAGATTCCGTTTAACGCACCCTTCAGCGTCTCCGTAGGATGCTGTTACTCGTCCGGAGTAGCGGCGAGATTCTGTCCGCCACAGCTCACCTCAGTGAAGATGTTATAATCCCATGAAACTCAGAAGAGATCTGTTGTCATGTCAGGATCTTCCCGGCTCCCAGAACTGAACAGAGACCGAACTCCCACAGAACCGAACTCTCACAGCTCTCACAGAACTGACAGAACTGTGTATCCAACAGAACTCAGTAGACCAGGAAGTACCGACATTTTAAAGAGCTCTTTTCCCGGTTCATTCGGGAGTCTCCCCATTGGCCAGAACCGACCAGACGGGGTGTGTTTTGTGACGTAAAAGGTTAGAAGGCAGCAAGAATTGTTATGGAACAGATCAGAAATGTTCTCACAGACAGAGAGAGTTTTGTTTTGGCGAGTTTAAGAAACAGGTGCCAAAACCCCCCTGTTGACGTCTGAGAGGATATAGTCAAGTCAAGTCAAGTCATCTTTATTTGTAGAGCACAATTTAAAACAGATAAACTGTTATCAAAGTGCTTAACAGAAATGTAGCAAAACATAGGCAGCAAAACAAAAACATCATACAGAATTAAAATTACTGGAGCAATAACACACACTAATGATCACACTAAGGAAAAACAAGCAGTAAAAATAAACGTCAATCATAAAACAACAGAGTTTAAAATGAGGTACACAGAACAAAATAAACTAACTCACACCGTATTAAACGCCAGAGCAAACAGGTGCGTTTTAAGGAGGGATTTGAACATCAGGAGGGAGGAGGCCTGCCTGATGTTGAGGGGCAGGTTGTTCCACAGGTTGGGACCTCTGACTGAAAAAGCTCGATCCCCTCGGAGCTTCAGGCGTGATTTCGGAACGACCAAAAGAAGCTGGTCCGATGATCTCAGGGCACGAGACGGAACATATGGTTCCAGGAGCTCGGAGAGGTAGAGGGGTGCGAGGCCATTTAGGCACTTATATGTCAGGAGGAGAATCTTGAAGTCGATTCTGGATCGCACAGGAAGCCAGTGAAGGGAGGACAGAACAGGTGTGATGTGCTCAGACCTACGTGTACCAGTTAAAAGCCGAGCAGCTGCATTTTGGACGAGCTGGAGACGTGAAATGGACGCCTGACTGACCCCAGCATAAAGTGAGTTACAATAGTCCAGGCGGGTTGTGATGAAGGCATGGACTAATGTTTCAAGGTTGGGTCTGGATAACACTGGCTTGAGCTTAGCTACCTGCCGCAGTTGGAAAAAACTTTTCTGCAGAACTGAACTGATCTGTTTGTCAAACTTAAAATCCGAGTCAAAAACCACCCCGAGATTTCTAACAGTGTGCTTGAGATAGGGCTGAAGTGAGTCCAGGTTTGCAGGATCTGAGGAGGCAGCTGAGCTAGGACTAAAGACGATTAATATAAACAGGACAGTTGTTCCAACGCATGTCTGCTTCGACTCCTGACCCTGGAACGCACACTTTGCTCATTCACAGACAGAAATCAGCAAATGCATAATTACTCTGTAACAGCTTTGACATGAGTTCTAACTTTGCATGAGAATTAAAAATCATTACACAGTTAATAAAATTGATTAGTTCATTGCAACATCTAAAATGGTTTGAACTAAGGCACTTTGATTATCAACATTTGTAAAATAGTAATGATAATAGAACAGAGAGTGTTCTTCCACTTGAATTTTCAAGAAAGAAAGTCTCAGGATGGGTGAACCTGTATTTCTGGATTCAAATCAATGAAATGACAGTTCCTGTCCCACAAGGTTCTTAAGGTCAAGAGTTTTGACCTTAGGCTTAGTCTTGACCTCAGATTAAGTTCACTACAGACCTAATGTTTAGCGTTTAGGTCAGTGTTCAGACCAGAATATGGGTATGTAAATGAGTACATTCTGGCCTGGAGGGATAGTCTAATATATATAGGGGGCCGAGATGGTGTAGAGGTAGGGCAGCCAACTTGGGACCAGAAAGTCGCAGGTTCATCTCCCCACCATGCCTCATGTCGTGGTGTCCTTGAGCAAGACGCCTAATCCCTAACTGCTCCATGAGCACTTACATAGCTGCCCACCACTCCACCTGGGTGTATCTCAGGTGTGATGCAGAGAACTAATTTAATCATTGTATGGAAACATACAGTGATGACCAGTGTTCCCCTAGATCAGGGGTCTGCAACTTTTATGATCAAAAGAGCCATTTTTCACCTTCGTTCACTACATTAAACGTGTCCGGAGCCGCAGCAACCTTCTATAACAGTGGTTATCAACTGGTAGCCTGTGAGCCACTTTAGGGTTGCTGGAGGGGGCTTTTGTGGTCAGTAGGGGCGACATTATAAAGCCAAAAAAAAAAGTTATTTACTTTTAACATTTATTCAAGTAAAAGGCCAGATTATTGTAAAGAAGGGGGGGAAATATTTTTTTTTTACAATTTTTTTAATTAAAAAAAATCTATAAACTATTCAGATAGTTGTTAAAAAAATGAAACATCAAGTTTAAGTATGTTTTTGTCCTTGTACTTGCTCCATTGGTCACATATTTGCAAAAGAAATGACAGAAAAACGGTTTGAACTAATCCTTTTTTGTTGTTTGTATTTATTCAATTCAAACTTTATTTAGACAGATAAATCACATTGAGCCTCGAAGACTCATTTACAAGTGAGATCTGTTTGGACAGACAAAAAAAGTAGTTAAAGTGGACACGTAGGCTATGGAGGCAAAAAAAATCCTATTGAACTATTTCTTCTTGGCTGAGAAAAAAGACCCTGATAATGAAAAAACACCCTGCACATACAAGCACATGGTGACGTAGACATTCCGCGGGGGGTAGATGACAAGGGCGGTGAGGATGTTCAAGGACTGTAGGAATTCTGATGAGGATGGAATAATCAGCCAGTTCCCTCACATTCTCGAGGGATGTCAGGGAATGGCCAAGGACAACATCAATGAGAATCCAAGAGTCCTGAAATGATGACACAATGTTTATTCAGCTGGTTTCCTCAGGTTGATCAGTGGAAGTCCTCGATGGGATGGAGGGGGACAGAGCGTCAGATTACATGGCCTCCAGGTGAATTAAGATAAGGTGGCCTGCAAGGCCAGCCAAGAGAGCCAAATTCAGATAAACGTTTGTTTTCAAGTCAAACAGAACTTTAATTTTTATCTGCCTTGAGTCTTTGCTAGGAAGCTTCCTGGAAGATGGCGCCGCTGTGCATGGCCTGCCCTCCACCTCTGTCTGCAGTGATTGTGTTTTTTCCATTTTTGTCATTTTTCACGTACAACATCGACTCACTGCTGCTTTATGAACGTCATCATCTCCTAAATTTCCGACTATCTGCCACCAGTCTCGCTTTGTTTGATCATAATGATCGTAACTTTGGACGCCCACTTGGACCCCCACCTCTGCTTGAAGATGTTCCTATTTACCTCTGTCGTGGTATCCTGCCTGCTCGAAGACATCGCTCCAGGCACCGTGGAAAATGGGCCGACCGTCTTGTGAGGATCAAAGCCTGCCGGGCTGCTGCTGCTGCTTCCTCTTCAACAGAGGACCACATCTTAAATCACCTGTCCTGGCGCTGCGCCGATCCACCTGAGTCCTTCCCAGTCCCACGGGTTGGGTCGGGGTCCCACAGCGGACCTGTTCGCCGTAGCTGGGCTTCTGGTCGTTGGAGTCGTGGGTCAAACTCCACAAATCTGAGACCGCTGATCTTAACTTGATGGACAACTTCTGCTGTGATTCCTACAAGTATTGCACTGATAAATGCCAGATCTCTGGCTAATAAAACGTTCATCTTGAATGACTTTTTCTCCTCCACTGGTCTGGACTTCCTCTGCGTGACTGAGATGTGGCTCTCCTGTGGTGAGTTCATGGCCCTGTTGGAAATTTTACCAACGGACTGTTCTTATTTTAATGCTCCGAGAATATCAGGCAAAGGTGGTGATTTATTAACTATTTTCAAAAAACTTCGGAACTGCAAACTGGTACAGATACCAGCTAATTTTTTGAGCTTCGAACTGCTGTGTTTTGAGGTGGGCTGTTCAAATCCTGTTTTTTCTGCTGTGTTATACAGGCCACCCAAATATAATAAGGACTTCATGGCTGAACTCTCTGACTTTTTAACTTTCTTCTTACTCAGATATGATCAGGTTTTAATTCTGGAAAATTTCAATATACATGTCTGTTGCCCTGAAAAGCCGCTGACTCAGGACTTTCTAGATCTGATCCAGTCTCTGAACTTTGTACAGAACGTTGCAGGACCAACTCACCAGCATGGCCACACACTGGATTTAGTATTAGCCTTTGGTTTATCTGTTTCTGAGTTAGAAATTGGGGATGCAGTTTTCTCCGACCACAAACCCATTTCTTGTCAACGAGTCCAAACCCCCTCCCCCTCCAGCCAGGCCTTGTCGAATATTTAACCCTTCCACTGCTGCACTCTTTTCATCTGCTTTTACTAAAAACTCTCTCTCAGTCTGTGAATCCTCTTCCATGAACACCCACGAGCTAGTCACTGTACATCAAGAGACCTGTGCTAAGGTGCTTGACCTAGTTGCGCGAAACTGTTCAGTGATTTGTAGACATACAGTAGTACTTTGAACTGGATTCGAAAGTGAACCGGTAACCAGTGCAGGGAGGCCAAAACTGGTGTAATGTGCTCTCTTTTGCCTGTACTGCTTAAAAATCAGGCTGCTGCATTCTGGACAAGTTGTAGTCGTGCTATGGAGGTCTGACTGATACCAAACAGGAGCGAATTGCAGTATTCAAGCCTAGATGTAGGGCAGCACGGTGGCGCAACTGGTAGAGCTGCTGCCTCTCAGCGAGCAGGTCCTTGGTTCAAACCCCGGTCCAGGGGCCTTTCTGGGTGGAGTTTGCATGTTCTCTCCGTGCATGCGTGGGTTTTCTCCGGGTACTCCGGTTTCCTCCCACAGACCAAAAACATGCATGTTAGGCTGATTGGTAACTCTAAATTGTCCCTAGGTGTGAGTGAGAGAGTGAATGGTTGTTTGTCTCGTTTGTCTCTGTGTGTCCCTGTGATGGACTTGCGACCCGTCCAGGGTGTACCCCGCCCCTCGCACAGTGATTGCTGGACATGGGCACCAGTGACCCCCGTGACCCAAAAATGGAATAAACGGGTAAAGATAATGGATGGATGGAAGCCTAGATGTAATGAATGCATGTATTACTGTCTCCAGGTTATTTTTGGACAATATGGGCTTCAGTTTAGACAGCCGCCTCAGTTGGAAGAAACATGATTTAACAATCATGTTTACATGATTGTTAAGTTTCAGGGAAGGGTCCATTATCACTCCCAGATTAGTGACTCTTTGTTTTTCTGACTGGGTTAGAGTGGAGGGGTCGATGCAGTGGTTTGTGATCGTGTCATTGGGAGGAAACAACATGACTTCAGACTTCTTTTCATTGAAGCTTAAGAAGTTTAAAGCCACCCAGTCCTGATGTCAGCCAGGCAGTTGAGCAGAGGTTGAATAGAGCATGTACCATTGTGTTTTAGGGGGAAGTAAATTTGACAGTCATCGGCATAGAAGTGGAAGGGCATGTTGTGTTTCCTGAAAATAGCACCACGCGGCAGCAGATATAAAGAAAATAGGAGGGGACCCAGGATGGACCCCTGCGGAACCCCCCATTTAAGCTCTGCCTCTGCAGAACTAAAATCCTTGATGGAGACACAAAAGGATCTGTCAGCGAGGTAAGATCTGAACCAATTGAGGGCTGATCCTGTGACGCCCACCCACTGCTCTAACCTAGCAATGAGGATCTCATGGTCGATGGTGTCAAAGGCGGCTGTGAGGTCCAACAGGACAAGCAGCACAGAATCACCAGTATCTGTGAATCTGAAGATGTTGTTAAAGACCTTCAGCATGGCAGTTTCAGTGCTGTGGAGAGGTTTAAAGCCCGATTGGAAAAGCTCTAAGGAAGCATTCACACTAGCCCTGTTTAGTCCGCTTTAATCCAACTCCAGCTCGTTTTCCTAGAAAGTCCGGTTCGTTTAGGGAGGTGTGAACGCTCCATTGAACTCTGTCATGGAACAAAAAGGCGAACTCTGGCCCAGCTAAAACCTAGGTTTCGGTCCGGTAGAAGCGAACTCCAGCACGGTTTGAGTACAGTGTGAGTGTAAACAGACCGGCCCCGCTCCACAGGACAAACAAACACGCATTTCTCTGACCTTATTTGGAGCCGTCAGCTGCCTTGTGTGGAAAAACAACATTCTCCATGGTCTTCTGTCTCATCTTCTGCTCATGCTAAGTCCATTTTTGAAAAATGACAAAATATAACTCCTAAAACTGCTAAAACTTGATGCCACTTCGTTTTTATTTTTATTTACAGAAGAAGAAGAAGAAGACGTGTCTTCAGAGGTTTTTGTGTTGTTTCTTTCAGTAGTTCTTGGTGCAGCGCCCCCACAGGCGAGTGGGGGAATAGGTTGGTTCAACAGGTTGACTCGACTGCACAGTGCAGTGTGAATGCAAATGCACCAGCTCAAATGTAAACAAAAGGTCATGAATATTGGTACTGAACCGAGTCTACCGGACTATCTGGTGTGAAAACGACCTAAGATGGCGTGATCCTCCAGGAAGCACTTTCAACTGAGACTCGACTATTTTCTCCAGTACATTAGAAAAAAATGGTAGTTTGGAGACTGGCCGGTAGTTGGAAACGACTGAGGGGTCAAGGTTTGTTTTTTTCAGAGAGGCTGGACAGCAGCATGTTTAAAGGATTTTGGCACCACTCCAGTGGATAAACTACTGTTTACTATATCAAGAATGGGCGGACCTAGAATAGGAAAAACCTCCTTTAGTCGTCGAGGGGGGACCACATCAAAGGGGGAGCCAGAAGGTTTCAAGCTGCACGTGACCTGCTCTAGAGAAGATAGAGTGATGGGTTCAAAATGGTCAAATAGAGCTACAGATTGAGGTGGGATGGATGGGTCATGAGTTGGAGGGGAAATGAGAGCCCTGGTGGTCGTAATTTTTTCCAAAAAGAAATGTAAGAAGTTGTTGCACAGCTCAGTCGAGGCTTCCAGAGGTGATGGTTCAGTGAGGTGGAGAACAGAGTTTAGGGTGGAGAAGTGGACATGTGGGTTGTGAGAGTTTGAGGTAATTATATCAGAGAAGTATTTGGATTTAGCAGCTTTCACTGTTTTCTGATAACAGCGCCAACTCTCTTGAGTATTTGAAAAGAGACCTGCAGCCTGTCTTTCCTCCACTTTCGTTCCGCCCTCCTACATTGCTGCCTAACGGCCTTGGTGACGTCACTCAGCCAATGTTCTGCTCTCAGTTTTGATTTTCTAGTTTTAACAGGCGCAACATGATCCAGAGTCTTTAAGCAGACAGATTTGAACTGGGATGTCAGCTCCTCAGTGGTGGTGAGAAACACTGGTGCCTGAATGATCATTTCAGAGTTATAAACATCTGTGAAACGTGCGGCAGTGAAGTGGTTAATGGTCCGGCTGCAATGTGCAGGAATGCACGACTTAAGCCCCCAGTATACTGCCACGTACATCCATACGCAGAGGTACGCACGTACGTACGCAGAGGTACGAGTGTACCCCCCAGGGCATGTCCGTACAAAGCTCAAATTTTTACGACCGCATACGCGTACGTGGTGTCGCACAATAAACTGCCCAGCGACGGACTGTTTTAAATGCGACACCAATGTATTAAATTCCCCTTCTTCATCTCTGATCTGGCCTTTTTTTTTGTTTTTTTGCCAAGAGGCAGAGATCTCTTCCTCCTCCGTTGATGCCATGACTGAAATGGTGAGAAATGAAGGAATTTGTCACGAGCGAATTAAACTCAGGTCCAGCGTGGCTGCAGGAGGGTCTGGAGATTTCCTGGTGGGCTGGTCTGATGTGTGGGCTGTACAGCCAGCGCTCTGTTTTTTTTATTTTTTAGATCTTTTTATTAACAACATATAAACAGAGGAGATCCAGAAGTCCAGAGGAGATCGGACGTTTTCAGTCATGGGCCCTAAACTCTGGAACAATCTGCCCATCAACATTCGACAGGCCACCTCAGTCTCTATTTTTAAATCTCTCCTCAAAACACATCTGTACTCATTGGCATTTAACACAGGGTGATCTCATTTGGTATGGTATATGGTATAAAGTTTATTCATTTTAAAAAAGTACAAAACAATTCCATAACAATATAAAAAGATACAAAAGATTTAAAATGAAAGGCAGCAGAAAGAAGAAAAAATCTTATTATATCTGCCCCTTTTTACAAACAATTATTTCAATCATAATAATTTTCAAGTAACAGAACAAAATGAATAACTCTTTCTAATTTTTCTAATTCTAATACAAAACACACACCAAGCTACTTCATATATTTTTTTTAACAATTCAGTTTTGATCTTTTTTTTAAATGTTCACATTGACTTGGCATTTTTCACATCACTCTCTAGAACATTCCACAATCCAACTCCTTGGATTGAGGTAGACCTTCCCTTCAGACTAGTTCTGAATGTTGGTTTGACAAATATCTCTATCCCCTTAAGATTATAACAACTTTGTCTTTTAACAACATTTCTTTGGATATTTAATGGTAATGTGTTATTTTGAGCCCTATACATAACTGACAAAATACTATAATCTACCAAATCATGGAACTTCAATAACTTCAGTTGATTAAATAATGTGCTTTTGGTATTTGGTAACCAGTTTGGTATTTCGTTGTTGATGATGGTGTTCATCCATTTTGCTTTTACTCCCTGACATTTAACACAGGGTGATTTGATTTAGTATTTCTTTGTTTCTAATTATATTTCATGTTTTTATGCTTTTATTCCTGATGCTGTAATATTTTGTTATTAATATTTGATGCTGTGATCTTTTTTGTTAAGCACTTTGATAACAGTTATAGTTTTAAATGTGCTATATAAATAAATGTGACTCGCATCCAATTTGCGATCCAGTCCGCTAAGCACTAGCGTCTGGGTGCACGAGACACGGAGCAAACCTTCACATAGGCGGCAGCCTGACCAGGCCAGATTAACTGCAGCCGTCTTCTTTGTATGTTGATAAACCAGGAACTAGACAATTTCTAAAACAGGAAACCTGTTATCATAAATCCAATTATATGCAGTTTCAGCGGCCTCGATCGACAGCAGAATGTGTCATCAATTTTCATATATTTCAGATTCATTGCACACCAACTGAAATATTTCAGGTCTTTCAGGAGGCAATCAGCCTGTGGCACTGCTGAGGTGTTCTGGAGGCCCAGGATGCTTCGATAGCGGCCTTAAGCTCATCCAGAGTGTTGGGTGTTGTGTCTCTCAACTTTCTCTTCACAATATCCCACAGGTTCTCTATG
>NC_056520.1:255710-258173 GCF_014905685.2 Nematolebias whitei
CCTGTAGTACATCTCAGTTTTGTGTTGTGTTCTCAGGTTCCCGTTCTCCAAAGGTCCAAGTCCAGAAGTCTTTCTGTTGTCCAAACCTCCTGCTAACAGCAGAGACAGACTTCCTGTTTATGTGAGTCATCAGGGTGGTGTATCTCTTTTCTCTCTGGTGGATCACTGGTACCGATCAGTGTCTCTGCTCTCTTACTGGCTCTGTTTTTGTCCATTCAGATGGGAGAGGTGGGTCCAGTCTGGCTGTATTCGACCTCTCCTCTGGACTGCATCATTGCCGATCCAAAGAAAGAGTCCAAATTATACGGACTCAAGAGCTTCATAGAGTACCAGATCACACCGAACGTAAGGCTGTACTCAGTGGTACTTTCAGTGATACTTTCCGGTGTACAAATGATTTCTGAAAAACATTGTAGTACTTTCTGCAATACTCTGGGATACTCAAGGGATCTTGTTAGTACTGTATAGTACTTGATTTAATTCCCCGTAATACTGTAGATAATGTTTGTAGTTATTTTTATCACTAACTGACGATACATATCCTTTAGACCACCAACAGAACTGTCAATCATCGCTACAAGCACTTTGATTGGTTGTATGAGCGTCTGCTGGAGAAGTTCGGCTCGCTGCTGCCCATACCCTCTCTGCCTGACAAACAGGTGACAGGTGAGTTGTCGCCATAACAACCACACATGCTAATCAGCCCATGTATGATTGTTGGACACGTCGATCATACAGATGACATCTGTTTGACATGTCAAACTATGACACCTATATCAGGAGTTTCCAAATATTGGGAGAGTTAGCCCCCCTCAGCCCCCCCGGGGAGTGGGGGGGGGGCTACTTTCACACTACAGACAAATGCTGCTGAAGTTCAGTTTTATTTATTGTTTTCAAATATGACCCAAGTCTTTTTCATATGTGGCTCTGAATCAGATGTTTGTCAAAGTGACTGCGGTCTGAACCGTCTCTTTTTATCCAACTTACGTCACTGACGGATGGGGTGCGGATCGGTCCATGTTTTACTAATAATGAAACCGACCTCTTGCAGCTTAAATCCTGGAATTCTGCACGTCTTCAGCTACAGAACAAAAGGCCAGTTGCTTTGTTTTTGTTCTTTCAACTTCCCATGTCCTGGACGACTGAGAATCTACAGCAACGTAGGATACTAACGGTGTCGGACTGTGCCGATGCCAACGATACCTGAATTTGCTTTTACCTTTGGTTCATTGCTCCTGCTCCAGAAAAACAACGCTGCCCCGGAGGAGCCGTCAAGAGGCCAGATTACCTGTGAACACTGGACCAAACAAGCCTGTCAGATCATTTAATCAGTTCTGATTGCACAACAACTTCAGAATGTCACATGTCAACATGCGTAGTGTCCATGTTTACTTCCTCACACACGGCCTGCTGCGTGTGACGTCACATCTTCTGCGCGTGCACTTTGCCTCAGAACTGTGCACGGGTCACACCGGAGTCTGCTGGCATTTTAATGATGATGAGAACGACCGCACCAAAAAAAATCAGATCTGAGCAAAAAATTGGAACAGAGCATTATGTAGATGAACAGATGCTCAGATATATTCATCAATTAACACGGATTCCTCATTTTTCTGGACTGAATAAAACGTGCATTGAATTTAATGAAATGCAAACGTGAGACGTCATTTATCAATCAGGAAAACCATACGGCCATGATTTTCCGTTGCTTCACCACAGACATTTATGAAAACTGTACAATTATGATCGATTATCCACACGGATGTGGATGAGCACTTTACACAGACATTTCTAAATTATCTGGAAGGATTTCTACTTTAGAGAAGAATTTAAAGATGAAAAGATGAAGTTTAAAGGGGGTGAAAGATGGTGTTTGAGGGAGAGTGTTGAACAGAACGGCACTCTCCGGGCTTTCTTCAGCTTCTTCCTTACAGTACACTTAGGTGGTGAAATCGACTCTTTTACCTGGAGATGTCTCAGGCGAGATTCCGTTTAACGCACCCTTTCAGCGTCTCCGTAGGATGGCTGTGAATCGTCCGGAGTAATGGCGAGATTCTGTCCGACACAAGCTCACCTCAGTGGAAAATGTTATAATCCCATGAAACTCGGAAGAGCTCTGTGGTCATGTCAGGGTCTTCCCGGCTCCCACAGCAACTGCCAGCACTAGGACATATCAGAACTGTCCGCACCGCCGAACTTCTCCAAACCCACAGAACTGGGTAAACCAGGAAGTACCGACATTTTAAAGAGCTCTTTTCCCGGTTCATTCGGGAGTCTTCCCATTGGTCAGTATCGACCAGACAGGGGTGTGTTTTGTGACGTAAGAGGTTACTAGGAGTCAGAAAAAACAGCAAGAATGTTATTGAACAGATTAAACTGTTCTCACAGACAGAGAGAGTTTTGTTTTGGCGAGTTTTAGAAACAGGTGCCAAAACCCCCCTGTTGACGTCTGAGAGGATGTAA
>NC_056520.1:258273-260928 GCF_014905685.2 Nematolebias whitei
ACCAGGTTGTCAGCAGCAAACTGGTTGATCCACTCTGAGAAGGTGCTAATTAAGAGACTGAGCTGAATACAGCACCTCAGACTGAGGAAGTCCTTCGGATGAGACACGAAACGTTTCTATATTTTTTTGCTTTGTTTTGTTTTTTTTTGAATGTCCAGAGGACCAGATTGAACTTTTTTTGATTTTTCTACCTGGATTATTGAGCATGCATCAGGATAAACTAGCTATGGTACTGAAAATGAACCTGGGGTTATTTTTATTCTCATCAATTAAAGATGAATAATATAAAGTTCTAGTTTTATGGAGAACTTTTTTTATACGTTAGCAGGCTATCTCTCCAGGATAAGCAAGATTCCTCAACGTTAGTGGAGCGTCATTTTCTTTCCATTTTTCTAGATGCCTGCTTTAAAGTACGTAGCTCAGAATTGAACCAAGGAGCTTATCTCCTCTGATTGATTACTTTCTTTTTCAGCAGAGCAGCTTTGTCAAGTGATAATATAGATCTAATGGGAGACTGGTGGATGATATATAACAACTAGTGAGAGTGATCGTTCTGTTTTCCATTTAGGATGGGATAGACTTACTACTAATTGGTTTAGTATTTATTAATAGTACTGACTGAAAAATAGAAGCTACACCTCTGCCTCAACCAGTTGTTCTAGGAACATGAACATTTAAATAATTAACAGGAGTGGATTCATTTATACCAACAAAATCCTCCTGTTGTAGCCAAGTTTCTGTCAGACACAATAAATCAATATGATGATCAGTTATCAGATCATTAACTAACAGGGATTTAAGAGATTTGATGTTCAATAATCCACATTTAATGATTTTATTTGTTTTTGTTCTGGTAAAGTAACTGTGTTTATTTTAATAAGATTTTTATGGTTTATATTTTTAGAGCTGATTTTTGGTTCCAACACCTGTCTGATACCAGCACACCTGTCAGACTAACACTTGTGCCCCTCTGAGCTGTGTTTGAGTCTCACCTGTGCTCTCAGGTAGGTTTGAAGAGGACTTCATCAGGATGAGGATGGAACGTTTGCAGGCCTGGATGACGCGCATGTGTCGTCACCCTGTTGTCTCTCAGAGTGAAGTCTTCCAGCTCTTTGTCACTTATAAAGATGAAAGGGTAGGTCAGGCCACACCCCCTGCAGGGGCTGCCTCAGGTAGCTGTGAGAACGTTTGATTCTTTGTCCTGATTGGCTGACGTGGAGTCTGGATGTTTCAGGAGTGGAAGGCAGGAAAGAGGAGGGCAGAGAAAGACGAGACGGTCGGTCCAATGATGTACACTCTGATTGAACCTGACGCAGCAGAACTCGACGTGAGTCAGGTGTAAGTCTTCCATCTGAACACCTGTCTGTTCTTTGAGCTGTGTGCATCAGACTGCATGAGTTCTAACTGCTGAGCAGACAGGAAGTACTTCTTCACTGGGTCTTCATGTGGTTTAGGACGGGCAGAATCAACATCAGGGCAGGTGAGGTTTGTACAACAGCAGTGTGTAATGTTGTGTTGTTGCTGTGTTGTGTAGTGAACAGAAGTGTGAGCAGTACAGTCGGTTTACAAAGTCGATGGACGATGGAGTCCGAGAGCTGCTGAACGTTGGGAACTCTCACTGGAAACGCTGCACTGGACGTTAGTATTACCACAATATATGCACGATTATGTGTACTTATAATTATCTAACAGGTTCTTTATAAGCATTTCATATATTGTCCATTCTCTATATCTACAGTTTTTATACATTTACAGTTTTAATTAGTACAGTCTGTTTTTATAAGTACAATGATCTCGTGAATATTGATAGAACTGAAAAGCAGTGTGTCCTCCGATAGTCTCGTGTGTGTCCTTTGTGTGAGATAGCGCTGCCTAAAGAGTACGAGCGAATCGGCCGAGCCTTTCAGAACCTGTCTAACGTCTTCAGCAGCAGCAAGTATCCAGGTGAGGCAACGTGAGGCAGGTTGATCAACAGTACATGGTGGTGCGATAGAGAAGGTATAAATACTTTGGCGTGTTTGTGTTGAAGGAGAGGAGACACTGACGAACGCTATGACAGCTGCAGGAAAAACCTATGAGGAAATTGCTCTCATTGTTGCACAGCAGGTAGCGCACATAGATTACAAACATGCACACAGCAAAGTACCGTTTTAAGTTTTGTGATGTTTTTTCAGCCTCAGAAGGATCTCCACTTCCTGCTAGAGACCAACAGCGAGTACAAAGGCCTGCTCGGATGCTTCCCGGAAATAGTCACTGTACACAAGGTACCGTAGCTTCTTGCATGTTTTTGACTGCTGCACTCGAGATGGGCCGCCACATCAGCAGAATCACACAAGAGATTTAGTAATTGGTTCATGCCGAATGCCCTTTCTGATGCAACCTGGGGCTTCCGGATTACAAGACCTCTGCACTGACCACTGAGCTACCACAGCCTCCTTACGCAACATACAGCAGGTTTACTGCAATACACAACTTTGTCATTACCATTTCCTTTGTTTTACCAGGAGAAACTCATAGTACTGCAGTGTACAGTAACTACACGTCACTGTACACTGCAGTACTGTGGTACTACACGTCACTGTACACTGCAGTACTGTGGTACTACACATCACTGTACACTGCAGTACTGTGGTACTACACATCACTGTACACTGC
>NC_056520.1:261028-263920 GCF_014905685.2 Nematolebias whitei
TACACTGCAGTACAGTGGTACTACACAGCACTGTACACTGCAGTACTGTGGTACTACATGTCACTGTACACTTTAGAACCACTGTACTGTTTTATTATGGGATGGTGTGTTTTTTTAATCAAACTAAATATTTGTGAAGTCTGTCACCTGTTTGCTTACAGTTGAGCCAAAGAGTGGGAGGGGCTTAGTGACAGCTATTTAGCGGGTGTGTTGTCACCTGTGTGTGTCTTCAGGCTGCAGTAGACAAAGTGAAGGAAGCCGATCGTTTGGTTTCTACAGGAAAAATCAGCAGCAGCGACAGGAAGTACATAAACCAACGCATCAGTGGCATGAGCTACGCACTGCAGGGTAACAGTACTACACATAGTACCCCTTAATACTACACACAGGACTTCAATGAGTACTCCACAGAGCACTGTCACTGAGCATGTGCAGACTAACTCCACACCTCCTGTCTCTTCTAGCTGAGATGAATCATTTCCATAGCAACCGTATCTACGACTATAACCGAGTGATGCAGCTCTACCTGGAGCAGCAGGCCACCTTCTACCAACAGGTTAGCTCAGGGGTGAGGGGGCGGGGTCAGGAAAGACTTGCTAATGTGACATCTCCTGCCTGCTCTCTGATTGGACAGATCGCAGACAAGCTGAGAGAAGCTCTGAGTCGTTTCACCACGCTGTGAAGGTGGAGCCTGATGATGTAAGCGTCACATGACCCGGTCCGCTCCAGATGTAACAAAATAAAATCTTGTTGTGAGGACAAAACACTAACTTTATATTCTGTTGTATTTATGAACTTTAAAAAAAAAACGTTGATTTTTTTCTAACAATAAATAATCTTTCTACCTCGATGTTCTGTGTTGTGGTGGTGTTCTGGTGCCGCTGATGGTCTGTAAGAGGTGACCTGAAACAGGACCTGGGTTTCAAATGGATCTCTGTTTCTAACAGGATCAGGGCTCAATCAGGATCATTTTATAATCCAGTGCAGCAGTGAAAATCTGAGGATGAGAAGATAACTGTCTTGACTCACTAAAATAAACAACAACAGCAATGCAGCAGAAATACTGAAACAAGGTGCCAAAAGTTAAAAGTACATGGTCTATAGTGTGGTTCCATCAGCAGTGAGGTTCTTGCGGTGCGGTCTTGTTAGCAGCATTAGCAGGTCCTGCTAGCAGCTTGATGATAATAAGGACCACAGCAGTTGCCCTCCAGAACCGGGTCTGGCAGACACAACATCCGAGGTTTCCCCTGCGGAGCTGCATGGGTCCGTAGAGCTCTGTCCGTGCAGGCAGGTGGAGGATGACGGAGATGGCCACCATGACAGGCCGGAGCCCAAGGCTGGAGGGGGGCCAGGAACTGAACCATGATAGAACTGAACCACGACGACAAGGCAGCAGCCCAAAAACTCCACAAGTGTGTCACGGTCATACCCGTAGCGTGGGTGTGCAGTGTAGGCACAAAAAAGCTAAAACAAGACCTAGAGGAACAAAAAAAGATGGAGTCGAAGCGGAGCTCCCGTCAGTGCGGCCATGCTGCGGCGCTCGTTCCATCACACCCTAGTCCTCCGTAGAGTTCTAAAAGATTGCCGGGCGCTCTGGTCACGTGACCCTGTGGTTCATTGGAGCTTTGGTGACCTTTAACAAAACGGCCAAATGTGTGCACTCGGTGTTTTGAAGAGCTGACTACTGTTTGACTCTAAAACAAGTGTCTGTAATAAAATAATATCAACCGTCAGAAATCTATTCTGCTGCTGGAGCAACAGAAAAGGGAAAACGTGTCTCCTTCCACATATGGCAGCAGACTGGATCTTACTGACTCGATCTGACCACGACTGAAGCTGATAATGGACCACACGGTGGTGCTGGAGCACAGGATGTTCTGCACCACACTGCTGTAGGAGGAGTTCAGGACTGAGCTGTCAAGACCTGCAGAGGCGTGATGTGCCTTCCTAACCAGGCTGGAAGCGTTGTTGCTCCATGTTAGGTTTTCAAGTACCTGAAGCTGGACCCCACTTCCACCGCTGTTCCTCCTGTACAGGTGTCTGTCCCTTCTGAAGTCTATGGTCATCTCTGTGGTCTTCACCTTGTAAAGGTCATTTTATTTGCACCAGCCCTTCAGATGTTCCACCTCCTGTTTGTAGCCAAACTCCTTGTTGGTGATGCATCCAACCAAAGATGTGTCATCTGTGAACTTTCCAGCATGACGGACAGTGTTGCTGAGTAGGGTGGACAAGAGGTGCTGGGGGAGGAGGACAAGTTGTAGCTCTTCACTGACTGCGGCCTGTTCATCAGGAAGTCATGGACCCAGCAGTAGAAGAGGAGGCTCCACCCAAATGTCAGTTTGTGGAGCAAAGTGATGCGTTAGATTCCTTCACTGATTGGACATGGCCCAGTGGTTTGGAGAGCTCCTTTCATGTGTTTGTTCCTTTGTCTTTGTGGGGACATGTTCGGTCCAATGGTCTAGAGCAGCTCTATTCAACTGGCAGCCTGTGGGTGATTGCAGTCCGGCCCACGAATGAGTTCATTAAAAAATAATAATTTGGTGGGGGGTTCAGAGTTTGGGTTTTGTTTATTACATTTATGATTCAATGCAATAAAACAAACAAATTTAAAAGGTAGCAGATCAAAACCTCAGTGATGAGGCATGTCCACCTGTCCCAAAAAACAACGTATTGTCGTTAGCACCTTCTATGGTGAACTTGATGTCAATAAAGTTGATGTGACTGATGAAACTGTGGATTTTGACTTGTCCACTTTCTGAACCAGTGGCTTGGTGACTATGACCCTCATGACCTCAGGAGGGAGGGGAGAAAGACAAAGACCCTGATGACCCTTAGGAGGGAGGACAGGGAGACAAAGACCCTGATGACCCTCAGGAGGGAGGGGAGGGAGAC
>NC_056520.1:263930-291892 GCF_014905685.2 Nematolebias whitei
ATCAGGAGGGAGGGGAGGGAGACAAAGACCCTGATGACCCTCAGGAGAGAGATCAATCTGAATGTGAGTTGAGCATCCTAAGTGGAACCTCTTCTGCTGTGTAAAGGTTGGACATCCACACTCTACAGGTCTGAACAGAGGAAGCTCCTGCAGGGGAGGAGAACCAGAACACAAGTGCAGTTTGTTCTATTTTAATTTGTATTTATTTACCATGTCTGAGAATACACGCCAGGATATTTGGGTCATTTGACCAAGTTGCATGACTCTGTTGTGTGTGTGTGTGTGTGTGTGTGTGTGTGTGTGCGCGCATCATGTGATGACATGATGTTCTTTTGGATTTACTCCTCTTTTCTTCATTCAGCAGCTTCAGCCTCTCAGAGAAACTCGGTGAGTCGTTTTATAATCTTTAATTAAATTTGTTCATCTCAGCTGATTAGATTTAACTGCAGCTGATCTCTGATCAGCTCGTCTCAAACGTCTCATCCTGACTCTGTGCAGAAATGTTCCCTCTGAGGTCAAACACCTTCTTTTGTTTTCAAGTGCTTGTTGATCAGACAGAAAATTTCTGGATTCCTTAGATAGAGAACTTTACTAATTGTCTTTTATGTGAATGTTCCTGTAAAGTGCCCTGAGACAACTTTGTTGTGATTTGGTGCTATAGAAATAAACTGAATTTAATTGAATTGAATTGTGTAAAACTAAATGGATCCAGTTTAGTTTAGACTTTGTGCTGATGTCCGAGGCGCCGGGCCGTCTGCAAGGTGTGGCAGGCAGTCGGACAGAAACTACTTTAATCTGACCAGGATAAGAATACTAACGGTCATTTCCTGTGAGAATGCAGCACAAGTGCTTATTGCTGAATGATTTCTGCTGAAAGCAGCTGAAGCTGAAAAGGTTTCATCTCTGACCCAAACAGCTGACATTTGCTGAAAGCAGCAGAAAAACTACAGAAATGAGCTGAAATAAGCAGAGAGGCTGAAAAGATTACAAAAAAATCTGAATTTAGCAAAAAATGAAAAACTGAAAATGAAAATAAAGAAGCTGAAAGGTTTTTTTTAAAAGCTCAAAAGGAGCATAAAAAGTTTTATTATTTTAAGAATCCCAAATGGCAGAAAACAGACAAAAATTAGCAGAAAATACCTCAAAAGTAGGTTAAAAGCAGAACATTTTGTGAAATTAGTGGAATCTGAAAAAGCTGAAGCAGAAGAAAAACTGAAACGAGCAGTAAAAGTTTGTAAACTTCTAGAAGGACGTGAAGAGAGCTCCGTTCATTTTCAACAAGACAAACATGGCCGACAAGGTAAATATTTCAAAAAGTCAAAATGCACAAACACTGAATGAGCTGAATGTTTTGACATGAAATCTTGAAATAGATGAAAAATTCCAGATTATAATCCATAAAACAAAAATGCTAAGCTTCTTTCTTTGTGTCAAAATGTTTTTTTCTTTTTAATCACTTTTGATCTAAATCCATATTTTCATCATAAAATTTAAGAATTCCTTTAAATATTTTATCTTTTATGAAAAACTTTTTTATTTTTCTAATTATTTCCTTTTAGTTTGATCACAGAATAATGGTTTCATAAAATATTGGTCTTGGTCTGCTGCCTTCATACATCTCCTCCTACATGTCTCTGTGTGAGTGCAGCTACAGCGTGCGCTCTCAGGACATCATTACCTGCAGTGTTCCCTCAGTGAGGACTGAACTAGGCAAAAGGACCTTCTCCTACTCCGCTCCTGTTTCCTGGAATATCTTGTAAAAAGATCTGAAGCTCTCGACCTTTGACCTCTCTAAGGGGCTTCAAAAATCTGTTCAGTTCCTGCAGATGTTCCCGTTTTTAGTTTTCTACATTTGCCTTAGAATCTAGCTGTTTTTTTAAATACTATTTTCTTTCATATGTTCTTCTCAATTTGTATGCTTTCTTTTATGATTGTCCACTGTTGTCGTCACTTTGTTAAAACCAGGTCGCTCTTGTAAATGAGTCCCAGTCCCGAGGCTCAATGGGACTAACCTGTAGAAATAAAGGTTGAATAAATTGGAATATATATTGATCACTGTTTTTCTATTTTGTTTTTGTCCAAAAGTTTACAAATGAATAAAACAGATTTATTTGCGAATATTTTGCCTGCTGTCGTCTAAGCTGATGGACTGTTAAAATCTGCTGAAGAAGCTAAAAGGAGCAGAACACTAGCTAAAGCTAAGTGGAAGCTAGCTCACAGATGGAGCACGGAGTCGCGAGGACTGACTCAGCTGCTGTCCACAGAACCAGCTCCAGATCAACACGAGGATAGCCAAAGAACTGCTGGAGGACTTCTGCTAACAGATGCTGAGACCTTCCCTGAACCTGAGTCTGGACTCACAAGGAAGGCCAGATCAGACTCTACCTGCTCAGGAGGCCCAGGTCCTTCAGAGTCCAGGGAGAACTGTAGACCTCATATAACACGGTGATGGGACAGGGTGTCCTCTAGACTCAGTGGGGGTGGTGGAAGAGAGAAGGGCAAGGGTCAAACTAAACTATGTTTTATTGATTATTGATCACTTCTTGTGTTTCAGGACCATGGAGCATAAACTGGACCTGTCCCGTCTGACAGATGAAGAAGCCAAACATGTGTGGGAGGTGATCCAACGAGACTTCAACCTCCGGAAGAAGGAAGAGAACAGACTCTCGTACGGTTCTTTCTTCCTTCATCCACCTGACATGTTTCAAGCCTACTTTAAAGTTTAGACGACACCAACAGAAGTCCAAGTCAGCCAGATTCTGATGTTTCTGGAACATAAGCTGCCTGAGAGTCTTTGTGACCCGGAGCATCTGAATCAGCTCATTCTTCTGAAGCTGGCAGGAATGTGAGCGTTAAAGCTGCTGTTGTTGCTGCAGTCATCACGCTGCGGTCACACGCTCTGACGTCACAAACACTCTCTGATCCCACTGAACACTCCAACTCCCATGTGCCCCTGGGGCTGGAGACAAACAAGCATTACCATGGATAACTCTGAGGCCAAGCTGCTGCTTTAGCCACATTTCTGTTTAAATTCGCATTTTGTTTTTGCAGAAACAAATCGGGTTCTGTGAAGCATTCGACGCCGGTGTCGATGTTCTGTTTGTCTTTCTGAGCAGTTGAGTCTCTCTCAGGTCTTTTGATAAGATTGGTCCTTCCTGTTGGTTGCAGGGATCTGAAGAATCAAATTGAGAAGGAGGACACAAAGCGGGAGCTACTGGGGGCTCAAACAAATGTGGCAGACTCGTTATGCATCCGCTGCCTTCAGCCCTTCAAGTTTCTGGTCAACAGCAAACGTCAGTGTCTGGACTGCCACATGTACACCTGTAAGTCCTGCAGCCGCTACAACAAGAAGGAGCACGGCTGGGTGTGTGACAACTGCCGCATGACCAGGTGAGACCGAGTCAGCAGTCAGGTGAGACAAAGTCAGGGGCCAGGCAAGACACAATCAGGTGAGACACAGTCAGGTGAGACCGAGTGACGAGTCCAGAGAGACAGAGTCAGGAGTCAGGTGAGACACAGTCAAGATAGACTGAGTCATGAATCAGATGAGGCTGAGTCAAGAGTCAGGCGAGACACAGACAGGAGACAGGCAAGAAACAGTTAGGAGTAAGGTGAGATAGAGTCAGGAGTCAAGAGAAAAGGAGTCATGAATCAGGTGAGACAGAATCAAGACTCAGGTGAGACTGTGCCAGGAGTCAGGCAAGACAGAGTCAGGCAAGACAGAGTCAGGAGACAGGCGAGAAACAGTCGGGAGTCAGGAGAGATTGAGCCATGAATCAGGTGAAACAGAATCAGGACTCAAGCGAGACAGTCATGAGAGACAGAGTCAGGAATCAGGTGAGACACAGTCAAGAGTCAAGCGAGAAACAGTCAGGAGTCAGGCGAGACTGAATCAGGACTCAGGTGATAGTGTGTCAGGAGTCAGGTAAGCCTGAGTCAGGAGTCAGTCAATCAGAGTCAGGAGTTAGGAGAGACTTAGTCTTGAATCAGGTGAGTCAGAATCCCGAATCAGGCGAGTCAGAATCAGGAGTCAGGTCAGACAGAGTCAGGAGTGGAGTTATTTTTGATCAGGACATGTCTTTTATCCCCCACATTAAAAACGTTACTAGAACCTCCTTCTTCCACCTGCGTAATATCACTAACATTAGAAACATCTGATCTAAAGATGATGCAGAAAAACTGGTCCATGCATTTGTCACGTCTAGACTGGACTATTGCAATGGTTTATTATCTGGGTGTCCAAATACTTCTTTAAAACGTCTTCAGTTGATCCAAAATGCTGCTGCCAGAGTCTTAACTGGAGTTACTGGGAGAGATCATATCTCTCCAGTTTTAGCTTCTCTCCATTGGCTCCCTGTCAAATCCAGAATAGAATTCAAAATCTTACTTCTAACCTACAAAGCTCTCAACAACCTAGCTCCATCTTATATTACAGTTCTTATTGTTCCATATTTTACTAACAGAGCACTTCACTCTCAGACTGCAGGTTTACTTGTGGTTCCTAGAGTTTACAAAAACAGAATGGGAGGCAGATCTTTCAGTTCTCAGGCTCCTCTCTTATGGAACCAACTTCCAGTTTCTGTCCATGAGGCTGACACATGATCTAGTTTTAAAACTAGGCTTAAGACTTTCTTTTTTGCTAAATCCTATACTTAGGGTCGGCTTGGATTTTCTGAGCTGTCCCTTTTTTCTATCCTTAACATGTGGGTTTTTTTTTTGTCTTTCACATACACCTGGACCTATATCTGGACCTGGACCTATATCTGGACCTACCATTCTGTGTTCGTCTGTCTCTCCTTCCTGTCTTCTCAACCAGCCGGTCAAAGCAGATGGTCTCTTGTCCTGAACTGGTTCTGCTGGAGGTTTCTTCCTGTTAAAGGGAGTTTTTCTTTCCACTGTCTCCACTGTGCTTGCTCAGGATGGGAGACTGCAACGAAGCCAAGATTCAACTTGTCTGCTGGATTCCTTAGATAGAGAACTTTACTAATTGGCTTTTATGTGAATGTTCCTGTAAAGTGCCCTGAGACAACTTTATTGTGATTTGGCACTATATAAATAAACTGAATTGAATTGAATTGAGTCAGGTCAGACAGAGTCAGGAGAGGCTCAGTTAAGAGTCAGGTGAGTCCGAGTCAGTAGTCAGATGAGACAGAGTCAGGCGAGACCAAGTCAGGAGTCAGGCAAGTCTGAATCAGGAGTCAGGAGAGACTGAGTTATGAATCTGGTGAGACAGAATCAGGAATCAGGCAAGACTGTGTCAGGAGTCAGTAAAGACTCAATCAAGTCAAGTCAGACCCAGTCAGGAGTCAGGCGAGACTGTTTAAGGAGTCAGGCGGACAAAGTCTTGAGTCAAGAGAAACCGAGTCTGGAGTCCGATGAGACAGAGTCAGGAATTAGGCTCCTCTCTTGTGGAACCAACTTCCAATCTCTGTCCGTGAGGCTGACACATGATCCAGTTTTAAAACTAGGCTTAAGACTTTCTTTTTTGCTAAATCCTATACTTAGGGTATAGGGAGACCAAGTCAGGAGTCAAATGAGACAAAGTGGGGAATCAGGTGAGACTACATCTGGAGTCAGAGGAGATTGTGTCAGGAGTCAGGAAAGACTGAGGAGTCACACAAGACTGAGTCAGAGGAGAGTTAGTCAGGGGAGACCAGTTTAGGTGTTAGGCTGGACTGAGTCATTAATCAAAGGAAATCAAGTCAAGATTCAGGTGAGACTTAGTCTGGTGAGGGAGTCTTGAAAATCAGGATGATGAGTTGTGGATACTATCTTTGAGTAATTTGTTGTGTTGTTTTTGTATGTTCTACAGAGTCTTAAAGATTGGGACTCTGGGTTGGTATCACGATAACATGAGAAACCGTTTCAAGCGCTTTGGCAGTGCGAAAGTGATGAGGTCACTGTACAAGCGTCTGAGCGGAGATGGTGAATTCTAACACGTGCTAATCAACTTGAGAACAGCTTCAGTCTCATCTAGTTGTTTTGTTGCCACTTGCTAAAAGTTGATGTTTGTCCATCAGGTGGTCATGAGGACGACACTCAGAGTATGCCAGACGTCCGCAGCCGTGAGTCTCACAATCAACATTATAATTTTCCTACAATTTGGGGGCTGCTAAAACACAGTTAAAAATAATATATATATATATACAAACCAGATTCCAAAAAAGTTGGGACACTAAACAAATTGGGAATAAAAACTAAATGCAATGATCTGGAGATGGCAAATGTCAATATTTTATTTGTAATATAACATAGATGACAGATCAAAAGTTTAATCTGAGTAAATGTAACATTTTAAAGGAAAAATATGTTGATTCAAAATTTCACAGTGTCAGCAAATCCCAAAAAAGTTGGGACAAGTGGCAATAAGTGGCTGGAAAAAGGAAATTGAGCATATAACGAACAGCTGGAAGACCAATTCAATCAATCAATCAACCTTTATTTAGACAGGTAAATCCCATTGAGCCTCGAGGACTCATTTACAAGAGAGACCTCATTTCAACAAAGAAAGATGACAACAATGGACAACAGCAACAACAATAAACAGTTATAAAAAGTCATACTGCAGGGTTTTTTTTTTTTTTTTACAAATAGGATGGCTAAAAGGAAAAGGTAACAAAACAAAAAACAAAAAAAACAGCTAGATTCTAAGGTGAATGTAGACAACTAAAAACAGGAACATGTCTGCATTGGTCCTTGCCAGGAGTCCAACAGATTCTTAAAGCCACTTAGAGAGGTCAAGGTCGAGAGCTTCAAATATTTTTTAATTAACCCTAATTAGGTCAATTGACAACATGATTGGGTATAAAAAGAGCTTCTCAGAGTCTCAGTGTCTCTCAGAAGCCAAGATGGTAAGAGGATCACCAATTCCACCATTGTTGTGCAGAAAGATAGTGCAGCAATACCAGATTGGTGTTACCCAGCGTAAAATAGCAAAGACTTTTAAGTTATCATCATCAACCGTGCCTAACATCATCAGAAGATTCAGAGAATCTGGAAAAATCGCTGTGCGTAAGGGTCAAGGCCGTAAAACTCTACTGGATGCTCGTGATCTCCGGGCCCTTAAACGTCACTGCACCTCAAACAGGAATGCCACTGTCAAGGAAATAACAGAATGGGCTCAGGAATACTTCCAGAAAGCATTGTCAGTGAACACAATCCACCGTGCCATCCGCCGTTGCCAGCTGAAACTCTACAGTGCAAAAAGGAAGCCATTGCTAAGCAAGCTCCACAAACTCAGACGTTTGCACTGGACCAGGAGTCATTTAAAATGGAGTGTGGCAAAATGGAAGACTGTTCTGTGGTCAGATGAGTCATGATTTGAAGTTCTTTATGGAACACTGGGACGCCATGTCATCCGGACTAGAGAGGACAAGGATAGCCCAAGTTGCTATCAACGCTCCGTTCAGAAGCCTGCATCACTGATGGTATGGGGTTGCATGAGCGCTTGTGGCATGGGCAGCTTGCATGTCTGGAAAGGCACCATTAATGCAGAGAACTATGTTCAGGTTCTAGAACAACATATGCTCCCATCTAGACGTCATCTCTTTCAGGGAAGACCCTGCATTTTTCAACATGATAATGCCAGACCACATTCTGCAGCAATCACAACATCAAGGCTACGTAGGAGAAGGATCCGGGTACTGAAATGGCCAGCCTGCAGTCCAGATCTTTCACCTATAGAGAACATTTGGCGCATCATAAAGAGGAAGGTGCCACAAAGAAAGCCCAAGACGATTGAACAGTTAGAGGCCTGTATCAGACATGAATGGGAGAGCATTCCTATTTCTAAACTGGAGAAACTGGTCTCCTCTGTCCCCAGACGTCTGTTGAGTGTTGTAAGAAGAAGGGGGGGATGCCACACAGTGGTAAAAATGGACTTGTCCCAACTTTTTTGGGATTTGTTGACGCCATGAAATTTGGAAACAACAGATTTTTCCCTTAAAATGATACATTCTCTCAGTTTAATCTTTTGATCTGTGATTTGTGTTCTATTCTGAATAAAATATTAGATGTTGGCACCTCCACATCATTGCATTCAGTTTTTATTCACAGTTTGTTTAGTGTCCCAACTTTTTTGGAATCCAGTTTGTATATTAAAAAGCCTTTATATATTCAGAAGACATAGTGGGGACAAATCAAAAGTTCCTTAAGGCAGAGAAACTGAAAGTATAAGTTTAGCTTGTTGCTAATTTTTAAGTAAGGAGTCAGCATAGACTAAACTGTTAGCATAGCTAACATGGATATCTCTTTCCCTTAGCGTGACAAAGGCCAAATGCCAAAGGCCAAATGAAAACACTGCTCAGTTTTGAATGTCCAGAGGACCAGATTTAACTTTTTTAGATTTTTCTACCTGGATTATTGAGCATGCATCAGGATACTGCTCAGTATACTTCAATATTGTGATTTCTTTCAGAAATGCAAAACGGTAACGAGGATGATCCAGGAGAGGCCGAGGCCCAGCGTTACAAAGTGGTAAACTTTAAAACCAAAGTGAAGTCCATGGAAAGTCCCAAAAATAATAACTAAAACAAATGTTTTCCATTCAGATGAGAAAGAATAAACGCCTGCTGTCAGTTCATCCCATGGACTTTGACTCTGAGGATTATCTTCCTCATTCACGCCGCCCATCAGTACAGGTTGGTCACATAGTAACATTTGCATTAGACCCCTGAGCTGCTTTTACAGAGAAACCTAAGATAAAAGTTTAGCTAAACCTTCAAATAAACCTTCAGTTAAATGAAGACTGGTCTGGCTTTGGTTTAACGATGTGTTTACTGACACTGTGTAAAAACCAGATGCAAGATGATCGGTGTTACAGGAATGATGTGGACTATGACTATTACAGCCACCGAGCAAACCGCAGAAAGAGTCTGGACCGCTATGCCATGAGACCAGGTCAGAACACATGAAGAAACACACACTACCTGTATTCATCCATTTACCTGTACTATCGAGCTGTTTGAATTAATCTGAGTTCATACGCATGTTTTACCTCTGCCTTCTACCTGTTTGAGTTCATACAATCTACCTGCGTGCGTGTGTGTGTGTGTGTGTGTGTGTGTGTGTGCGCGTTTGTGTGCATGTGTTTACCTGCAAGTTTTACTTGTATTCTCTACCCATTCATATTTTTTTCAGATGACTATGCAGAAAACCGGATTGTAAGAACTCGCTCTCTATCTAAGATCAGCTCCTCGATTGCTCGGCAGCAGTATGTCGACACTTCAGATGAGGACGAGTACCCCAGGTACCCCCCCATGTACCAACAACCTCCCCACCGCCGGAGGAACAGCAGAACCACCTCACAGGAGAACCTTGGACAAGCACCCCCAGTAAGAACACAATTTAAGATAAAAAAACTGCATTTATCAGAAAATGTTGGTGATGAGAATCTTCATCCATCTATCCATTATGTTCTGCATTATCCGAAGTCAGGTCTCAGGGCCAGCAGCTTGACCAGGGAAGCCCAGACATCTCTTTTCACAGGCACCTCTTCCAACTCCTCTGAGAGGACTCCAAGGCGTCCCCAGGCCAACCGAAGACATGTCTCCTCCCAGTTGCACATACCCAGAACACATCCCTTAGGAGTCCAGGGGGCATCCTTATCAGATGTCCAAACCACCTCAACTGACTTCTCTCAATGTTGAGGAGCAGAAGTTCAACTCCAAATCTCTCCCAAATAACTGAACTTCTCACCCTATCTCTAAGGAAGAGTCCAGCCACACTGTGGAAAAATCTAATTTTGACAGCTTGTATCCATGCTCTCATATTTTTGGTCATTACCCAAAGTTTGTGACCATAGGTGAGAGTACGAATGTAGACTGACCAGTAAACATAACTTCGCCTTGCAGCTCATCTCCCTCTTCACCACAATGGACCAGCAGAGTTTGCAATACTGTGTAAGCTGCACTGATCTAGTAAGTAAGTAAACTTTATTTATATAGCACTTATCATAGATACAATCACAAAGTGCTGTACAACAATAAAGAAATAAAAGATTAAAATAAAATAAAATAATAACTCATTAATAAAAACAGTAAAAACAGCTGGAAAAAACAGTAAAACATTTAACTAAAAGCTTGGCGAAATAAAAGTGTCTTAAGCTGCGTTTTAAAAGAATCAACAGAAACGTTCACACGGAGAGACAGGGGCAGGGCATTCCACAGGCGGGGGGCTACGGCCTGAAAGGACAGGTCACCCCGAGTTTTAAACCGGGTCTTAGGAACCTTAAAAAGGTTCAGCGCTGAAGACCGAAGGGTGCGGGCTGGAGAATAAGGAAACAACATTTCAGTAATGTATTGGGGGGCCTGTCCATTTAAAGCTCTAAAGGTCAAAACTAAGATTTTAAAATTAATTCTAAATTCAACAGGCAGCCAATGAAGAGAAGATAAAACTGGTGTAATGTGAGCCCTTCTGTTAGTTCCTGTTAAAAGCCTCGCAGCAGAGTTCTGGACCAATTGGAGACAAGCGACGGCAGTTTTGTTAAAACAAGTAAAAAGGGAATTACAATAATCTAAACGAGAAGAAATAAAAGCATGAATAATCGTCTCCAGGTCAGATCTGGATAACATTGCCCTCAGTTTAGAAATGTTTCTCAGATGATAAAAGCAGTTTTTTACCAGAAGCTTTGAATGTTTGTCCAAAGACAAGGACTGGTCGAACAGAACACCGAGATTTCTGAGGTTCGGCTGAGAAGAGGAGCCCAGAGAACCGAGGTGTTGTTTAATCCAAGGAACTTTCTGTTCAGGGGCAATGATCAGGGTTTCCGTCTTGTTAGAATTTAACTGAAGGCAGTTGTTAGCTAGCCACGCCTTAATATGGGAAACACAGTTTACTAATTCAGCTAACTTATGTAATTCTGAGTTATAAAAGGAACAGTACAGTTGAATATCATCAGCATAGAGATGGTAAGACACATTTCTGAAGCTACTGATAATCTTTCCCAGGGGGGTGATGTACAAAAGGAACAGAATAGGACCAAACACTGAACCCTGAGGAACACCATTCAGTAACGGAGTGGTCTTAGACTGTATGTTATTAACAAACATTGAAAAGGTTCTATCTGTTGATCTCACACTCCATTCTACTCTCACTGTAAACAAAACCCCAAGATACTTTAACTCCTCCACTTGAGGTAGAACTTTACCTCCCAACCTGGAGAGGGCAATCCACCCTGTTCTGACTAGAACCATGGCCTCAGATTTGGAGATGCTAATCCACATCCCAGCTACTTCACACTTGGCTCCAGTGAAAGCTGGAGATCACAGCACAATAATGCCAACAGGACCACATAATCTGCAAATAGCAGAGAATAAATACTGAGACCACAAAGCCAGACTCCCATCACCCTTGGCTGCATCAAAAGATTCTTTCCATAAAAGTAAAAAACAGAATCAGTGACATTGAGCAGCCCTGGCAAAGCCCAACTCCAACCCTGAAGGGATGTGACTCACAGGTGGCAATACAAACCATCTCTCATACCGCTTGTATAAAGACTGAATGGATTCATTTGACCTTTATTTAGGCAGGTTAATCCCATTTAGCCTCAGTTACTCATTTACAAGAGAGACCTGATTATTATAGCAACATACCCCCCAATTCCATACTCACGGAGAATCGTCAACAGTGTACCCCAAGGAACACTGTAGAATGCCTTCTCCGAGTCCACAGAACACATGTAGACTGGATGAGCAAACTCCTATGACATTTCAAGGACCCTATTGAGGGTAAACAGCTGATCCAGTGTTCCAGGCCAAGGACGGAACCCACATTGTTTCTCCTGAGTCTGAGGTTCAATCATAAATCAGACTCTCTTCTCCATAACCCCTGAATAGACCTTACCAGGAAGGTTAAGGAGTGATGTCCTTTAATTGAAGCACACCCTCCGATCCCACTTTTTGAAGTTGTCCATACAATGTTCCAAAGGTGTCATCCAAGACCTATCCTGCAACATCCAGAGTCTCGAAGAACTTGGGGCAGATCTCATCCATCCCCAGAGCCCTGATGCTGCAAAGCTTTTTAACTACCTTGACAACCTCAGCCTCAGTTATGTCAGTTATAAACTGACCAAACCTCAAGTCCCCTGACTCAACTTCTTCCATGGAAGATATGTTGGTGGTATTGAGGTCTGAAAAATATTCCTTCCACTGCCTGATTCCACAACTGGTTGAGGTCAACAGCTCCCCCACCTCCACTAAACACAGTGTTGGTACAGTGCTACTTTCTCCACCTCAGTTACCTGATGGTTTGCTGGAATCTCTACAGATGCAATCAGGAGTCTCTATCTAAGGCTTTACCAAACTCTTGCCAACATCTGAGCTTTTGCTTCAGAAACAGCCAGGACTGCAGAGAAATCCCACACAAGACAGGCTCTAGAGAAATGTGGATATCCTAACTGGGCCTTCCTGAAAGCAGAGAAGAAACCCAAACAGGACTCCAGCCAGCCATCAGGTGAAAAGGAGGAACCCAGACCCAGACCAGTGGTCATTTCATATGTTGCATGAATTTCAGAGACATTAAGATGTTTGTTTTCTAAACATAATGTCCCAGTGGCTTTTAAACCCCCAAATACATTGCAGCAAAGACTGGTTCATCCCAAAGATCCAGTCTCCCGGCACAGAGTAATATTGTGTATGCTGTTCAGTGTCAGGAGGGTGATCAGTCTTACATCGAGGAAACTAAACAGCCACTGGCCAAAAGGATGGACCAGCACAGAAGATCAACATCGTCTGGCCAGAACTCTGTGGTCTACACTCATCTTCAGACCATCGGTCACTCTTTCAGGGATGAAGATGCTCACATCCTTGACAGAGAGGAATGATGGTTTGAGAGAGGAGTAAAGGAGGCCATCTTTGTGAAAAGAAACTGTCTATCATTAAACAGGGGTGGAGGCCTCCGTGTTCAACTGTCCCCCTCTTACAATGCTGTTATTGCTAGTATCACTCATCCCCCTGTGAATAGCAAGCAGTCCTCCTTGATCATGCTGCTGGTTTTGGTTGTCAGCAGCAAACTGGTTGATCCACTCTGAGAAGGTGCTATTTATAAGACTGAGCTGAATACAGCTCCTCAGACTGAGGAAGTCTTTCAGATGAAAGTTGAAACATTTCTACAATTTTTTTGTTTTTTGAACCCGTTCAGAGGACCAAACTTTACTTTTTTAGATTTTTCTACCTGGATTATTGAGCATGCATCAGGATAGCCAGGGCTGCAGCTTCCTTGGCCCACCAGTACCATCAGCTACATCCAAAATCCGTCCAGCCAACAAGACCCAATAGGAATCCTTCTTCAGCTTGATGGCCTTCCTCACTCAGGGAGTCCCCCACTGGGTTGGAGAATGTCCACCAAAAAAAGGCATTGACAACATTGTGGCTACAGCTTAAGGCAGCTGCCTTGACATTGGAGGTGTGAAAAATGGCCCACTCAAACTCAATGTCCCTCACTTGGATTCAGTTGAAATACTCTCAGAGGTGTGAGTTAAAAATCCTTCTGACAGGTTTTTCTATCAGGCAGTTCCAGCAATCCTTCACTACACGTCTGGGTTTACCAGGTCTGTGTGGCATCTTATCCTGCCATCTGATCCAATTCACCACCAGGTGGTGATCAGTTGACAGCTCGGCTCCCCTCTTCACCCGAGTCTCGAAAACATGCAGACACGGATCAGACAACATACCACCATACCATACCATACCACTTTATTTATAAAGCACTTAAAACAGCGACAAGGCCAACCAAAGTGCTGTACAGATAAAACAACAGGTAACACACCAAGCAAAATACAAAATGAGGTAAAACAGAATATAGACATAAAAACGATGTAGATAATGACGACAAACCAGTGTGGAGCATACAGGATCAAAATACAGATCATCTGACATGACTACAAAGTCTATCATTGATCTGCGATTTAGGGTGTCCATGTGCCATGTGCACTTACAGACACCCTTTACGTTTGGTTATGGTTTTCATGATGAATAAACCGTGACTAGCACAAAAGTCCAACAACAGAACACTACTTGAGTCCAGATCAGAGAGGCTGTTCCTCCCAATGACACCCCTCCAGGTCACACTGTCTCTACACACGTGGGCATTTAATTCCCCCAGCAGAATAAAGGAATCCCCTGCTGGAGCACCTGCAGTAAGGACTCCAA
The DNA here is from genome assembly GCF_014905685.2 of Nematolebias whitei. NCBI lineage: Eukaryota > Metazoa > Chordata > Actinopteri > Cyprinodontiformes > Rivulidae > Nematolebias > Nematolebias whitei. Next base: position 278,078 of record NC_056520.1, read on the forward strand.
GAAGGCTGGGTACTCCTAACTGGTGTTCAGCACATAGGAATAAACAACAATCATAACCTGTCCCCCCACCCGAAGGTGCAAGATAGCTATCCACTTGTCTACCAGTGAAAATTTCAACACACAGTCAACTAAGCCAGAGGGCTTTAAGTAGACCCACACCAGTTCCACACCTTTTACCAAGGGCAACTCCAGCATGGAATAAGGTCCAGCCCCTTTCAGGGAGATTGGTTGTGAAGCTCAGGTTGTGCATCAAGGTGTGCCCAACTACATCCAGTCGGTACCTCTCAACCTCATGCTCCTTCCTCACCAAAAAGGCAATGTTTCGTGTACAAAAAGCCAGCTTTGGTAAGTCACAGTCAGAATGCCAAGGACCCTGCTTTCAGCTACCACCTATGGCATCATTTGTTGGACCCATATGACCCCCCTCCTGCAGGTTGTGGGATTTCAGGAAGGCAAACCCATGTAACTGTCTTCGAACTGAACCCAACTGGAGCGCATGAGTAGAAGCCCAATCACAAACTGCTCACAACAAGCCCCTCCCTCAGGCCTGGCTCTAGGGTGGGACTCCTGTAACCCACGTCCAGCAGAGTGGCACTAAATTTCTTGTTGTTGCTGACACACTTGTGTTGTTCCTGACACATTTGTGTTGTTCATTTTCTCAGAGTATTGTTAATGGAAACCCAGGAAGACTCAAGACACTTAAGGTAAGAATTTTTTTTTTTTTACAATATTTACAGTATTTACAAGGGGCTAGACTCAGGAGAAAATGAGTAAGTATCTGTGAATGCAGAATAAATATGGTAAATAAATATTTACCATCGTCATACTATCTTCTCTGTCTAGAGAAAATTGTCTAGACAAAGAATATTCTAGAAGTCTTTGTAAAAACTGAGAAGGCTTACTCTTCTTATTTATTTTATATTGTATTGTTTATTAACATTTAGGAACTTTTGTGTGAAATCTTTTTATCTGTTGCTGTTGTTACACTTGAATTTCCCATCCGTGGGACAATAAAGGCTGTTTCTATTCTATTCTATTCTGTTCTAGGTTATAAGAGTTTCAGGTAGAGTTAGGTATGATCCAGGTTCCAGGAAGGTGTGTATGGTAGGCGAGTTTCACAGGTTGGTGTAGGAGAGTAGCAGATCAGACCAGGATGCCAAGGTAAGTGAGAGATCTTTCCAACTGCAATGTCCATGTGAGAAGGTCTTGATGGGTCCAAGGAAAACTCAAGCTGGAAGACTAAGGTCTGTTTCAAACTTGGAAGATACAGGAAATTGATTCTCATCTATAAGGAGCACCAGGTAAGCAGGATTAATTCTTAATTTCTCAAGTTGCACTAGGAACTGCTCACTGAATGCCACAATGTATTGGTGTTGTCCTCTGGTATACTTGGTCCTTGAGAAACGAGTCACAACTGAGGAGAAACTCCTCCCTGCCACTCAGGAGCTGCAAAAAGGTGAAATAGAAGATGCCAAAATCTCTACAGGTGTCTGTTCATAGCAGCGTTCTGAATCAATGTCTGGCCTGTCAACTCAAGAACTTTCTGGCAGAAAAATTAAAGACTGTCTGTCTGGATTTACTTTCTAAGATAAACGAACTGAACAAACGGATGTCAGCCATTGAGAATCTGCTGAGCCGCCTGGAGGAAAAGATCACGCCAGCTGACGAGGTAAGACAGGACGCAAACGTAGCAACTAAATTATTGGTAAGAGAAGAATATGACTAGTGAGCTGCCCTGTTTCAAAAAGTCTGGTCTGTGTCTTCCTGCAGGCATCCACTGCCTCAGCTCAGGTGGAGGAGGAGAAGCTGAGGAAGAAACTGAGCGAGCTGGCCGGGAATGTGAGTGATAAAGGCCTGTCTTCAGATGACGAGGCCATGAAGAAGCCATTTTCTTTAGGAAGAGCATCGTCTGGTACCAGACCAGGGGCTCTTCTGGATTCTCTGAAGGACAAAGAACTGAGTTCGTCCAGTGACGAGTTACCAACGGAGGCTCAGAAGGTACGATAGCTGCATGAAGATAACACCTCCAAACCCTCAGAATGGCAGTAAACAGAAACATGAAGGTTTTACCTGTTCCAAGGATGGTTCTGAAGGTCCAAATCCAACAGATCCAAATCCAACAGTACCAGCCTGAATGAAGAAAGATGATCATTTTATTAGTTTGAGAACTTTCAGGTTTCTGTTATTGAAACTGTCAGAACATTTGCATGGCTCAGCTTTGACTTCAGAAGGTCTCCTTCCATCAGGCCAAACTCTGATGATAACATATTCATATTTAGGTCTTGACAATGAGCTCCACTCCAGAACCAGAAACAGATCTCTACCTGGACTCAGGTGAAAAATCTAACCAGGTCCCAAGTGATTTCTAAGATCTTTGAGGTTCTGAGGTGGACTTGTTGGAGCATGAATATTTCCTCACTAACAGCCCACCTCCCGCCTACCTGAGCACCTGTAAGGATGTTAAAGGATGTTAATGTGAAGCAGTTACCAGCCTGGAACTCATGCACTCCTGGAGATCAGGTGCATTAGGACACACCTTGATTTTAGTAAAAAGTCCTTCCTGTGTGGAGGTCCAGCCTGGTAGCTGCTACCTGCCTAGCCCTCATGGAACCCCCTGGAGATCAGCTGCATAAAAATATACCTCTCATGAAATCCTCCCTGTACGGAGGTCCAGCCTGGTAGCTGCTGCAGACAGTTGTGTTCCAGCTGCTAACATCTGTCCCTCTACATGGCTTTCAGAGATCTGCGGCCGCTGCCCTCTGTGACCTCACCACTGAGGTCCTGAGAACCGTTAACGCCACAGAAAACGCCATGGTTGAGTACGGCCTCTCAGAGCCGACCGACAGGTCGCTGTTAGTCGGCGCTGATGTAAAGCAGGCCGATGATGCATTCAGGGAACTTGAGGAAAATGTAAGCTTCCTACATGAACTGAAGCATGTCCCGAATGTCTGGACTGGCTCCTCTGGCTGTTGGGTCAGGGTCAGGAAAACATCCTGGGTCCAGTTCCAGCAGCTTCCTCAACATCTAGAGAATGTCTTCAGGATCAAGATGAGGATCACAAAGGTCCCAGCATGGATTCAGTATCTTCATCAGTATCTAGAACAAAACAAGAAATGTGTTATTAAAGTTAACAATTAAACATCTTAGAGTCTGCAGGCTTTAGTTAAAGGTCAAAGGTCATGGCTTGTTTGGATGGGTTCCAGGTGAACACCTCTAAAATAAAAAGATCATGGCAGCATGACGTAGGTTTAAAAAGTTTCATCCGAATCAGCAACCAAGATTCTGAAACAATGAGACCAGAGGACAGATGTTTACCCAGAATGCACAGCAGTAAACCCCTCCTCCCAGCTGTCAGCACGGTGGTGGAGGCTGATGGTTTGGGTCGTGCTGCAGCATCAGGAACAGGACACCAACAATCTCCAGAACCAAAGCTAAAGCTGCTGAGATGATGTCCAGAAAGTTAACAAGTTTTAAATAAACAGCTGTTAAAAGATATAAACAAAGGTTTGAAATGGTCTGATGGTTGTTGAGCCTGTCAGTAAAATGTGCAGTGTCATCCACTTTGATGACATCATCCGTCAAGAGCTTTGAGTGTCTTGATAAGATAGAAAAGCACTATACAGTCCATTTACCATTTATCCAGAGTTACTGCCTGAAAACATCAGAATCAAATTTTATGCAAAGAATCAAGTTTAATTACACCAGAAAACGTCAAACTGTTGTGTTTCTTTAAAAACATAAAATAAATACCTTTATAACTTGATATTGTGCGTGCTTCAAATAAAAATATTAAAATACAGGGTACAGTTCAGTAGTGGAGACCCGGTAGAAGTCTCTTACTTGAATTGCCACCTTATCGTGGTGGAGGAGTTTGTGTGTCTGAATGATCCTAGGAGTTCTTCTGTCAGGGACAATTATTCAACCTTTATTTATACAGATTAGTCCCATTGAGCCTTGGGTACTCATTTACGAGAGAGACCTGATTTTAACAAAGTGATGACAACAGTGGACAATCAAAGGAAAACATACAAACTGAGAAGGACAAATGAAAGAAAATGATATTAAAACATGGAACAAAAACAGCTAGGTTGTAAAGTGGTGTAGAAAACTAAAAACAGGAACCTATCTGCATTGGTTTTTGCCATGATCTTAGCAGATGTTTGAAACCACTTAAAGAGATCAAGGTTGAGAGCTTAAGATCTTTTTGCAAGATATTCCAGGAAACAGGAGCAGAGTAGGAGAATTATATTTGTCTCATGCAGGGTCAACCAAGGCAGATTGGTTCTAGGTTACAGGCCAAACAAAGAGCAATTCACAAGATTATTATGGTCAGAGTCAGAGTTTCTTTATTTGTCATTCACACCACATGTGGTGGAACGAAATAATGTACACAGGGTCCCATTTACATCCAACAATAAAATGCAAAAGAAAAACAATGATAAGATCTAAGATATGAACTAAGAAAAACAAACTAAATATACACTAAGCACTAATAGCATAACAGCAGCATGAACATGAGTCTGTGTGAGCAGATGAGTAAGAATGAGCACAGCAACATGAAACAGATCAGCAGCAACATGAAACAGATCAGCAGCAACATGTGGTTTTTCACAGTGATTATTCTAGTTAGAGATTCATGAGTCTAACAGCCTCAGGGTAGAAGCTGTTCCTCAGTCTAGTGGTTCTACACTTAATGCTCCTCAACCTCCTTCCTGAGGGGAGCGGGACAAAAAGTGTGTGTGCTGGGTGAGTGTGGTCCTTCATGATGCAGGTGGCCCTCTTCCTGCATCTGGAGGTGTAGATGTCTGTGATGGTGGGGAGACTGACTCCAACATCTTCTGTGCAGCCTTCACCACTCTCTGCAAAGCTTTTCTTTCTGCAGCTGTGCAGCCTCCATGCCACATGTTGATGCTGGAGCACAGGATGCTCTCCACTGCACACCTGTAGAAGGAGGTGAGGACTGAGCTTCCAGACCAGCTCGTCTCAGCCGTCTGAGGAAGTAGAGTCTCTGATGAGCTTTTGTGATCAGCCTGGTGGTGTTGCTGCTCCAGCTAAGGTTGTCATTCATGTGGACACCCTAGTACTTGTAGCTGGAGACCACCTCCTCCGCAGATCCTCTTATGTTCGGGGGGGGTTGTTCCTTCTGAAGTCCACAACCATCTCCTTCGTCTTCTTCATTGATGTGAAACGGTAGTGGACAGAAGCAAAGAAGGAACTCACTGTCCCTTGCCTGAACGCGGGTTATCAGGGCTCCACCCTGGTGCCAGGCCTAGGGGAGGGGCTCATTGGTAAGCGCCTGGTGACCGGAGGCCCGGTCAGGCTCAGCCCGTATGAGCAACATGGGTTTGCTTTCCAGTGGGTCCACCACCTGCAGGAGGGGCCACATGAGGCTGATGCATGATGCCATGGGCAGTGGCCGAAGACGGTGACCTTGGCGCTCTGACCCTGGCTTAACAAAGCTGCTCTTGGGACATGGAATGTAACCTCTCTGGTGGAGAAGGAGCCTGAGCTTGTGCGTGAGGTTGTGAGTGTAGTGAACTAGGCCTCCGATCAAACCTGCCTCTGAGGACCTTCATGGGACAGGAACTGTTATTTCATTGATTTGAATCCAGAAATACAAATTAATTCATCCAGAGACTTTCTAATTGTATCCTGAACTAATCAATTGAAAGAACACTCTCTTTTTTATATTATCATTACTATTTTACAATATCTTGATAATCAAAAGTATGTTTAGCTCATACCATTTTTAAATGTTGAAGTGAACCACTCATTTTAAATCAACTGTGAAACAGTATTAATGATTTTTTAATCCTCATTCAAATTAGAAATCAAGTTAAATGTCTATTTTACAAAGTAATTATGGATTTTTGATCTTCTGTCTGAAATGAGAAAGAGTGATGTCGGTCGAAAGTCAGAGACAGTCGGAAAACAAGTTATTGGAACGAACTGTCGTGTTTTTAAACCTCTCGGACAGTAACAAGAGAACTGACACCTGTAGTTTTTCTCACTTCGTCAAAACATTAAAACATTTCTCTGTCTGTTCCTAAACATTTCCGCTGTTTTCTTGACTTGTAATGACCCTCTGACGTCACTAAAACCACACCCCTGTTGGTTCCTTCAACCAATCAGGACTTCCTAAAAGTGACCAGAAGCAGAACTCTTTAAAAGTCGACACTTTCTAGTTCCATTAGTTAGTTGGTTCCGTTAGTTCTTCTGGTTCTGATGGAGTTCCGTGAGTTCCGTGAGTTCTGCTGGTTCTGATGGAGTTCGGCTGGAGTTCCTAGGAGTTCTTCTGAGTTTTTCTCAGACTCAGTCTTCTGAGTCTAGTTGGGATTATGGAGCCTTCCACATCTGAGTGGAACCTCTGACGGACTCACAGCTCGCTGTGAGTTCACCCGGGAGATGAGCGTGTTGTTGAACGGAGTACCGTCACTACTTCGGACGATTCTCAGCCATCCTGAGGAGACGCTGAAAGGTAGCGCTGAAATGGAACTCCGTACCGGAGCTGACCTATCTTCTGCAAAGGTAACGAGTCGCTTCACTACCTAGTGTACCGGGGCTGAGCTGGGGTCGGATGAAGGGTGCCATTCTTCGTCAACACACTTTCTTCCTCCACATTTTCTCTCCATTTAAACTCCTTCATTTCCCATCTTTAAACTTCTATCTTGCCAGTAATTAATCCAGATATCTTCAGGAATGTCTGTTGTTTTTATTAAGTAAAACGTGCCAAGTTTTATTAATCAGAGCCGATCAGTATAATCAAGTGTACAATGTTTTGATGTTAAATTTTGATTCTGTTAATAAATGACCACATTTATTTTTATGGGTCAAAGAAAATTAACATCTCATGTCACTGATTAAACCATCGACAACACAGTACCTCTGTCACATATCTGTCAAGTAGCTCGAAAAAGAGAGAACCCGTTATTAAAATATGACTGTAGTGGAGCTCTGAAGCTCACCAAGCTAACCTAGCCTTTTAGCATACTACATGAAATACCGACTAGCTATATTTGGGCTCACCTTGATGCACAACATGGGCTCAGGAAACAATCTCCTTGAGAGGGGCTGGACCTTATTCCACTCTGGAGTTCCCCATGGTGAGAAGCGCCAAGCTGGTGTGGGTCTACTCTTAACCCCACGACTTGGCGCCTGTGCATTGGAGTTTTCACTCGGTAGATGAGAGGGTAGTTTCCCTGCGCATTCGGGTGGTGGAACGGGCTCTGACGATTGTATGTGCCTATGTGCCAAATGGCAGTTCAGAGTATCCAACCTTTTTAGAGTCCTTGGCGGGGGTGCTGGAAGGTGTACCAGCCAAGGACTCCTTTATTCTGTTCGGGGACTTCAATGCCCACGTGGGGAAAGACAGTGTGACCTGGAGGTGTGTGATTGGGAGGAACGGCCTCTCTGATCTGAATTTGAGTGGTGTTCTATTGTTGGACTTCTGTGCTAGTCAGTTTGTCCCTGGTAAGGTCTATTCAGGGGTACTAGAGAAGTGAGTCAGATCGTTGGTGGAACCTCAGATCCAGGAGGAACAATGTGGGTTCTATCCTGGCCGTGGAACACTGGATCAGCTCTTTACCCTCACTAGGGTCCTCGAGGGGTCATGGGAGTTTGCCCATCTAGTCTACATGTGTTTTGTGGACTTGGAGAAGGCATTTGACAGTGTTCCTTGGGGTACACTGTGGGGGGTGCTCTGTGAGTATGGGATTGGGAGCCTATTGCTACGAGCTGTTCAGTCCCTATACAAGTGGTGCGAGAGCTTGGTTTACATTGCCGGTAGTAAGTCGGACCCTTCAGGGTGGGAGTTAGACTCTGCCAGCACTGCCCATTGTCACAGATTCTTTTCAAAACTTTTATAGATAGAATTTCTCGGTGCAGCCAGGGAGTGGAGGGATTCGGGTTCGGTGACCTCAGGATTCTGTCTTTGCAGATGATGTGGTCCTGTTGGAATCATCATAATGGAGCATTTTTTCCATTCAACCTTTATTTATACAGGTTAATCCCATTGAGCCGCGGGGACTCATTTACAAGAGACCTGAAATTTAACAGTGATGACAACAGTGGACAACAAAGACAACAATAGACAATCATAAAGGATGTGCACAAATTTAAATGTTTTTTAACAAGTGAAAATGGTAAATAAAAGGAAAAGTTGCAAAGAAAACAGATAGATCATAAGGCGGTGTAAAAAAACTAAAAACAGGAACATGTCTCAGTTGGTTTTTCTAAGAACTTACCAGATGTTTGAAGCCACTTAGAGAGGTAAAGGTTGAGAGCTTCAGATATTTTTACAAGATATTCCAGAAAAAAGGAGCGGAGTTGGAGAAGATCCTTTTGCCTAGTTCAGTCCTCACTGAGGGAACACTTCAGGTAATAATGTCCTGAGAGCATACGCTGTAACTGCACTCACGTAGAGACATGTAGTAGGAGATGTATGAAGGCAGCAGACCAAGAAGTGATTTAAATATGAAAATGTACCAGTGAGAGAGTCTGTGTGAAGTTAATGGTGACCAATTAACCAGTGAATACTGGGTGCACTGGTGGGTACGGTAGTTACAGCCAGTTATGAATCTTAGTGCATCATGATAGACAGCATCCAACATCTGCAGGGTTAGTCTCACTGTGCCTCGGAGACCCATTTACAAGAGAGACCTGATTTTTTTTAAACAAAGAATGATGACAACAGTGGACAACAAAGACAAGAAAAGACAACCATAAAATAAAGCATCGGTTCACAGCAGAGTGTGAAGCAGCTGGGATGAGAATCAGCACCTCCAAATATGAGGCAATGGTCCTCATTAAGAAAAGGGTGGATTGTTCTCTTCAGGTCGAGGGTGAGGTTCTGTTTCAAGTGGAGGAGTTCAAGTATCTCGGGGTTTTGTTCACGAGTGAGGGAAGAATGGAGTGTGAGATTGACAGATGGATTGGTGCAGCATCAGCAGTATTGTGGACTCTGTACCAGTTCGTTGTGGTGAAGAAGGAGCTGAGCTGTAAGACAAAGCTCTCTGTTTACTGGTCAGTCTATGTTCCTCCCCTCACCTCTGGTCATGAACTCTGGTAGAGACTGAAAGAATGAGATCGTGGATACAGGAGGTTGAAATGAGTTTCCTCTGCAGGGTAGCTGGACTCTCCCTAAGAGACAGGGTGAGAAGTTCAGTTATCAGGAGAGACTCCGAGTAGAACCACTGCTCCTCCACATTAAGAGGAGCCATTTGAGGTGGTTCAGACACCTGTAAGGATGCTCCCATGGCGCCTACCTAGGAAGGTGCTTTGGGCATGTCCAACTGGGAGGAGACCCTGGGGAAGACCCAGGACACACTGGAGAGACTACGTCTCTCAGTTGGCCTGGGAACGCCTTTGAAGTCCTCCCAGAAGAGCTGGAAGAGGCTGTGGAGAGGACCTCCCTGTCTGGACCTCCCTGCTCAAGCTGCTGCCCCCGAAACTCACATCCATCCATCCATCCATTTTCTTCCGCTTATCCAGGGTCGGGTCATGGGGTAGCAGCCTAAGTAGGGAGGCCCAGACTTCCCTCTCCCCAGCCACGTGTGCCAGCTCTTCAGGGGGAATCCCGAGGCGTTCCCAGGCCAGCCGAGAAACATAGTCCCTCCAGCGTGTCCTGGGTCTTCCTCTGGACCTCCTTCCGGTGGGACGTGTCCGGAACACCTCACCAGGGAGGCGTCCAGAAGGCATCCTAAACAGATGCCCAAGCCACCTCAACTGGCTCCTCTCAACGTGGAGAAGCAGCAGCTCTACTCTGAGTCCCTCCCGGATGATCGAGCTTCTCACCCTGTCTCTAAGGGAGAGCCCAGACACCCTGCGGAGAAAACTCATTTTGGCCGCTTGTATCCGAGATCTCATTCTTTCGGTCACAACCCAAAGCTCGTGACCATAGATGAGGGTGGGAACGTAGATCGATCGGTAAATTGAGAGCTTTGCCTTTTGACTCAGCTCTCTCTTCACCACGACAGACCTGTACAGCGCCCGCTTCACTGCAGACTCTGCACCTATCCGCCTATCGATCTCACGCTCCATTTTTCCCTCATTCGTGAACAAGACCCCAAGATACTTGAACTCCTCCACTTGGGGTAGGACCTCCTCCCTGACCCGGAGAGGGCACTCTACCCTTTTCCGGCTCAAGACCATGGCCTCGGATTTGTAGGAACTGATCTTCATCCCGGCCGCGTCGCATTCGGCTGCGAACCACTCCAGCGAAAGCTGTAGATCACGATCTGATGAAGCCAATAAGACCACATCATCTGCAAAAAGCAAAGACGCAATCCTAAGGCCACCAAAACGGATCCCCTCAACACCTTGGCTGCGCCTAGAAATTCTGTCCATAAAAGTTATGAACGGAATCGGTGACAAAGGGCAACCTTGGCGGAGTCCAACTCTCACCGGGAACAAGCCCGACTTACTGCCGGCGATGCGGACCAGGCTCTGACACGGTCATACAGGGACCTAACAGCCCGTATCAAAGGGCCCGGTACCCCATACTCCCAGAGTACCCTCCACAGGGCCCCCCACAGGGCCCCCCACAGGGCCCCCCGAGGGACGCGGTCGAACGCCTTCTCCAAGTCCACAAAGCACATGTAGACTGGTTGGGCGAACTCCCACGCACCCTCCAGGACCCTGCTGAGAGTGTAGAGCTGGTCCAGTGTTCCACGGCCAGGACGAAAACCGCACTGCTCCTCCTGAATCTGATGTTCGACTATCCGATGGACCCTCCTCTCCCGAACCCCCGAATAGACCTTACCAGGGAGGCTTAAGAGCGTGATTCCCCTGTAGTTGGAACACACTCTACGGTCCCCCTTTTTGAATAGGGGGACCACCACCCCGGTCTGCCAATCCAGGGGAACTTCCCCCGATGTCCACGCAATATTGCAGAGTCACGTAAGCCAACACAACCCTACAACATCCAGAGCCTTAAGGAACTCTGGGCGAATCTCATCCACACCTGGGGCCCTGCCACCGAGGAGCTTTTTAACCACCTCGGTGACCTCAGCACCAGAGATTGGAGGGCCCGACCCAGAGTCCCCAGGCTCCGCTTCCTCAGTGGAAGACGTGCCGGTGGGATTGAGGAGGTCTTCAAAGTATTCCGCCCACCGACCCACAACATCCCGAGTTGAGGTCAGCAGTACACCACCCCCACTATAAACAGTGTTGGTGGCGTACCGCTTTCCCCCCCTGAGACGCCGGATGGTGGACCAGAATTGTCTCGAAGCCGTGCGGAAGTCGTTCTCCATGGCCTCTCCGAACTCCTCCCATGCCCGAGTTTTTGTCTCAGCAACCACCCGAGCCCCATGTCGCTTGGACTGCCGGTACCCATCAGCTGCTTCCGGGGTCCCACAGGCCAAAAAGGCCCGATAGGACTCCTTCAGCCTGACAGCATCCCTCACTGACGGTGTCCACCATCGGGTTCGAGGGTTGCCGCCGCGACAGGCACCGACAACCTTGCGGCCGCAGCTCTGGTAAGCCGCCTCGACAATAGAGGCACGAAACAGGGTCCACTCAGACTCAATGTCCCCCACCTCCCTCGGAACATGTTCAAAGTTCTCCCGGAGGTGGGAGTTGAAACTCCGTCTCACAGGAGACTCTGCCAGACATTCCCAGCAAACCCTCACAATACGTTTGGGTCTGCCAGGTCTGACCGGCATCCTCCCCCACCATCGGAGCCAACTCACCACCAGGTAGTGATCAGTTGACAGCTCCGCCCCTCTCTTCACCCGAGTGTCCAAGACATGTGGCTGCAGATCAGATGAGACGATGACAAAGTCGATCATCGAACTGCGGCCTAGGGTGTCCTGGTGCCAAGAGCACATATACCATACCATACCAATTTATTTATATAGCACTTAAAACAGCAACAAGGCCAACCAAAGTGCTGTACAAAAGAACCAAACATGTACAGCAGACAGGAAAACATAAAATAGAAATACAGGTACAAATAGCAGCAGAAGCTAACTAAAATGGCCAACAGAGTAGAGAACAGACCGGACCAAAACAAATCACACCGTGTTAAAGGCAAGCGAATAGAAGTGGGTCTTCAAGCGAGACTTAAAGACTGAGAGTGTGGGAGCCTGGTTAGGGTTAGGGTTAGGGTTAGTGGCAACTCATTCCACAGTCGTGGACCTGCAACAGAGAAAGCCCTGTCGCCTCTGAGCTTACGACGGGTTTCTGGAACTGAGAGAAGCATCTGGTCTGCTGACCTCAGAGAGCGCGGTGGGACATATGGCTGCAGAAGATAAGTGAGATAGGATGGGGCGGAACTGTTCAGTGATTTAAAAACATACATGAGAATTTTGAAATGGATCCGAAGGTGAATGGGTAGCCAGTGCAGGGAGGCCAAAACTGGCGTGATGTGCTCTCTATAGCCTGTACCAGTTAAAAATCGGGCTGCAGCATTTTGGACCAGTTGTAGACGAACAATGGAGGACTGACTGATTCCAAACAGAAGTGAATTGCAGTAATCAAGCCTAGATGTTATGAAGGCGTGGATCACTGTCTCGAGGTTCTTTTTGGAGAGTATAGGCTTCAGCTTAGACAGCCGTCTCAGCTGAAAAAAACAGGATTTGACCATCATGTTTACGTGACTGTTGAGTTTTAAGGACGGGTCCATTATCACCCCCAGATTAGTCACCTTTTGTTTCTCTAGCGGGGCTAGAGAGAAAAGGTCAATGTCATGGTTCATGAGTGAGCCACTGGGATGGAACAGCATGACTTCAGACTTCTTCTCATTGAAGCTTAAGAAGTTTAAAGCCATCCAGTCCCGGATGTCAGCCAGGCAGTCAAGAAGAGGCTGAATAGAGCGTGTGCCTCTGTGCCTCAGGGGGAAGTAAATTTGGCAATCATCGGCATAGAAATGAAAGGGTATGTCGTGTTTGCGGAAGATAGCACCTAGTGGCAGCAGGTATAAAGAAAAGAGAAGGGGACCGAGGATGGACCCCTGCGGTACCCCCCACTGGAGTGCGGTCGATGCCGAACTAAAATCTTTGATATTGACACAGAAGGTTCTGTCAGAGAGGTAGGACCCAAACCATTTAAGGGCTGACCCTGTGATGCCCACCCACTGCTCCAGTCTAGAAATGACACCCTTATGCTTGAACAAGGTGTTCGTTATTGACAATCCACGACAAGCACAGAAGTCCAACAACAGAACACCACTCTGGTTCAGATCAGGGGGGCCGTTCCTCCCAACCACACCCCTCCAGGTCTCCGAAACTCTCAGTAAAATAAAAATAGAACCAAAAAGAAAATGACTGGAAGAAATGTACTTTTTCCATTAATTTAGGTCAAACTTCTGAGAAAATTAAATTAATATATCAAGTCAAGTCACATTTATTTATATAGAACATTTAAATTTTGGGGAGTGGTGGCGCAGAGGTTAGAGAGGTGGGCTTGTGATCCGAAGATCGCCGGTTCACGCCCCGGCCCCGACAACATCAAAATTGTGGGTGGGGTAGGTAAAATACCCACACTTACCCCCACCCTCATTCGCCCCACTCTGGGCCCATGAGCAAGGCCCTTAACCCCCACCATGTGCTCCCTAAACAGGTCTCTCTTGAAAATGAGTTCTCGTGGCTCAATGAGACTAACCTGGATAAATAAAGGCTAAATGAAAAAAAAAGAGTAACTGTTATCAAAGTGTAAAAAAGTTAAATCTGGTCCTCTGGACATTAAAAAAAAAACAAAACAAAGCAAAACAACAAAAAATGTAGAAACGTTTCGTCTCTCGTCCGAGAGACTTCTTCAGTCTGAGGTGCTTTTTTCAGCTCAGTCTCTTAAATAGCACCTTCTCAGAGTGGATCAACC
>NC_056520.1:296892-312408 GCF_014905685.2 Nematolebias whitei
GGTTGATCCACTCTGAGAAGGTGCTATTTAAGAGACTGAGCTGAAAACAGCACCTCAGACTGAAGAAGTCTCTCGGACGAGAGACGAAACGTTTCTACATTTTTTGTTGTTTTGCTTTGTTTTGTTTTTTTTTGAATGTCCAGAGGACCAGATTTAACTTTTTTAGATTTTTCTACCTGGATTATTGAGCATGCATCAGGATGTTATCAAAGTGCTTACCAAAAAAGATCACAGCATCAAATATTAATAACAACATATTATATTACAGCAACATGAATAAAAGCATAAAAACATGAAATATAATGAGAAACAATGAAATACTAAATCAAATCACCCTGCGTTAAATGGCAGGGCGTAAAAGCAAAATGGAAGAACACAATCATCAACAACGAAATACCAAATGAGATCACACTGTGTTAAATGTCAATGAGTACAGATGTGTCAGTGAGTACAGATGTGTTTTGAGGAGAGATTTAAAAATAGAGACTGAGGTGGCCTGTCGAATGTTGATGGGCAGATTATTCCAAAGTTTAGGGCCCATGACTGAAAACGCCCGATCTTTTCTGAGCTTCAGCTGGTTTTAGGTACGGCCAAAAGCAGCTGGTCTGATGATCTCAAGGCCCGAGAAGGAGCATAAGGATGAAGGAAGTCTGAGAGGTATAAGGGTGCAAGGCCATTAACACACTTAAATGTCAGCAGAAGAATCTTAAAATCAACTCTGACACGCACAGGAAGCCAGTGAAGGGAGGACAGAACTGGAGTAATGTGCTCAATCCTGCGAGTTCCTGTTAGTAGCCGAGCTGCAGCATTTTGGACAAGCTGGACACGTGAGAGAGAGACCTGACTGACCCCAGCATAAAGTGAGTTACAGTAGTCCAGCCGGGTTGTAATAAATGCATGGACTAATTTTTCAAGGTCAGATCTGGACAGGACGGACTTGAGCTTAGCTATCTGCCTTATCTGAAAGAAGCTTTTTTTGAAGAACAGAATTTATCCGCTTATTAAACTTAAAGTCCGAGTCTAAAACTATCCCGAGATTGGTAGACTGTTTTAGATGTGGCTGAAGGGAGTCCAGGTTTGCAGGATCAGTGACAGTGGCAGAGCTAGGGTTAAACACAATGATTTGTCTTCTGATCATTAAAACTCAAAAAATTTGCAGCCATCCACGTCTTGATGTCATCAAGACATTTTAACAAAGGGCGAATGGAGGAGGAACTGTTAGGTGTTAACGGCAGTTAAATCTGAGAGTCATCAGCATAACAATGAAAGGAAAGACCATGTTTCCTCAGGATAGACCCTAAGGGGAAGAAATACAAAGAAAACAGAAGGGGTCCAAGAATGGAGCCTTGTGGGACCCTGCAGGAAAGAGGCACTGAAGTAGATGGAGTGTTAGCAAAATTAACACAGAAACTCCTGTCGCTCAGGTATGAATGGTATCAATTAGTTTTACTGCAATTAAATTGTCTTAAATGAGAAAGTTGTTTTGTTCATTAGTGATGAAATTTTGCAGTTCAATTAAAAAAAAACTCAGAATTAGACAAGTATTTTTAAAGGATGAGTAACTTTGTTGATCCATTAAATCCATTGATGAGGACAAATTTCTGTCATAAGCGTGAGAAAAAGTTCATTTTCTTTAGCTGCTCACATACTCATGCTGAAAAATGAAGCACACCTTTACTCCCAAAGAGGAAGCCAGCAGAGATCCAGAGTGTTTCCCTGACCTTTTGCCCCGTCAGCTTCTTCCTCCTCCTCACTGTGCTGCCAGCTGACCCAGGCGTGTCTGCCGTTTCACCTGTGCAGGTGTACGTCACAGCCGGCCACTCGTTTGAGCTGGAGACGAAGCTGCAGCGCCTCGAGCGAAGCGCCAAGAACCGTTTGGGAGGAGCGACAGACTCCGAGCTGTCCGAGCTGTCCGAGCTGGAGGACGTGGTGGCCCTGACCGCCGCCAGGGTCCAGAGCGCCGAGAGCGAGGTAGTTCTCACCCATGCTTGGTTTTTGTTCTCATCTATAGAAACCCTTCAGTGGTGGTCCTTTTAGAGTTAAATGAAACTTTTTCAATTTGATCATTTTTACTACTTATATTAATTTAAGCACGTGCGACCGTGAAGTTTTCAGATGATTTCATCTGTTTTACCTGCAGGTGTCGGACATCGAGAGTAAGCTTGCAGCTCTGAGCGCCAAGAAGAAGGTCAGTCCGAGTCCTCACCCATCTAACTTAATATGGTCTGGGCAGAATGTTCATGCTGGAAATATGTGAATGGGAACCTGTCTAAATAAAGGTTAAATGAATGTGAGCTCATACAATGAAAACAAAGAAGGGCGTGACCTCTGGAGCTCCTCCCACTCTGGAGGAAGACATTACCATGTTTACTAGAACTCCCAGGGATGTGTCCACCAATCATTCTGACACCGGGGGGGTTAAACAAATTAAATGGACTAAATTACAAGTAGCGTTAGCAACAAAACAAAACTGATCAAAGTAGTGATGAATAGTAACCTAAAAAAGAAATATATTTACACCAACAAACTTAACTCCAAAAAAGCTCAATCTGGTCCTCTGCACATTTAAAAAAAAATAAAAAAAATGTAGAAACGTTTCGTTTCGTCTCTCATCCGAAAGACTTCCTCAGTCTGAGGTGCTGACCACTGACCACCTCTACTGCATCAACAGGAATGCACGTAAAGAGTGATGTGACATCAAAAGAGACCGTAGAGGCGGTCATTTTAAGATTAAAATCAGACACCACTCTGAGCAGCAGGACCACGCTTTCCACAGAACAACTGTGTCAACTCTTGAAACTGTGCCTGCAGTCAACCTACTTCACATATGGGGAGCAATATTATAGGCAGAAACATGGGTGTGCTATGGGGTCTCCAGTTTCTCCTATTGTTGCCAACCTGTACATGGAGGAGATAGAAAAGAGAGCCTTGACGTCCTTTTCAGGGACACCACCAAGTCATTGGTTCAGGTATGTTGACGACACCTGGGTTCAAATTAAATCTCAGGAAGTCCAACATTTTACTGACCACATCAACTCTGTGGATAAATACATCAAGTTCACACGAGAAGATGAAAAAAATGGCAAGTTGGCTTTATTGGACTGTGAGGTCTCAGTCTCTGATAGAGGACATTTGCAAACCGAGGTGTACCACAAACCCACCCACACAGACCAGTATTTGCAGTTTGACTCCCATCACTCTTTGGAGCACAAGTTAGTAGTCATCAGGACTCTGTATCACAGAGCAGACAGCGTCCCCACTAGCTCGGGAGCCAGGCAGAAGGAGAAATCCTACACAAGACAGGCTCTAGAGCAATGTGGATATCCTAACTGGGCCTTCCTGAAAGAAGAGAAGAAACCCAAACAGGACTCCAGTCAGCCATCAGGTGAAAAGGAGGAACCCAGACCCAGACCAGTGGTCATTCCGTATGTTGAGGGAGTATCAGAGAAACTGAGACGTTTATTTTCTAAACACAACGTCCCAGTGGCTTTTAAACCCCAAAATACATTACGGCAAAGACTGGTTCATCCCAAAGATCCAGTCCCCCGGCACAAACAGAGTAATGTTTGTATGCTGTTCAGTGTCAGGAGGGTGATCAGTCTTACATCGGGGAAACTAAACAGCCACTGGCCAAAAGGATGGACCAGCACAGAAGATCAACATCATCAGGCCAGGACTCTGAGGTCTACACTCATCTCCAGGCCAGCGGTCACTCTTTCAGGGATGAAGATGTGCACATCCTGGACAGAGAGGAACGATGGTTTGAGAGAGGAGTAAAGGAGGCCATCTTTGTGAAAAGAAACCGTCCATCATTAAACAGGGGTGGAGCCTCCGGGTTCAACTGTCCCCCTCTTACAATGCTGTGATTGCTAGTATCACTCAGCCCTCTGTGAACAGTAAACAGCCATCAGTGTGCTAATGATCCATTGTTAGGCTGATGGTACTTCTTGAGCATGTAAGCAGCTGGTTCTGGTTGTCAGCAGCAAAACTGGTTGATCCACTCTGAGAAGGTGCTATTTAAGAGACTGAGCTGAATACAGCACCTCAGACTGAGGAAGTCTCTTGGATGAGAGACGAAACGTTTCTTTTTTTTTTTTTGAATGTCCAGAGGACCAGACTGAACTTTTTTGGATTTTTGTACCTGGATTATTGAGCATGCATCAGGAACAAACTTAACTAATAATTAATTATTTAACTTGTTCCTCTGCTGACATACAACATGGTACAGCCCAGTTAGAAAGCTCTCCAGATGTGATGCAGCTGAGCTGTGTACAGGGAGGGGCAGGACTACCAGCAACATCCCCACAGCAACCGGCAACTCAAAGCAACAAACATTCAATTACTGCAAAGAGCAAACTGCAGGAAGACCTGACAAACAAAGCGACCTCGCTGTGAGCGCTCCAGGTAGTTACCGATATCAAATGTTGCTAAACTACAGAAATGCTGTTAATGAACTTAGCTGATGTAAACTGGTGCATATTTACAACCAGCCCAGAACTTCAGGTCCCAAACGTATGAGCTCAAGCTGAGTTTAGTGTGCCAGGTGTGAGCATGCAGGAATGGAGGTCATCCACTGAGACCAGCTCCTGTAAAGCCCTCCTCTGTGGAGTCTTCCACAAACTGGTTTGCTCCAACAGTTTCTCTTTACCACTCTGCCATAAAGCTCAGACTGGTGAAGAACTCTGGCAACAGTCATTGTATGTTCAGTCTCCCATCTCATCTGAGCTTTGTCACTCCGTCAAACTGGTCTCAGGTGTCTTGGTGGTCTCACTCAGTATCCTCCTCCTTCACAGTCTCTCAGCCTGTGAGGACGATCTGCTCCTGGTAGATTCACGTGTCCCATATTCCTTCCATTCCTGGTGGATCCAGCAAAACTCCTGGGGATGTTTCATGTTTAGACATTGGAAGTCTATTTGATCGGGGAAACTTTCATTTGACTTGAAAGCATGTTTTTTGTGAACCTCTGCAGGTTTTTGGATCTCATCAGAAGAAGAATACCTCACCAGATTTACCCAGTAAGAACAAGTTTTCAACAAACCAGAACTGGTCTGATAAAGTTTCTAGTTGTAAATTATAAAGAAAACATTAAAGTTCATGAGTGCGTTTATCCTGAAAATATTTAAATCTGGTTCTTCTTTTTGACAGAAACTAACGGCACCACATGGAGATCAAACATGTTCTGATCCAGAACCAACCAGTCCAGGATCTGCTTGCTCCCCTTCCTCACGCACAGACCTGTAGCCACCACTGTTTTCATGTCAACGCCAGGAAACAAAGACTGAAAAGTTTCAGCTGAAACGAGTCATTTCTCTGATGAGTTTAGATCAAATCAGCTGAAGTTTCTGCAGAAACCAACCTGTCATATTTACTGCCTCTGACAGTGAGAGCTCACGACCTCATGAACTTCCTGGTGTTTGTTTTACGTTTCATTATGAGAGGCAGCAAAATTATTAGAATTTGTTCCTGTTATTATTCTAGTGACTCATAAAACTTCAGCAACTCTGGTGAACAAACCCAGAGATTCAATCAGATCCTCCCAAACATCAACGTGGTCAATGTTTGTCCGGAGCGTTGGATCGGACTTCCATCCTCTTCTCAGCGTGTTCAGATCAGGAAGTGCATCTTGGCTCAAATTATATCGTAGTTCCACCTTCGGAGACAAGTGTCTTAGCATAATGTGATCAATCAGTCTTTAGTAGAATCTGGCTGCCGCTGCTTACCGGTTGCCATTTTTGATTTTTCTGTACAGTTTGTGAAGAGTTTCTGTGCCGTTTGACAACGGACGGATTAAGATGTGGATCCACAGGGTGTGTGTGTGTGTTCTGTGCTCACCTGGGCTGTTTTATCCATCGTCCAGCACCTGGTGACTGCTCTCCTTCAGTACTCTGCTACTGAGCTTCTGCGACTGCTTCCACCTGGCTGTCCCTTCACCTGTTGCTCTTCACCTCCATCCGGACATCGCTTTTAATCCCTGCTGAAAGTACATCCACCGAGGGTCCCGGCGACACTTCAACATCAATGACACTAACTCAGTGGAATCCTTCTGGTCCAGAACTCGTCGTCCTCCCCGTAATACTGACCGGGCTGTCAACCACAATGTGTTGGCCCACCTGGCCAGGTTGGCTAATCCTACCATCAAGCATCACAATTCTTACATAAACTTCGGTCTATAAACGTCCGCTCTCTCACTGGTAAGGGACAGCTCATCCAGGATCTCCTTCTCGACTGCAAGTTAGACTTTCATTGCTTGACTGAAACGTGGCAACATCCCAATAACTTTGTTTCCCTCAACGAGTCAACTCCACCGGAGCTGGTTTACATCTGTCACCCTCGCAACTCGGGGAGGGATGGAGGTCTTGTGATAATTCATCAGAAGCACTGGAAAGTCCTCTCTGCCTCTGCAGAGACTTGACTTCCTGTCTGGATAGTTTTGGTCTCCAGTAATACATCACATTCCCTACTCATTCTAAAGGTCATACCCTGGATTTGGTTTGTTGTTCTGGGGTCACCCCTACTCACTGCAAAGCCAATCTGTTCCCCCTTTCTGATCATATGCTTATTTCTTTTGATGTAAATATAATAGCTTCTAAAACATGTACTCCTCGTGACATTACATTTAGGAAAATTAATGATATTGATCCTGACATTTTCTCACCTGCTATATATGACGCTCCGTCCATTCACAGCTTCTCTCCCCTGGATGAACTTACTTTCTACTATAACGTCAACCTCCAAAACCTTCTTAACACATTTGTTCAACTCAAACACAGATCCGTTTCATTTTCTTGCTCAGCACCATGGTTTACACTCGACCTGCGTCATCTCAAAGTCAAAGGACTTCAACTGGAACACCTGTTCAAGAAAACTGGACTCACTGTACAACAATCATATTTTGTTTTATAAGGACTGCATTGTCTCAGCCAAGTCTGAATACTACTCTAGCTTAATCAGTTCTAACGAAGGTAACTCCAAGTCTCTGTTTGCCAAAATGACTAAGCCTCCAGACTCATTGCCTTCCCACATGTACTCTGCTGACTTTTGCCAGAAGTTGACCCTCTGTTTTCCCCGCTGCTCTCCTGTCATTTACTTTCAACTTTCACTCTTCCTTTCATTTCTGATGTAACAAATATTCATAAATCAAAATCATCCACCTGCCAGCTTGACCCTCTTCCCACAGTGTTGGTTAAAGCTCGTCTCCCCACATTGGTTCCTCTCATAACCACTATCGTTCACTCTTCACTTAAGACTGGAATTGTTCCTTTATCCCTGAAAACGGCTTCTGTCACTCCAATTCTAAAAAAGCCTGGTTCAGATCCTAATAATTTTGATAAACTTCACCCAATATCTAATCTTCCTTTTATTTCAAAAATCCTTGAGAAAGTTACCACCTCCCAGCTCCACTCACACCTTAATAAGCATCATTTTTATGAACCATTCCAGTCTGGTTTCCACCCCCACCACAGTACTGAAACAGCTTTATTAAGGATCACAAATTACCTTATGATAGCAGCTGATTCTAGTCTTCTCACCATTCTCATCCTCCTTGATCTCAGCGTGGCATTTGAAACCATTTCTTTTAATATCCTCCTGAACAGATTAGCATCCGTTGGCATCAGTCAAGCTCCACTTGCTTGGTTTACCTCATATCTTTCAGGCCGCACTCAGTTTATTCAATGTAAATCCCGTTCCTCAAGTTTGTTTAAGGGGGAAACGTTTCGTCTTCCATCCAGAAGACATCAATCTGCGGCCTGCCAACCAGATCTGTCCCATAAGTTTCCCAGATCTGGTTGGCAGGCCGCAGACTGATGAAGTCTTCTGGATGGAAGATGAAACGTTTCTCCCTTAAACAAACTGGTCCAGATGACATGATTTAACCTTTTTTATCATCTACCTGGATGATTGAGCCTACTGTACAACCTTTATTCCTCACGTTTGTTTCCCGTTTCTGCAGGTGTGTCCCAGAGTTCCATATTAGGGCCCCTTTGATTTATTAATTACATGTTCCCTCTTGGCCACATATTCAATAAATATAATATCAATTTCCATTGTTACGCAGATGACACCCAGCTCTACATTTCCGCAAAACCCAATTCATCTCTTCCACCTTCCTCCCTATCAGACTGTCTTATGGAAATGAAATCATGGTTTCCCTTTAATTTTCTTAAACTCAACAGTAAGAAAACAAAAGTTTTACTTGTTGGCACAGGCTCCACTTTAACCAAATCTCAGAGTTTTTCCATCAGTATTGACAACTCCCATGTTCATCCTTCCTCTCAAGGAAAGAGTCTGGGTGTCATACTTGATAGTACGCTCTCATTTCAATCTTATATTAATTATATCACCCAGTCTGCATATTTTCACTTGCACAACATTAACCAACTCTGTCCCTTCCTTACTCCTCATGCTGCTGCCATCCTTGTCCATAGCCTTATCACCTCCCAGATCGATTATTGCAACTCTCTTCTTTTTGGTCTCCCAAATTAGTCTCTCCATAAACTCAAACTCCTTCAGAACTCTGCAGCAACTTGTACCCCATCCAGAGAACACATCACCCCAGTTCTGCAACAGCTTCCCTTCACTTCACGTTCAAGTGCATCCATAACCTTGCCCCTCCTTACTCGTGTGATCTGCTGTACATCTCCACTGCTTCCCTCAGATCCTCGTCTGTCAATCATCGTATTGTTCTTTCTGCACATCTTGTCACCATGGGAACAGAGCCTCAGTCACTCTGCTCCTCGGCTCTGGAACTCCCTCCCTCCTGTCATCAGGAACTCTGACTTTCTTTAAAATCACAGCTGAAAACACACCTGTTCAAACAGGTGTATTCACTTTAACATGCTTTTAAGTGTTGTCATATCATGACTAGATAATTGTTTGTTGATTCGGTTTTTATTCATTGTTGTTTTTATTTCTTTTTGTAAGGTGACCTTGGGTTTTTTGAAAGGTGCCATGAAATAAAATGTACTATTATTATTATTATTATTATTATTATTATTATTAATAATAAACAGAGAGCTTTGCTTTACAGCTCAGCTCCTTCTTCACCACAATGGACCGGCATAGAGCCGCAAGACTGCAGACGCTGCGCCAATCCATCTGTCAATCTCACGCTCCATTCTTCCCTCACTAGTGGACAAAACCCTGGGATACTTGAACTCCTCCACTTGAGGCAGAACCTCACCTTCGACCTGAAAAGGACAATCCACCCTTTTCTGACTGAGGACCATGGCCTCAGGTTTGGAGGTGCTGATTCTCATTCCAGCCGCTTCACACTTGGCTGTGAACCGCTCCAGTGAGAGCTGAAGACCACGGCACGATGACGCCAACAGGACCACATCATCTGCAAAGAGCAGAGATGAAACCTGAGCCCACCGAACCGGAATCCCTCCGCCCGCTGGCTGCACCGAGAAATTCTCTCCATAAAAGTTGTTGAGTTTTATTGTTGTGGGTGTTCTTGATGACTTCCTGTTGTGGGTGGAGTCTCACACAAACACACACACACACACACACACACACACACACACGTTCACTTAGAGACAACCGAGTCAAACTTGACACAAGTACAATGCCCCAAACATAAAATCCTACTTTGCAGGTTACAAACTGCAGGTAATAAAAAAGCAGCCCCAACGGTGATGAGGGTCTGGTCCGTGCTGCCCGGGGGGTTCAACTCGGCAGAAGGAACGGCTGCACAGTGGCGGAGGATCCCCCCCATCGCAGGGAACATTCCCCGTGTCTGGCTGGCTCACGCCAGGAGCAATTCCTCCATGGTGCGCCACCCACCCATCAATCCATCCATCATCCATTCATCCATCCATCCATCCACCCATCCATCCATCCATCCATCCATCCACCCATCAATCATCCATCATCCATCCATCCATCCACCCATCAATCCATCCATCATCCATTCATCCACCCATCAATCCATCCATCATCCATCCACCCATCAATCCATCCATCATCCATTTATCCATCCATCCATCCATCCATCCACCCATCAATCCATCCATCATCCATTCATCCATCCATCCACCCATCAATCGATCCATCATTCATCCATCCATTCATCCATCCATCCATCCACCCATCAATCGATCCATCCATCCATTCATCCATCCATCCACCCATTAATCGATCCATCATACATCCATACATCCATCCACCCATCAATCGATCCATTCATCCATCCATCCATTCATCCACCCATCAATCCATCCATCATCCATCCATCTATCAATTGATCCATCCATTCATTCATCCATCCATCCACCCATCAATCGATCCACCATCCATCCATCTATCCGTCGTAGCTGCGGCTGCAAGCTCTAGCCTTCCACCGCTGCTCGAGCCGGGAGGGAGGGGGCAGCGGAGTGCATGTTCCACGGCCCCAGGAAGCAGCGAGGCGCAGGCGGACGAAGGCTCCAGAGCTCGCAGTCGGAGCCTTCGTCCCCGCTCCAGCGGCGCGGAGGCAAAATGAAGCAGTTTTGACCATTAAAGTGCATTTATTAAAGAAAAGTTAAAGTGAGACACACTTTTGCTATAACGTCGAGCAAACAAATAATTGTCTTCAAGTGTTAATCTTGATAAATTATTTTTTTAAGTTCCTCCTGTGCATACTCCCACAGCCGCCATTTGGCAGCCAATCGATTTTTGGCACATTACCAGCCCATGTTTCTGGGGGTCAGCGATGACGCATAATTAATGCAACTTATACGGCGACGCAACTTATTTACGTTTTTTCCCACTTTATTAGACATTTTTGGACTGATGCAAATTATATGGTGGAAAATACGGTAATTGTACGACTCGTCACAGACATGAAGCTGACTTGAAACAGGTTCATAATTATAATTCACTGATTCATTCTACCTTTATTTCTACAGGTTAGTTTCATTGAGCCTCGAGGACTCATTTACAAGAGAGATCTGTTTGAAACAGACAATACAATGCAAATAAAATAAAAAGTAGTGTTATAAAATTAAACTCAAGACTCCATATAAAACAAGGTAAAATACTAAAAACAAGAACATATTTGCTTTGATGATTCTGTTGACCTTATCAATGTATTCTGAAAAGGATAAGACGGCTGAGCTTTACAGCAGCAGGTACGTGCACTCTGTCCATCTTGCAGACATATTCTCATATCTCGGTGCAATGATAATAAAACTTATTCTGATTCTGATCAAAAGTTTGAATTAAATAAATTAAGGTGGACAGCTTCAGATCTTGTTGCAAGGTGTTCCAGGTGCAGGAGCTGAGTAGGAAAAGACATTTTTGCCAAGTTCAGTCCTCAGTGAGGGAACGCTGCAGGTAATGATGTCCTGAGAGCGAACGTAACTGCACTGACGGCGTGACATGTGGGAGGAGATATGAGAAGGTAGCAGACCAAGGAGGGATTTATAGATGATGACAGACTTGACAGAGAAAACTAAAGTAGTCTGTTTGTGATGGAAACATCTGGCTCCAGCTGTGATAATATCATGGGATGAGTCCTGTAACTCCGCAGCGGCGTTCATGAAACTCTGCAGTCTTCTTTCCTCTGGTCCAAAGGAACGTCTTCAGGTTCTTCCTCTGGGTTCTGGGAGCTGTCTCCAGCCACAGGTTCTTGCTCTGATGCTGGTTGGAGGACGTTGTCGTCGTCGTCCTTCTCTTCATCAGCCTCCTCACAGCTGTCCATGTCTCCGACTGACACCTCCTCCAGAGGACCAGCCTTGGTCTCCTCCAGGAGTTTTCCCTCCTGCAGGCTCCACAGGTCCAGTTCAGGAACAGCAATGGCTCTTAGTTCCTCTGCAGTCACCTCTATGAGCCTCTTCACAGCTGAACTTTGTCCAGCGTTGGAGCTCGAGGACAGCGTGTGACTCCTCAGGTCCTTTGGCTCCTTAACCAGGTGACTTTCGGACTTTGTTGATGAAGAATCCCTCAAACCCAGCTCAGACCTGGACTCAGTTCTCGTAGGAAAAGGTTCAGCAAAGTGAGAGTCGATAAAAACAACCTCCTCAGACATGTTCATGAGTGTATCGGTTTGTTCATCAGGACTGGCCTTGGACTTGTCCCCTAAGGAGGATGCAGTGTCCTGTTCAATGGACTTCATCTCATCTCCAACATGATGGTCTTCAACAGCTAAACTGACTTTACTTCTAGAACTGAGAGGTTCTGTCATCCCGCCTGAGGCTGAACTAGCTCTGATCCATGCAGAATGTCCAGAACCTTCTGTTTCAGGTTGTAGGGTCTTGTCTGTCACATTTGGTTCTCGGAGAAAACCATGGTGTAATGGTTCTGGTCCATCACGTGGACTGGACTCATTTCTAGTACTGTGCTTTAAGGTATTCTCCAAATCTAAGGTCCACCGGTGAAGAGAGACCAGAATTTCTGAGAAAATTCTTGAGATTTCAACTACAAACCCTGGTTTATTGGCCAGTCCTTGTAGCATTTCTTGAACGGTCTTCTCCAAACCGGTCCACATGTCCACTGGAACTGATGTCTTTGATTCTGGATATTCAGGACGAGCTTCAGCTTGGACTGGCTCATGAATCCTCTGGTCATGAAATATCCCTGATAATTCAAACCTTTCAGGAAGAGAAAGATAAACCCCTTCAGGTTTCTCTTGGGTTTCAGAACTCTGGAGATCGGAGACACCAGTCTTGGACACGACCGTCTCTTCTGCACTTTGAAGGCCTTGTTCCTGATTCACAACAAGCCTGTCAAAATGTTCTTTCATCTTACTACCGTTTCCTGAAATCTGATTAATGATCTTGGATGTTCCAAGTTCTTCCCTCAGAGCTGGAATATCTAGAACACCTTCTGCTCTTAGATCTCTCTCGCTGCTGTTCATGGTACCGTCGTCTTTTTTACTCTGGGACCTCAGATCTAACGCAGACTTCTGCTTTTGCTCAAAGTCTGTGTCTGGGGGTGAAGCTTCCTTTTCTAGGACCCCAGGAACATTTGGTTTTTGCTTCTTTTCAGATGGAGAGTTCAGTTTTCCAGCAGCAAACAGACTCTGTACAATTGCTCTATTATGCAGGATGATGTCTTTAGCAGGTTGTGGTGGGACAAGTCTCGATCTGTGGAGGTTTTCAGCAACTGTTTTGCCAACAGGTTTTTCCATATTCCTTGAGTTCTTGGTTTCCATCTCTCCAAAAGACTCTAGTTCAGTGTCAGATGGAGCTGTAGCCTTAAAACCCTGGTCAGATACCTGAGTCGGATCCTCTGGTTCATCTTTCCTTGGTTGTTTTTGAGTTCCCTCGTTCCTCGGAAGGTTTCTGTCCACTCTGGTAGGGAACGTTTTGGTCAGGTCTTTTTCTCTTCCTTTGTTTCTTGGCTGGTTGCTTTTGGTGGACTTGCTTGTTCCCAGGTTTTTGTTGGTTGTGTTCTGTTTTTCTCTGGTCTGTCTGGTTTGTTCATTTGTAGGTTTGGAATCCCTCTGGTGGTTGGGCTGAAAGTGGTCTTGATGTTCGCTGCCCTCTACTGGCTGCAACTCTGGAGTTTCTCCTGAAAGATCATGAGACATTAACGAGACAAACCTGTTATTTAGGATTCATATTATAGAGAAGGAGAAAATTATTGAAATAAATGAGGAATAGAGGTTCAAAGGAATTACAAGAGAATTCTTGTTCTGATCTTCTGCAGGATGAAGCCAATGTTGGAGAGCAATATTTAAAACTAGCAACCTAATCAAGATATTCTAATCAATGCATGCACTTGTTAAACACAATCAATCATGCACATTATCCATATTGATCTCAGAACCAAATGTGATGGAAGATTAAGGACTTTGTTAAATAACATTAGGTTTTAGTAAAATATAGATATGCAATAATAAATGGGGGTGTAAGGGTACGCCTAAACCTTGGACTGGTGAGCACTTTGATTTTAGGTTTATGGCTCTGTACATACCTCGGTTTAAGGGTCATAACTTTACAGGTACCCCCATTTTAAAGTCATGTTTCAGTATGCACTTCAGGCTACAATTTACAATACCGTAGACCCCTTTGTTCCAGAGACAATGTTTGTTTTAATATCATGGTTTTGTACTGACCTTGGTTTGACAATCATGTTTTTTTAAATGCCTCACTTTTAGTTTGAGTGCCCTGCTTGTAGGTTAATGATTTGCAGTTGGGTACGCACTTTGGTTTTAGGATATATACAGGTAGTATGTACTTCAAGCTTAAGATTATGGTTTGGTACTTGTCTTCATCATCTGGTCACAGTACAGTAGGTACTTCAGTCTTACATATTGACACGTGATTAAAATTCATGGTCTTTTTCCATGTATTTGTTCGAGATGTCTGTACCATCACTATTTGAGATGAATATACATACAGTACCCTTACACCAGTGAATGTTAGTATTTATCACATTGTTAATAATAAAGCTAGGTTTAACCCGTTCTTACCCAGCATTCCCTCTCCGTCATCCTGAGGTGGCTCCTCAGCCAATCGAGAGGCAGATTCTGCGCTGACATCATCCTTGCTCCTTTCCGAATCACTGCTGGTGGCGATCTCAGAAGAGATGAGCACTCCGTGTTTCTGTTCAGCACGATAATCAATCAAATTCTGTGTCCTGATCAGACACAATCACAAGCTTCAGCTACGTAGCATCAAAAAGCAAACCATGAGAATAAAATATTCATGTAAAGTTTCAGAATATTAAAAATAAAGATCATAAAATCAAGTTTTACAAGAAATGTCAGAATAAAATTTTTATTACAAACAAGTTGTGTTTTACTTTTCTACTGGCACATGTAAGACAGTCTGCTCATTTTTTTTACCCTCAGAAATAACCAATAAATGTAATCAAGTTTGACAGTATGACTTCAAAGAAAGAAGTCAATTTACAAGTTAAACGTAAAATTTGTTTTAAACAATGTTCCTCCCACACGATCCTCCCTTAGCTTTTTAGTCTTGCAGGTGGGACAGGTGTGCTTTAAATGGAAAGGTTTTCTAAGGTAATTTAGAATATTTTCAGAGGTATTTTTAATCTAATGATACATTTATTCTGCACATCATCAGGAACTGGTCCCAGAACACTCATGTCTGGATACCTTCAGTAAATCTTTTAGTTGGACCGCCTCAATTCTGAGTAGGTCACGTTCAATCTGAACGATGTCAGAGAATCTTTGTGGCACTTCAACACCTGACAGAGATGGCCAAAGGAGGGCAGAACGAGTCAGTGGAGATGGTTAGAAACAGGTTAGGAAATAGAAAACTGGCTAGGAAGCAGTAAACAGGCAAGAAAACGAGAAGCCGCAGGTCCAAAAACGGGAAGCCGCAGGTCCGAAAACAGGAAGCCACAGGTCAGAACACAGAAAGCCCCAGGTCAGAAAACGGGAAGCCGCAGGTCCGAAAACAGGAAGCCGCAGGTCAGAACACAGGAAGCCCCAGGTCCGAAAACGGGAAGCCACAGGTCCGAAAACAGGAATCTGCAGGTCCGAAAACGAGTAAGCCACAGGTCCGAAAACGGGAAGCCGCAGGTCAGAACATAGGAAGCCCCAGGTCAGAACACAGGAAGCCCCAG